>NC_056741.1:1194060759-1194090759 GCF_019279795.1 Protopterus annectens
TTTGCAGTGGACATTGTGATCTGTAGTGAGAGTAGGGAACAGGTGGAGGAGATCCAGGAGAGGTGGAGATATGCTCTAGAGAGAAGAGGAATGAAGGTCAGCAGGACTAAGACAGAATATATGTGTGTGAATGAGAGGAAGGATAGAGGAATGGTGAGGATGCAGGGAGTAGAGGTGGCGAAGGTGAATGAGTTTAAGTACTTGGGATCAAATGTTCAGAGTAATGGCAAGTGTGGAAGAGAGGTGAAGAAGAGAGTACAGGCAGGATGGAGTGGGTGGAGAAGAGTGTCAGGAGTAATTTGTGACTGACAAGTACCAGTAAGAGTGAAAGGGAAGGACTACAAGGGGGTAGTGAGACCAGCTGTGTTATATGGGTTAGAGACAGTGGCATTGACAAAAAGGCAGGAGCCAGAGCTTGACGTGGCAGAGTTGAAGATGTTAAGATTTGCACTGGGTGTGATGAGGATGGACAGGATTAGGAATAAGTATATTAGAGGGTCAGCCCAGGTTGGAAGGTTTGGAGACAAAGCTAGAGAGAGGCAAGATTACGTTGGTTTGGACATGTGCTGAGGAGGGATGCAGAGTATATTGGGAAAAAGATGCTAAGGATGAAGCTGCCAGGTAACAGGAAAAGAGGAAGGCCTAAGATAAGGTTTATGGATGTGGCGAGAGAAGATATGCAGGTGGTTGGTGGGACAGAGCAAGATGCAGAGGACAGGAGGAAATGGAAACAGTTGATCTGCTGTGGTGACCCCTAACGGGAGCAGCCGAAAGAAGAAGTTTGGCATGGAAGATGTAAATTCAGTAGTAGGTGTTCTAAGTAAATTTACATATGCTCTCAGAGATATAAAATCTATCTAGCCTAGCCCAGTTTTTGTATCTCACAGGAACATGTGTATTTAACTGAAGGTCTTGAAACGCATCCAATAACTATTTTGGATAATGCACCAGTAATAACTAAAATAAAACAAGGCAATTAAATGAAAATGAGACACTGGCGCTTTCCCATCTACGGACTGAAAAGATGGGAATTAAAGGAATGGGTTGTGGACTTAATCCAGGAGCTACTAGAGAAGGCAGACTTGTTAAGGAGTGAGATAAAAATTAAAGTGGAATTTAAAACTAGGTTGGAAATAAAAGAAAGGGAGACGTGGCTAAACAGCAACAAGAATTTAAGGGATTGACGTACTGCAAAATAGGGAAATCTCTCACAACAAAAAAAGGAACTGCAGAATGCTAAACAGAAAATAAGGGATTGCCTCGATAATATGCATGAGTTTAGAAAGAGTGCCGTAACAGTTTTTTGATAATTCTAGAGTACAAAAACTTTTAGCACAACTCGGGCAACAAAAAGTGGAGAGGGCAGTCACCAAGCTTAGGGAGCCTGTAACAAGGAACAAGAGACCCTGTAGAAGTATTACATTTCAAAAATTTTATGAACATTTGTATAAAAGCAGAGAAATATGGAAATCAAGAAAAGGTACAACTGGAATTGTATAATCAATCTACAGGAAAGTCCACAGGAATAGATGGTATTCCTGTGGAAGTTAGGAGGGGGAAAAACTGCTAAAGGTCTAGAAGGTTTTGTTTAACAGTATTTTAAGAGGAGGAGGAGGAGTTCCAGCATCCTGGAAGGTGGTGGTGGTAATGGTAATACCTAAAGAGGTGGTAATGGTAATACCTTAAGAGGGTAAAGATACATCAGATCCAGCAGCTTCATACAGGCCCATTCCAATATTAAACCATGATTATAAAGTATTTACATTTATAATGGCTAAAAGAATTGCAAAGTGATACCAAAATTGATAGATATGGATCAATGTGGTTTTGTGGAGGGGAGGCAAACATTTGACAATATTATTAACAGAACATGGGAACCAGAGGAAAGCAGAAGGTAAGAAAGTACTGCTTTTATTGGTGGGTCTTGATGCAAAGAAAGCATTTCACAGAGTAGACTGCAACTTCATGAGCAGGGCAATGGAAGCATTTGTTTTCCCTGATACAATTATAAGGTTGATTAGAATAATAATTAGAAGAATAAAAGAGGGATCGGAGATGCGAATTATAGTGGGTGGGGTCCGCTCCGATAATTTCTGCTTGAGTAGAGGAACCAGGCAGGGTTGTCCACTTTTCCCTTTGTTTGTATTATATTTAGAACCACTGGCAAAGAAAATAATTGACTCAGAAATTCAGATATAATTGGTAGTCAGGAAAAGCTGGCTCTATTTGCAGATATTTTATACATGACAAAACCAGAAAGGGACATTACAGTACTGTGGAACATTTTAAAACAGTTTCAAATCTTCTCGGGATACAAAATTAAATAAAGCTAAAACAAAAAGACAGTAGCAGTACATTATGTACCCACACACAAATTGGTCCAACAATATCCATATTTATGGGGACATGATAAAATAAAGTATTTAGGGAGTACGGATTAGAAAGGACTCTGTGGTAGCAGCTAAGGATATGTGGACAGATACTAAACAGAAGATTATACAAACTGGAAGTTTTGTTATATGGATACGAAGATAAAAGCCATTACAATATTCCCTTTAGTCTTCTGCACAGGTTAGGGATACTTTTATCAACCGGAGGAAAAATTGTGCATAGCAATGAAAAGAGGAGAAGGATTTTATCTGAGAAGGGAAGACAGCAAGGGTCAAGTGGGATACGTTGATTCTACCAAGAGAACAAGGTGGACTAGGATTACCTAATTTGAGGGGATATTTCAGAGAAACACAGTTAAGGCTCATGTATAGCACAGGCAAAAAAATTACAGTTGTGTACACTTAACATAAATGGAAATGTTAGAGTATATTCACTGTTGCAGTCATCAAATTTGGGTTATCCCTGCCAGGGGTAGCCCTCAGTCGGCCCGAAAATACCAGAGGCTTAGTATTTCTGCGTCAGTTGCTGTTGCTTCAGGACTGACGGCTGCCTTACCTTATATTACTGACGATGCCATTACATCAGTTTTTCTTGCCCTATCAGGAGCCTCCAAGTGGAAGCCAGTATATGGTGGAACAACCCCACCAGTAGAAAGTAAATACCAAATATTTCCTTGTAAAGAACGAGACACAGTGCGTGCGAGAGACAGTGCGTGCGCAAGCGAAACCAGGACTGCAACAGTGAATACACTAACATCAACATTTATTGCAAGTGTACACAACTGTACTATGTTCTTCGTGTTTCACTACTGCAGTCATCACATTTGGGTTGACTCCCAAAGCTGCGGAAAAGGGTGGAGGCAGTCAAGAAGACTAGGGGCTGGCTAGGATGACCTGCAAGACTGCAGTGGCAAAGCCTGCCCTGGATTTGGAGAAGATAGGTAGGTGGTAATGCTTGAAGGTGTGAACAGATATCCATGTTGCAGCCTCCAGGATGTCCTTGGTGGGGACTCCTCGGAGAAAAGCTGCAAAGGTGGAGTCTGCTTTGGTGGAGCGAGTCCTGACCCCCTTAGGGGGACGTTTCCCTGTGCTGCTTGTAGCAGAAATGGATGCAGTGTGCTATCCCATTTGGAAATGGTTTGTTTGGATATGGCTTTGCCCTCTGCTCCTTCAGCAAAGCTGACTAACAATTGATCAGTCTTTCTGAATGATTTAGTCCTGTCTAGATAGAATCTGCACTGTCTGTCTGTGCACATTCGAGAGTGAAGTATCTTTTCTCCCTTATTTTGTGGGATAGGGAAAAAGGTGGGCAAATGAATGGAGTGGTTGAGAGCCAGACTGGAGACCACTTTTGGCATGAAGGATGGGTTAGTCCTGAGGGACACCCTGTCAGCATGGAAGATGATGAAGGGCTCTACAGCTGTGAGTGCTTGTAGCTTGGATACTCTTCTGGCTGAAGTGATGGCCAGAAGCAAGCCTGTCTTCCAGGAGAGAAACTAACTCTGCTGAAGCTGCTGGTTCAAAAGTGGGTGTAGGGTGAGCTTTTCCAACACAAAGTTTAGATCCCAAGCTGAAGTAGGTGCTGCTTTGGGTGGCATGAAGTTGCTAGCCCCTGTTAGGAACTGTCTGATGAGAGGGTGTGAGAAAAGTGGTTGCTTAGTGTTGAAATGAGCAGAGGTAGCAGAGGCATGAAATTATAATAGAGGAAAAGGAGAGACCACCGAGTAGCACATCAGCTAGGTAACCCAGGAGGAGAGGTAGGGAGGGCCGTGCCATATCAGCTCCCTTAGCCTGGATCCAGGTGCAGAACCTTTTCCATTTGTCAGTGGGAGACTTTCTAGTGCTAGGGCATCTGGCCTCAGGTAGAACATCTAGAACCTCTTTACTGAGATTGGCAGCTTGTTCAGTTGTCAGAGAATAAGCCAGGCTGCCAAACTGAGCGTCTGCAATTGGGGATGCACGAATTATCCCTTCTCTGAGTTAGGAGGGTTGGGATCTGCGGGGATGCCATGGTGACAGATGGGACAGGCTGCACAGCAGTGGGTACCAGTGCTGGCGAGGCCAGTCTGGAGCAATTAAAACTGTCCTCGTTTTTCCCCTCCATTAATTTGAGCAGTACCCTGGTAATGAGAGGTAGTGGGGGGGGGGGCATAGACCGAGAGGTTGACCCACTGGAAGGATACGGCATCCACTTTCCAGACCCTGCAGTGAGGCTCCCTAATGCAGAATTTGCCGAGCTGATGGTTGGACTGGGAAGCAAAGAGGTCGACCTTCGGGGTGCCCCATTTCTGAGTTATTCGAGTAAAAGGTTCTTTGGTCTAGCTGCCACTCGTGTGGGTCCAGAAGATTTCTGCTTAAGTTGTCTGCCAGTGAGTTTAGAGAGTCTGGAAGGAACTGTGATAACAGGTGTAGTTGCATGGCTGAGGCTGCGTGCCAAAGGGTCATGGCGAGCCTGCATAGAGAGTAGGAGACAGTCCCTCCCTGTTTGTGGATATACCACATCACAGTGGTGTTGTCCGTTTTTAATCAGTAGAGCTCCTGGGGCAAGAAGAGGCCCGAAAGCTGGCAATGCGTGCTGTTCAGCTAACATCTCTTTTTGGTTGATGTGCAGATGTATTTGATGTGGGCTCCATTGGCCCTGTATGCACCTACCGCCCAGGTGTGCACCCCAGGCATAGTCCCATGCATCTGTGGTGAGGGTCTGGGCAGCGTGGGGTGGTGAGAACGGTAGTCCCTTGTTGTGGTAGCATGCTGATGCCCACCATAGAAAGCCCTTCCTTAGGCAAGGTATCATTGTTATAAGCTTCCAGGTCTTGAGAGTGTTGACACCAAAGGCTTTTTAGGTACCACTGAAGTTTCCTCATATGTATTCTGGCATATGGATGGAGTAGAATGCAAGATGCCATGAACCCAGAGTTTGCAGGATTTTCCTTGCGGATAACTGGGGTCTGATAGCTAGTTGAGAGAAATTGGAAACGCTCCCTTAAAGTATGTACGGCTTCTCCAAAGGAAAAGTCCTCGGGTGGAGAGGCTGAAAGAATGGATTCCTTTGCATCAGAATCCTCATAAACAGAGAGGGATTGCATCTCTTCATATTCAGATGCATCAGAATCATCGACCCCCTGTTCAGATAAAACTACTGGGGACAAATCTCCCTTTTGGAAGGGGGTAAGCTTGGCTTCCCCTGATCGGCATTATAAGGTCTTCCACCATTTTAAGCATTTAAGACTGAGGCAAGGAAGCAGGTGCCTGAGATTGGGTCATCTGTTTCCTTGGTGTGGTTCGTACCCTGGGCCTTAGGAACTTAGTAGTTTTCGAAAGAACGGTAAATGCAAAAGTAGTAGTCTGTCGAGAAACAGTAGTGCAAAATACTTCCCCCTAAGCCAGTGCCTGCTCAGCAGCTCCAGAACCATCCAAGGTAGGGACATCCGCAGGATCCTTAGCCGATGAGGAGCTTTGCAGCATACCAGACTCCAAAAGCGTCTCAGCCTGCAAATCCACAGAAGCGGGCATAAGGGAAGCACCTCACTAAAGACCGGAGAACTGACGAATAGCTTAATGGAAGCGTCACTGGTAGGTTTGGAACTGTGTGGTCTGTGTCTGTTTTTATCCTTACGCTTTTTCAGAAGATCTGCTGTTAGATGCCTTACCAAAGCCTTACCGGAATTAGATGACTGAGAGCGAATATATCTAGCTACAATAAGGACCCGAAGATGTACAGTTCTGGTGTTGAACAAAGCACAAAACGACAGTGAGGGATGTCGTGGCTTGGGCCTAAGCAAGTGACACAGTATGAAAGTCAGTCTTGATGTGGTATTTGCTTTCCACA
This sequence comes from Protopterus annectens, assembly GCF_019279795.1. Taxonomy (NCBI): domain Eukaryota; kingdom Metazoa; phylum Chordata; order Ceratodontiformes; family Protopteridae; genus Protopterus; species Protopterus annectens. The sequence goes on from NC_056741.1 coordinate 1,194,066,979, forward strand.
GGCAAGACAATTCTTTTTTCCGACACTGATTAGAGCAAGAAAAAAAGGATCCCCAATGGGGTACTTCGCTTTAGAAGACTTCAGCTTCAATCTGGAAAATGAAAACCCAGGTAGTGGCCGACCAGCACTTGTGCAAACTGCTTTGGGCTCCTCAGCAAGAAAGACTGATGTAATGGCGCCAGCTGCCTTACTTTATACTACTGACGACCAGAAGTCAGTCTTGAAGCGACAGCAACTGACACAAATACTAAGCCTCTGATATTCGGGCCGACTGAGGGCTACCCCTGGCAGGCATAACCAAAGTGTGTTGACTGCAACAGTGAAACACGGAGAACATCTATAATTCAAGGTGGAAAGGGATGATTATGACAACACAGGGAGAAAGCTCAAGAAATAAGGAGAGGTTGGCATTTTGGATGCAGACTCAATGAGAACAACCAAAATCATGCAGAGTATTGTATTCATAAAATAGGCAGTATTCCAAGAAAAAAAAAAAACAGCAAGAGAATGGAGAAGAGAGATTTTTGCTGTTAAGGTTGACTGTGGTCATGGATACAAAAATACTAGGCAAGAGGTGGCTGGAATTTATTGGAGAAAACTGGCAAAGGAACCAAGGTATTGGGAGCAAATAACTAGAAAGGAAAAAGTAATAGAATGGGAAGAGGAAAAATTTATTTGCACTGAAGGTTAGACCGATATAAATCCTTGATATGGAAGGCAGAGTATAGGCAAAGGGAAAGAAACAAGAGGCTCCTAAATGAAAAACCAGCACTGGTAGAGTTTTAACAGAATCTACCATTAGAAAAGGAATAAATTAGTAAAGTATATAAAATACTGCATGATAATTACAAGAATCAGAGGAGCTTAAAAAGAACTGACAAGAGAGATTGGCTAAGTAATTCATAGAGAGACAATGGGGGTGTATCTCCCAAACATGCAAGATTTAGGATCTTTGCCTATAAATGTTTACATAGGTATTTTAGACTCCAAAGAATTTTTCCTCAGGTGGACAGCAAATGCTGGAGGTGTGATGGGCAAGAAAGAAGTAGCTGGAACATATTATCTGGAGGCGAGATGAGCTGGCAGACTGCCCTGCGGGTCGCTCTGTCGGAGATGCTGGCTGGGTGGATTGGACTGACTGGGGTGATGATTTTTTGAGTCATGCTACAAAATCAGAATTGCCTAGCCACAGCGAACTCCGATCCGCTAATGATTGGGAGTAGATTTTCACGAATGCTGAGGTGCCAGCTCGACATTCAACCTTCAGAGAAGGCACGCCCATTTACGCAAGTCTTGGGAACGCACACCCAACCGCGGGGAGGACATACAGACTCCACACAGAAGGCACTCCCCGCACTCCAGCCGAGAATTGAACAAGAGAACCTCTTGCTGTGAGGCAACAACGCTACCGCTGCACCACCACAGCTAAACTACATAGAAAAAAATGGAAATTGTGGAACAGTGCATGCAGAGCAGGAACAAGAGGCAGGATTTGAATTAGCTATATAGAATGTTTGTAAGTGATTTATAATGGCTTACACCTACAGTTCCAATGGTGTCTGTGATGTAAACCGTTTGCAACTAAAGTGACATCATTTTGTATGTTTTTCGTTTATATAAATGTAAGAATGCCTTTGTCATAGGTGGGAATGTAATAAAGATGGTGGTGGTGGGGAATTAAACCACTCCATTGTTTTGTAATAAACTGCAGTTTTCATTGGGGCATGGCCCTTCACACAATTCATTTTTCTTTGTCTTTTAAAATTGTTCTGATCGTTGACCGACTATAGACTAATGCCTTTCCAATAGCAGATGATGCTTCGCTTCACCTCTCTTGCATTTATTATGTCCACTTTACTTTCCAGGGCGATTGCTTTCCTTTTCTTTGTCACGTCACCAGCACATGCATCAGATTTATGTTTTGGAGGCATGGGGCGCAACATCACCAAAGCAGAAGTTGGCTGTAGTATGGTACAGTACTAAAGTGGAGCTCCACAGGATACACACACACAGTACTGGAGTTTGCAGCCAGACACTTCTCAGGTCTGACTGGCTGATACTACCACTGTCTACACCTAATTAACATTTCAATTCAGCTGATTCAGAGCAGTATTTTAGAGACACTTTTTTTTTTTTTACACAAACAGTACATAAAAAATGCAATACAGTACAGCAGAATTTTTTTTTTTTGGAACAGTTACTTACCTCTTTTCTCTTAAGATTCACTTCACATTTCTGTACTACAGGCACCACCCACGAATGTTTCCCACTCTTTCCTGAACTTTCAGACATACTATTACCTAGACCTCACTGAGCAGCAATGGCATTTGCCCATTCTGCAAAAAAGTACAGTAACGGCTTCAAAACTGTACTGCCCAAAACAGCCAATCAGATCGTCAAAATGATGCCTTTAATCAATTGGATCGCTTGTTCTCCAAGAAGGTGGAAGTAACTGCTCTAGCAAGACGTATGTGCAGCTTCACGAACAGGGAAGACAAGGGAAAGGAAAAGAACAGCATATTTGTTTAAATGGTAAGATTTGGTATTTTTATTTATTTTGACGTTTTTCCGACATTGTGGCAGCCCATTCGTATCTACGGGTTGTCCCCATCGGATGTTCATAACCCGGGGATTGGGTGCATCAGAAATGCCATTTCTCACAAATGGAAGGGGAGGAGAGTGAGGAGTGCCACACGACCTTGTTGCTTCAAATGAGTTTACTTCTGCCTGGCTTCTATTTGCACACTCAACATTCAAGTAGCTCTCTCTAAATAAAATCACGCATATCAGCAGTGCAGTTTCTGCCCAACTGTGAATTTCACCAATTAAAAAGTACAGTTGTGTAAACTTTTACTGTAACAGTAAACGTTCTTGCTTTCACTGCTGCAGTATTCCTAATGTATGGGATTCCCTGTCATGGAAGCCAGACATCCAGCCAGTCTGCCTACTATTGCTTTAAGGTATGCCGAACGTCACCCAAACTCTCCTCACATAGTGAAGGGCATAAAGATGACGTTCAGGAGTACCATCATATGAAATGATTGCCCCATTAGGCACATCAGTCTAAGGAAACCCAATGGGTAACCTCTACCTCCAGGACAGTAAAGGACTAGGGGAGAGTGAATACTGCAGTAGTGAAGGCAAGGACATCTACCATTATGGTAAGATTTTACACAACTGTATCATGTCTTACATTCACAGCTGCAGTATTCTTAATATATGGGAGAGGAAGAAGCAGTAGATCCCTCTAAAAAAGTAATGAAGAATGGCTCCAGCAAAAATTAGCCCTAGCTCTAGAAAATAGTCAACAACAAGAGCAAGATTTTGAATGCATAAAGAAACATTTCTTTCCAAGGGAATGAGAGAGCATCCACCTTCCACACCAGAGGACCTGGGACTCTGGCACAAAACACAGAGGAAGTGGTCTGTTCAGAGGGTAGGTAAACAGATCTACTTGAGGAGTACCCCACTGGTAGACAATGCCCATAGTCCAAAGAAAAGGGAATTTGAGAAGAATAAGTCAGGGATTCTTCATCAGAATCCTGTTATCTAGGCCTTTTAAGAGGAGTACAGGACCAAGGAGCGGCGGGAACAGAAACCCCCTGCAGAGATTTTAATGATATTAAAGCCTTAAAACACCCCCTGAGTAAAGGCTTGCCACTCACTTGGTGGGTCCCTAGGGGCAGAAGAAACCGGTTTAGTTTCTTTTTTTCTTCTTTAAGGAAACGTCCGCCCTATAAAAACGGACAAAGCTCGGACAGAACAGCATTTGATAACTACACTAGGAACTTCTTCCCCAACTAGATTTTGCAGAATCCCCTTAGGCCCCTTGAAAATTACCAATTGTGGTTACCCTGAATGTACAAAACGGGCCTGCAAAGCCTCAGACATACTGCCATTCAGATCCTAGTTGGCTTCCAACTCAGTTGTGGCAGAGAAATCAGAAAGCCAGGAGAGCCTCCAGGTTCATAGTGACCCAAGAAGAAACATCCAGCAGAGGCCAGACAGCAAAGATTCCAGTCTTACCTTTTCACCCCCTCTTTCCCTAATGACTGACCGTCAGGAAGGGAAGCGCCTTCCATTGTATCTTTAGCAAGAAGCTTAAGTAGCTGATTCTCAAGATACAAGGAAAGGGAAGAAAGCCTACTACAAAGGGTTTTTGGGATAAACACCTGACAAAATGAACAAGACGTATGGTCATGAGAAGCTCCTACGGGGGGGTGCTTACTGTGGCAGTCTTTATGGGGAAATGCGTGTCCCACACTTGACATTTACACTTCCTGGATGACTAACTCCAACAGCAAAAAAAATGCCACCACACACACTACCAGCAATGGCTCGGACTTCAGCTACAACACGTAGGCAGTCACCAGAGAACGAAAATGCATTCAACTGGCAGAAAATGGACCTACAGGCCAATGATCAAAAGAAGCAATCTGATAGCTGGCAAATAAGTTACTTTAATGCCCTACTCTATTGAGAGGAGTGTTTAAGGTACGCTAAATGTCACCCAAAGCAACAGCAGACTTTGGTAGACTGTCCAGACATTGGGCTTCTATGGCAGGGAATCCCATAAGTTAGGAATTCTGCAGCATTCGTTCCTCAACAAAAGGGACAGTCTTCTCCAGCTACCTAAAGCCTAGGAGGACTCCGAGGAGGATATTCCTGTGCACTGCTGAAACAAAGGCTGCTCTTCCCCTAGAGACTAGATCCTCATGCATTAGCCCAAGTTGTAGATGCACAATCATCCAAGGAAGATCTGGATAAAAAAAAAAAAAAAAAAAAAAAACACACACAAGAAATTGCCACAGACCTGGTGGAATGAGCTTTTAATGGTTTTGGTAAAGACAAACCTGATTTTTTTTGTAAACAAAGGAAATGCAATCAAATCAGTTAACCATTTGGCTAAAGTCAATTTAAAGGACCACTACAGGCAAATGAAGAAAACATTTTTTATCTTGCCATGATTCACTACATCTCCCAAAGCTGCCTGCAGCAAAATAAGTACTCATTCCTAATTTTAATTTTGTTTTTACTCTTTTTTGCCCTCATGGGGGCAGACATCATGATTCCTTTGGAAAGCTAAATCTGTCCCATAATGCACAGACTGAGAACAAATAGCCCTACCATTTGTTGTCCGACTAGACTTCCATTCACTTAGAATGAATGGAACACCTGAAAAAAACTGCCAAGTTTGTGAGTCTGCAGCTCATGTGTCATTGACTGATATGCGCCGAGTTTTACAAATGTTGTTCCTACTGATGTACTACACATTCTCTGAAAGAAACTTGCAAAAGTGTCAAATTACTAAGAAGAAAAAGATTTTTCACAAGGAGCAGTTTTGCAAGTTTCAGTTCCTGGCCAGGTTACTCCCCCCATCTCCCTACCCTCCTTCAGTGTGCTACACGGTCACATTTCCAGCTTTAGATTCAACTATTTAGTCAGCTTTGCAGTAGACAAAAATAATTAAAAAAAATAAAAAATAAAAAAAAATTCACAGCCTGGTGTGACACTAAATCTGTTCCCTTGGATGTCTCTTCACTTCTGAATAGCATTTCCCAGGAAAAAAAAAAAAAAAAGCAAACGCATCAGTCCAGAGTTTAAGCCAGTCTATCCATTTAAAATGTGCACAGTAAAATATTCAACTTATAATGCATTTTGGCTGCTGACATGGTTATCTTTACATAGTTATTCTCTTTATAGTATAACCTGAAATTATGGTATTTAATGATAAATTTAACAACAGTTCTCAATTTCTTAACAATGACCTCCCAAGCCTCTGATGTGACCTAGTACTTGTTCTTACTATTGCTTTATCCAGTTTGTCTTAGTTGTATACCTGTAGCATGTCTCTCGTCCTTTCAGCAACAGATTCCTGGAGAAAACTTCCAAAGCAGATACTTGTATTGAAAGAGTAGCAGCAGCTTTAGCAGTGAAACTACACTCCAAAACAATGCACTCAAACACAGGGGAATGTATATGTCTGAATCAAGCAGTGATGAAATTGCTAGGGACTTCACGGAGCACAATTTTACTCAATCTCTCCATTTCATAATCCATAACATTCGCACAACACTTACAAAGGCATACCTCCACCTTCCACAAACACAGCTACCCACACAACATACCAGTCAAATTTAAGGCTTTTCCCACCTCTCTGCAAAAACACTGCTGTAATGGCTTTGGCAAACAAATGAAAATGATTGATGGCTGTTGGTTCAAGACTCCTATCCATCTCTCTCAACAGTACAGATTTTTGCAGAAAGTCCAGATTTTGTCTGTTTTTCATAAAATTGCAGTTTTCTGTCAAATCATTGAACACTGAAGTCAGAACATTGACAGGCATTTGATTTTCAGACTTCATATCCTTAAGAAATTCACTCTAAAGCAAAACCTGTTTATCAACTTTGTTTTTAAGTGCAATATTTATAAACTGTCCCATTTTTGGGCCTTTGTCTCCTATTATTTATGGCCTTCTCCAGATTTCTTGTTCTATAATGTTAAGAGTTATGCTGCCATCCCTTCGTACTGGAGCCAGTCCACTGCACTTGCACAAGTGTTCCCCTCAGCAGGGCAGCAAGCAGGTATCAGTGCAGATTTGCTTTATAGTTCTTTTACCACACACACAATCTTGTTGTCCATGTTATTTCTTCTTTTCCTTGGTTTTGTTTCTCTTACTTGTAATGTTACTTTTACTCTTTTTTTCTCCTGCCTCCCATATCTACCCTAATTATTACTTCTAACATATACTTTTTTCTCACTCTTTCTTCTCTTCCCCCTCCTCCTCTTTATCCACTCTGACATTTGCTTTATGGGTAAATAATGAACTGTCACCCTTATAATGTTAACACATTTCAATGCTACATAATATTGTATTTAGTCTAAACTAGGCTATCGGCCTAAGGGCCTAAGTAATCCTAGCCAACAAGGTTCCTTGGCTTATGCCACCCAAGTTATTTTCCTGTGCCACTGTCGAGCAGAGCCACAGAAGTGATTCCCAGGGTATATTTTCCTAGCTCCCATCCACTCAAAGATTTTTCTTGAAAAGTGCTAATGAGGAACTTTGCTTGACATAGATGGGTAGCTTGTTTCAGAGTATGGGAAGTCTCTGGGGGCAGGAATCTCTGTCCAGCATGTCCTATTTATTGTGGTGACAAGGTTTAGGTCCCTAGAGCATGTAGCTCAGAGTGATTGGGATTTCTTTAGGTGTAGCATGTCCAACAGCTCTGGGTTTGACATAGCTTTATATCTTAGGCAGAAATCACCTTGGAGTAGGTGATATGCTACGGAGTAAAGCTGGAATTTTTTTAGATAGTCAGTGTAGGGCATCTGTTTGAAGCCAGTAATCCTCTTTGTGAGGTACTTCTGCGGCCTTTCCAGCTGCTGCAAATGTCTTGCGAGGTACATTCCAAAAGGTTACAGTGTGGGTTCTGTCAGCGATTCAGTTGGCAACCCATCTTGTGATATAGTGATTTATACCTAGTTTAGTGAGTTTAGCTATAATTCCAGAATGGGGGATGGTGTAAAAAGCCTTGGCAAGGTCAAGATAGGCTGTGTGAACCACCTTAGCCTCATCGACTACCTCAGAGAAGTTGATTAGATTCAGGATGCATGATCGGCCTTTCACAAACCCGAACTGGGTGGGGTCCAGAGTTTGGAGGTTACCAATGTCTTTGTTTATGAGTTCCATGATGATACATTCCATGGCCTTGCAGACCAAACTCATCAGGCTAATAGGACGATAGTTCCCGGGATCAGTGGTGGCTCCCCCTTTGTGGAGTGGGATAACTGTTGTTGTGCGCCATTCAGTGGGCACAAAGCCTGATGCGAGGCTATGATTGAACATGGTGCTCAGGTGGGGAGCCAGTTCGTTCTGAAGTTCGTGTAAAACGCAGCCTGGGATGTTGTCCAGTCCCATGGATGTTGTGTTTTTGGCTTTAGAGAGTGCAGCTTTTACCCGTGCAGTTGTGATAACAAGGACTCTGCATTCTTCCTGTATAGATATGGGTACAGTTTGTTTATGGCAAGGGACCACCAGATTGGCTTCCTTATTTTGGAGGATAGCTTCTTGGTTCTGTTTGGGATAGCACGATCCATGCACTCATGTAAGTGCTTATAGAGTGCATTTGTGTAGGATTCAGCAGTCGTAACTGTATTGGCCATCTGCATGGGTGTCATGAAGTACGCCACTTCTGTCTTAAGAAACATGAAGTTGGCTATGGAGAAATTCTTTACCGTGGTTTCCTTAATGTGGGGTGGGGGCGGGATGTGGATATCTAGGGTGATTAGCTTATGGTCAGATCTGACCAACAAGGAGTTGACTTCGGGTGTGGAACACCAGTCACTCATGTTGGTAATGACTAGGTCTAGGATACCGTTGCCCTTGGTGGGGGGTGTGGATATGCTGATCCAGGGCACTGGAATTTATGAATTCCAGAAAGCATTGAGGGAAGGAGTTGGTACACGAGTAGTTTTCCCAGTTAATGGCGGGGTAGTTGAAATTGCCCATTATTAGGGTGTTTGAACCCTAATATTTTCCAGTATATCAAGAAAAGATTGGGAATGCTGGGGCATGATGGGGGATCTGTAGCAAACTACAATTTGGATTGCAGTTTTGCCCAGAGTTAGTTGCACTTTGATAACCTCGGATGCATTATGCTGAGCAACTAGCCTGGAGGTGGGGATATCCTTAATGAATATGGGCACACTTCCGCCTTTGATGTTTCGGTCCAGGTTACGTGGCCAAAAAGTGTGGTATGAGTTATAGCCTGGTAGTGCAGGGGGGTACTCTTTGGAGCCTTGAACCAGGTCTCAGTCACTGCACAGGTATAGATGTTCTCCATTTTAAGGAGTGCCTTGAGCTAGTGCATTTTGAGATTTACACATCTAGCATTGAGTAGCATTACCCTCAGTTTTTGCATATAAAACTTGTCTAAAAAAGGCACTATAGGGGCGGCAAGAGCCTTAGCCAGCATCCAGAATCCCATGGGCGACAGGTGCAGGCCATCTCTGGCAAAGCATCATTGTCTATCGACCATGTCGTCCTAGGCAGACAGATACTGGATCCCCTTAGAATGACACCAGAAGCTTAGCCAATTGTTAAAGTCAATCATTTTGTCCTTGTACTGCAGTATAATTCTGGGCGATGGCAGAATGCTACTCAGGGCTAGGGTCATACCTCCCTGGGCTACAAGATCGGAGAACTCTTCCATGTCTCTTTTCATGTAGTCCAGGGAGGCACGTCTCAGGTCATTCACACCAACATGGACAATGACAGAGTCATATTTGTACTTGTTGTGGAGTGACCCGAGTGCATGGGTTATGTGGCATTTCCTGGCGCCAGACAGGCAGCTGACAGTAACCTTCTCCTCGTTTAGCCTGGTGAGTGGGACATTCACCTATAACTAACTAGTGTGTTGGGTACGCTGTTTTGCCCAACACACACACACACACACATATATATATATATAAAAATAAATAAATGTGTGTGTGTATATATATATATATATATATATATATATATATATATATATATATATATATATATATACATATATACACATACATACATAAATACATATATATATATAGATATATATATATATATATATATATATATATATACACATACACATACATATATATATAAAAATAAATAAATGTGTGTGTGTGTGTATATATATATAAAAATAAATAAATGTGTGTGTATAAAGATATATATATATATATATATATATATATATATATATATACACATACATACATACATATATACATATATACATACACACACACATACATACACACACATAATATATTTGCCCATAATGTCTGAATAACTGAGTGGGATTTTCATGACAGCATCAAGAAAACATTTTCCTTCCTTCTGTGTTTTTTTCTTGGTATACTGATAGTATATTTTATTTTATTTATTTTCCATTTGTTTACCAGGTTAGTCCGACTGGACACAAGATGACAGTTTTCAGCGGAGGCTGGGGAAGAAAAGCTCCACATACATAGTAAACAATTATAAAAAATAATAAAAATAAATTGTACAAACATAGCTATTTTGTACAAAGAGCATAGAAAATATAAAAGGAGTAAAATCAGAGTTTTACAATTGATGCAGCATACACAGTGGTTAGAATATTGAGAAACAATTAAACAAGATAATATACAACAAATATACAATTGCTTGAACATAAATTCAAAAGGAAGTTTCCGAAGACAAACAGGGTCATACTAGAAAGCATAACTATATTGATATGATTTGTATTGCATTTACCTTGTTTTAATGATGGTATGTGTGTATTATTGTACATGTCTTATGTGCACAAATATTTGTATTAACCTATGTATTTACAGTATATTGACAAAGCACTGTGTCACATCAGAGGCTTGGGAGGTAACTTAAAAACTGGGAACTGTTGTAAAGCTTGGCATTGAATACCGTTAGTTCAGGTTATGCTACAAGAGAATAACTATGTAAAGATAACCATGTCAGAACGCATTATAAACTGAATGTTTTACTGTGCACATTAAGAAATGGATAGATTGGCCCAAACTCTGGACTGATGTGTGCTTTTTTTTTTTCTCCTAGGGAAATGCTATTCAGAAGTGAAGAAGTGAAGAGACATATAAGGGAACAGTTTTAGTGGCACACCAGGCTGTGATTTTTTTATGTCTATTGTCATGCAAAGTTGACTAAATAGTTGAATCTAGTAAAGCTGGAAATGTGAGACTGTAGCCCACTGAAGGAGGGGAGATGGGAGGAGTAACTTGGCCAAGAATTGACACTTGCAAAACTGCTCCTTGTGAAAAGTCTCTCTCTGTAATTTGTTGACACTTTTGCAAGTTTCTTTCAAAGAATGTGTAGTACATCAACAGGAACAACATTTGTAAAACTCAGCACATACCAGTCAATGACACATGAGCTGCAGACTCTCAAACTTGGCATTTTTTTCAGGTGGTCCATTCTAAGTGAACAGAAGTCTAGTCTGACAACAAATGGTAGGGCTATTTGTTCTCACAGTCTGTGCATTGAGACAGATTTAGCTTTCCAAAGGAATCACAAAAAAATAAAATTAGGAAAGAGCACTTATTTTGCTGCAGGCAGATTTAGGAAGTGCAGTAAATCATGGCAAGATAAAAAATATACGTTTTTTCATTGTTTGCCCGTAGTGGTCCTTTAATAACTGGTTTGCACAATTTTGAAACTGAAAAGTAAAGTAGACAAATAATTGTTCTGATATGTAGATAAAACCATAACTTAACAGCCAACAGGTGCAACATATACTCTCCTTTGAGAAATTTAGAAAGAAAACTCTAAGTTTGATTGATTGATAATGGATTCTGACACCACCCTAGGAAGGATGGGTTGGTTCATAAAGATACCATATCCTTATGAAAAATCAAAGTAGGAGGCTTAGAAGATAAGGCCTGAAGTTCTGTGACACTTCTTGCAGAGGTAATAGCAGCCTCCCATGCAAAACATTTTAGTTCACACTTAGCTGATGGTTCAAACAGTGATTGTGTTAATGATGGCGCAATATTTAAATCCCATGGGGGGGTGATCTTTTAAAAGGGGGTCCAAGAAGAAAAGATTGCCCTTATAAAGTATGATAAAAAGAGGCTAAAGATGAATTAATTTACTCCTGTTCAAACATTATGAATGGCAGCCAGCTATACTTTAGTAGTTGAAGAGCTAACACCTTCATTAAAAATTGCAGCTAAAAGTTCAAGAACATGGGTACTGGTACTGAAAAGGGATCAATATCCTTTTGGTGCCCCCCCCCCGAAACAAATAAATAGTTTACATTTACTTCTGCAAATTTTCCTAGTGGAAGCTTTATGAAAAACAAAAAATAGTAGTAGACAGGGGAGCAGAGTCTGGGCTACCTATCAATGGAAATGGAGAAAACCATGTGGTCAACTTTAGGCCTAGGAGTGTCATGTCAGTCAGGTGAGACGGACTCGTCTGGAATTGGATCTAGAGTCCATGAGGGGTAAAGCAGATTAGGCCAAAGAAAAGAAAACCAAATCTGACAAGGCCGAAAACGGGCAAGGAGGACAACTGCTGTTCAGCAGAGTTGCTTTCTGAAGAAATTTGGGGATTAGAGATACTAGGGGGACAACTGTGGAGTAGAGCATCCCCACAGTGATCCCCCCCCGTCATGTGGGGATCAGGGTGAAGAACCTGCTGCACTACTTGTTGAGTGACCACTCATGGAGGAATTAGAATGAACCTGCTTAACTTCTCCGTTATCACAATGGATTTCCCCAGAATGTTCATTGCTATCAGAAACAGACTGGGGATCACCCACTGTCACATACTCAGCTTCTCGACAGAGGGTGTTAAGATTTGGTTCCTCCATGTTTGTTAATGCATCAGACCACTGACATAGTCAGTCTAAACTACAACAGTTCTGGAGGGAACAGCACCTTGAAAAGCCTGCAATGCTAGGACAGCTCTCATTTCCAGGACATTTATATGCATGTTGGCCTCTTCTGGGGACCATGTGCCTTGGACAGTCTTTCCCAAGAAATGTTCCCCACCCTGTCTGGGAAGCATCCATATTAACTATGGCCTTGGGTTTAGGGAGAATAAAGGGACAACCTTGCATTATCTGATCACAGAGTATATCCACCATAGGAGACAAAGATAATTCTTGCAGACCTAATTTACTTGGGTGGAAGTAAATTGAATGGACCATTGAATCACCCAATTAATCCTCAAAAACAAAGCCCATAAGGCAACCAAGCAATTTACCCAGGACTTTGTTATAGGGGACTCCATTGTAAGACACATAGATCCCACTTACCAGACTCGACAAGGAAAAAATTAGTCGGTTGCTTATCAGGAGCTAGGATTCCCCAAGTTTGTAAGTCAATGCATCACAGGTAATAGTACTTTTCTATCATAGTCCATGTGGGTATCAATGATCTGAGACGCACCTCACTGGATTATATGAGCAGGCAACTGTCTGAATAAGAGTCTCAGCCATGTGCCCTGCACTGAGCAGCATTCTATCTTCACCAAGGATGATACCACACAATGAATAAAAAAAAATTACTACAACTGGCTTAGTGAATCCCCCTGAACTGACACCAGAAACAGTCAGCCTAGAAGGCCACAGTCAACAGGCCATGTTGCTTTGCTGAAGATGGCCTGCACTTGTCCCACCCGTTCTTCAGGATTCTGGCTAAAATTCTACCCACCAATTTAGAGCCTTTTTTTAGGTTTGCCACTTCAGTATTACCTGTCGACATAGCAAACAAAACCCAAAATGAACCCACTTGCTACTCAAATTAGGGACCTTAACAAGAAGCTCCACACCCTATAAGCTCTCCTAACTCTGGAGAGTGCAGACAATTGTGCCATTACACAGACATGGTTTAAAGCTGCAGAAAGGCTACAGTGCCTTCCACATATTTGACATCTCCATCTTTTGCAGCTGATGGTCTAATGTACATTAACAAGTATACATCAAGGTTCTTTAAACAGGACACTACCCTGGATTTCATCCATGTGCAAATCACCGTAAAGTCCCTTACCATACCTTAGAAAGCTGCAAGTCACCATCTATATTTCAAGAATCCCACAACTTTTACCTAGACCTACTGGAAGCAAATGCTATTCAAGGGAGAATAACTAACCAAACAAGGAAACACAGCTACTGACTTGCAGGCACAATGTTTTCTGGATGTTAAGACAAATGCTCTTGATTAGTTGGTGTGCATTTCAACCAGAGGTTCAAACATAATGGAACTAGTTCTTACCAATATGGGAGAGTGCTGCACCCCTTCTTGTGTCGTGTCATGTCCTTACTGGTGTGGTCTGATCACAAACCTGCCTCATTTAAAATAAAAATCATCTCTGAAAACCCAGCAGACTGTTACAGTCAAGAAACGGCTCTAAAGCAAACTAAACCCTATTAAGTGACAGTTTGTCAAAATTCTATGCCATGCCCAACCCAGACTTCTCAACAGCCTGTGCAGAATTACTCACAGAAGCACTGTACAAACTTGTAAAAGGCTGCATAGAGGCTGCTGTACCTTCCAGAAGCAAGCCCAAATCAAATCGCAGTGGTGGAATCCTAATCTTAACAAGATGCATAACAAAAAGAAAAAGATATGGCAAAAGCCAGAAAAAGCAACCCTCATAATGAAAAGAGCTCCCTAATAAAACATAACAGGGAATTGAAAGGACTAATTAAATACAACAAGGCCAATTACAAAAGTGAACAATTTCTCAGGGTAAAGACAATCACAAAGCCTTCTACAGCTGTGTCTGAAATCTCAAATGTAACACGAAACGGGGTGCTGAACTAGTACTAAATAGTAACACATTCATTGAACACAGTGACAGCAAATCTGAATGCTGACAAATTCAGCTCAAACTTTACACCCCCCCCATCACCCCTTGTGTAATTCCCACCAGCATCCCCCCAAATATAAGGAGGTGCCCCACAATATGCCAGGCTGCCTCCTAAACAGCCTGAAACATGACCTATTAGATCCATCTGGGTCACGTTTCAACTACAGCCTCAAAACAGGCCACTTACCAAGCAAATGGAGGACAGCAACAGTTATCCTCCTGCACAAGGGTGGACCACAACTAATCCCAGAAACTGCAGACCCATCTGGACTAGTCAAAATATGCAAGGCCATGGAAATGATCAAGAGACACTGGCAACCTCCGGACACTGAACCCATCTCAGTTTGATTTTCTCAAAAGGAAAATGTATTTCTTTTCCCGCTTAGGGGTCGCCACAGCAGAACTCCGGTCCGCTAAGGATTAGCAGATTTTTTATGGTGCCAAGTTGCCAGCCCGACGCCCCAATCTCAGCGAAGGCACGCCCATTCACACATGTCTTTCGGAGGCCACTCGATCGTGGGGAAGACATGCAGACTCCACACAAAAGGCATTCCAGCTGTGAATCGAACAGGAGAACCTTTTGCTGTGAGGCAACAACGCTACCGCTGTACAACCGCGGCTTCATATAATAAATAAATAGAGGCTTTTGCCCAGCCGTGTTGGTTCGGTACTTGCTTTCTATTTTAAGTTTGCACAGTTTTTCTGTACTGTACCTCTCACCTGTTCCTGTGTATTTTTTTTTTTTTTTTTTTGTGGATACTTCATGGCTACCTGAAGACTTCTTTGAGAACGTAACCAAGGGAATGGATGGAGAGAAAATGGTGCACGTCACCTATCTAGACCTGGTTAAGGCATTCAACACAATACCCCAAGTAAGCTTTTGAGAATCAACTCACTGAACCAGGCAAAAATCCCTACGCAACTTGCTGGATTAACAGTTGGCTCACAGATAGGATGCAAGAAGTCAGGATTTGTGAGACCACCTCTAACAAATTGCAGGTCACCAGTAGGAGTACCACAGGGCAACGTGCTTGGCCCGCTCATCTTTGGCATTTATTTCTCAGTCAAGGCTAAAATCAAGGGCCCCTGGCTAACCAAGTTCGCAGACGGTTACAAATTAAGTACCATTATAAATTCCCCCGTGACACAAATATCCTTCAAGAGGATCTACTTCTTTCGGCTTTTCTCAGTTAGGGGTCGCCACAGTGGATCACCTGTCTGCTCATGATTAGCAGTGGAGGTTTACAGTGTTGAGTTGCCAGCCCGACGCCCAACTTTCCACGGAAGACACACACACATGCCTAGGGCCAATTTAGAGTGTCCAATCCACCAACACCATGTCTTTGGGATGTGGGAGGAAACCGGAGCACTCAGAGGAAACCCACGCGACCACAGGGAGGGCATACAGACTCCACACAGAAGGCACCCCAGCCAAGAATCGAACCAGAGAACCTCTTGCTGTGAGGCAGCAACGCTAACCCATCTGACCAACACATAAACAAGGCAATAAATAAATCATGTCACACAAATTTATAAGGGCAAGACATCCAGGTCCAAGATATAGTACCACTCCACTCATCCTTTATCAGACTTCACTGAGTAAGATGTCCCTTTAGCATGTACCAAACTAGATATATTCCACAGATGGAATGCCCACAGAATTCCCTCACCAACAGAATCTAAAGGTATTAACACACTGTACTACACAAATTACCTTAGAACCCTTGTCTCTATACTCCTTCTCCTACAGAGACCAAAATGATGGTCCCTCAATGTATCCCACCCGCTCATCCAACTCAGTTTATACTTCACCACAACTGGAACTACAAAGCTACAAAGACCAACAGTTCACAGACATTCTCAAACACAGACACCCACATATGAAATTATACCCATTTCCAAGGTTAACCCAATGGGTTACTGTGCTCAGGATCACTGACATTTTGATTTGTGACTGGTTCTTTAGGAAAGTTCAACAGGTTCCACCTTTTCGCAATGGTAAACTACATTGTACTTGGGGGGGGTTTGACAGACAGTCACTAATCCGTCAAATCACACGCCACAAATATACATGCATAAATCATCCCTCTATACAAAGGAGGAGCGGACTACAGACCATGGGAACTACCGCCCAGTTAGCCTGCAGAGTCTATTATGCAAAGATATGGAACACATCATCATGGACCTAATAAACAAGGATATAGAGAATCTCCAAACTCTGGATCCCACACAGTTTGGTTTTGTGAAAGGTAGATCATGCCTGCTCAAATTGGTCAACTTCTTTGAGTCAAGTCACCAGAGCGGTGGATGAAGGCAAGGTGGTTCAGACAGCCTACCTTGATCTGGCCAAGGCCTTTGATACCATTCCCCCCTCAGGAATCTCAGAAAAACTCACTAAGCTAAGCATCAACCCCTATATCACTAGGTGGGTTGCAAACTGGCTCACAGATGGAACCCACAGTGTGAAAGTAGCTGACACCAAGTCAGACTGCAGACTAGTCACGAGTGAAGTCCCACAGGGTTCGGTCCTGGGTCCTCTACTGTTTGGTATCCACTTCTCTAAAGTCCATGCCAACACGAAGGGACTCTGGCTAGCAAAGTTTGCAGATGATTTCAAGTTGGGAGCTATTACTAACTCCAAAAGATGCGGACATCCTACAGAATGGACTCTGAGACCAATGACTGCTGTCAGAACCATGGCCTTAAGCTCAATGCCAAAAAATGTGTCATCGTCCCCTTTGGGAAAAACCCAGTTCCCATGAATTACCACATCGATTGTAGTCCACTGAACACAGAAGGCGTTATAAAAGAGATCTGGGAACACAGATTGACAGCAACCTCTCTTTTGATCTCCACATTGCCACTGTGGTCAGAAAGTCCTATGTGGCACATCTCATTACTAAGGGTTTTACCTCCAGGAAGAGAAAGGTCATAGTCTCCCTCTACTCTTCCCTCATTAGGCCAATCAGAGTACAATGCCCCATTTGGCATGCTCCTCAGACACCTGCAACAACTGGAGAGGCCACAAAACGTATCTCATAAAGAGAATCCTAGGCTTAAACACTTGTCCTATATGGACAGACTCAAACAACTATCCTCCATCTCATATCACCTACTTAGAGGCGATCTCCGCTTGACTTACAAAGCCACGCCTGACCCAGCGCTGCTACATCTAAAAGAAATGCCAACCCCTCCACACCACATGCCCCAGAGACATCAACCTCATTACCACAATCAATCAACAGAACGTACTGGAGGGACAGGCTCATAACCCAGAGACCACCCATGCTATGGAATAGACTTCGCAGACATGTCAAGCAGAGCACCTCCCTGACTCTCTTCAAGAGGGATCTTGATGAGTGGATGGGAAATAGAAAATTCACCCCCGGGGACAACTCCAGTGGCTCTACTCAGAGACACTGGGAACTAAGGTAAGGTGGCACGATGCCAGAGCAATCATATGGCTAGTCTTGTAAAGGTGCCAGGGCCATTAGCTTAGTACACACCTATGAACCTATGTGCTAATAAGGGGCAAAAATCCGAAAGCTTTTTTTCCCCAATATGTTAACCAGGCAAGTCATAAGGCACAAGTATGTATTTACAGCAGGAATCTATGACCCTTGCCTAGTTAGAGAACTCCACCCAGATGAAAACTTTTTCATTCCAAAAAGCAATTCTCCTTCCCTCATTCAATATACATGTCACATGCAATTTAAATATTTATTCCATTTATTCAATGGCTGAACTTAATTCTGTTTGCCTTGTCATCTGTTACATCACGAAGAACACTTATTGACAGAATAAGTTCGGTCACTTATTTCAACTACAGTGCCATTAATGATGGCATTTAAATATACCTCAGTCACAATTGCCAGCACCACACCTCAAAGTGTAGCTTAGAGTGTGAACAAAAAAAGAAGTTATGCCTTACCATAATGTTCCATCTGTGTGGTTTATCTTTGTTCAGTCATTACTGATGGGATGTCTGACCTGACAAAAAAAGGAAGTCCTCGTTCTTAAAAGGTGCTTAGATGCACATGTTTTGTTTGTATACTGTTTGGGCGTCTCCCACCTCACTGTTGACCCTCCAGGTGAGATACGTTCAGTCCTCGGAACAGAGCCAGCCATATGCCAAGCTTGCGAAAGCCAAAAACTCTCGAGCCAAGATGTTACCCAGCATGCCCCTCTCCCTGTTACCTCAGAGTTTGCAAGTTGCAGAAAGAAGCAGAGACTACCTCTGGTCAAAATTACCTGCTGTTATAGGACAATGAGGTCCACCAGAAACCTTCGGAAGGGGGGAAAGGAGGGTGAGAAGTAATGACTGAACGAAGATAAACACAGATGGAACATTATGGTCAGGCATAACTTTATCTGATGTTAATCTTCGTTCAGTCATTACTGATGGGACAGAATCCCCAGCTATCTTTATTCTTGGGAGGCCATCATGGAAGGACATTCCTGAGCACCATTGAACCAAATGAAGCTCTTCCTCTAGAGGCCAAATCCAATTTGTAATGAGTGATGAAAGTATGAGGTCTGGCCCAAGTTGCTGCTGCACAGATGTCATTTAGAGAAGTTCTAGCGTGAAAGGCAGCAGAGGTTGCTACTGACCTTGGAGACTGGGCCCTTACAGTTAGAGTTAAAGGGATGTTGTGCTTAAGTAAATGTTGCACAGTCTTTCAACCATTTAGCCAATGTGACCTTAGAAACGGGACATCCTAATCTAAGTCCAGAAAAGGCCAGAAATAACTGATCTGTCTAGGGTATGTAGGCAATACTCTCCTCTGTTTGAATGATTGGTGAAGAAAACTGGCAGGTCAATTGTTTGGTTTATAGGACAGTTCAGAAATCACTTTAGGCAGAAAGGATGGATTAGTTCTCAGTGATACTCTACCTTTATGGAAAACCAAATAGGGGTATTTGATGCACAAGGCCTGGAGTTCAGAAATACGTCTGACAGAAGTAATGGTGACCAGAAACAAATGCTTCCATGACAGAAACTTGAGGTCGCAAGAGGATGCTGGTTCAAAAGGAGGTGCTGTCAGGGTTTGTAACCCTAATGACAAGTCCCAAGGCTGCGTTGGTTCTCTAAATGGGGGGGGGGGGGGGGATCACGCATTTTAAGAAAGTTCTGTGCAACCTGTGTGACATAAGTGAGGAATCTTGGTAACCGTTGTGAAAATTAGATATTGCAGCCAAGTGAACTTGAATGGTAGAAGCTGATAGTCCAGACTGAAAAAGATTTGAGAGTTATTCCAATACTAGAGAAACAGGAGCTGAGAAAGGATCCATATGTTTTTCTTTTAACCATATGGTATGTTAGTCTGGTGGAAGACTTATGAGAGGCAATAAGTATGTCACGCACTGAGGAAGAAAGGTCATGCTGTCTGGCAATCACAGGAAATGGAGAAGCCAAGCTGTGAGCTTCAGGCTGGTCAGGTTGGAGTGAATCAGGTTCTGCAGAAGAAAGATTAACTGTGGTATTGGATTGAGAATCCATGGTCGATTTAGCAGGTGAGGCCATAGAAAAGGAAACCAGATTTCTTGTGGCCAATATGGCGCAATGAGGATTACTTCACTCTTCAATCGGCAGGCTTTCTTCAGAAATTGGGGAGAGGAGAAAATGCATAAAGTAGACCAGAGAGCCAATCGTGGACTAGATCGTCCCTGGGTGACTGTCCTAGAGGAGGGGGGGGGGGTCAGGGCAAGGTAGTTGCTGCATTTGTGAATGGTTTGGGAAGCAAAGAGGTTGCAGCAAGGATAACCCCAGCGGTTGAAAACCTCCACCACTGTTAGGAGGATTGAGGGACCACTCTGAGGTTGGAGAATGCACCTGCTCAGTTTGTCTGCTACAACGGTGGAGCTCCCGGGAATGTGCGTAGCTACCAGAAAGCGGTTGGTAGCTATCACCCAATGCCATTATCCTCATGGCCTCCCGACACAGTGGGTATGATTTGGTTCCGCCTAGTTTGTTGATGTACCAGACTACTGACATCTGCCTGTATTGCAATAGTTCCAGATGGAAGGATGGAGTGGAATGCTTGCAATGCTAGAAGCACCGCCCTCAGGTTCAAGGACACTGATATGCAGCTGGACCTCTAGTTCTGACCAAGTGCCGTGGACTGTCGTACCCTGAAACGGCCCCCCACCCCATCAGGGAGGCGTCCGTTGTCACTGTAGCCTTGGGCTGATGGGGGTGAAGGGACAAGACCACTGTAGAGAGAGTTCTGTGACATCCACCAGATTAAATCCTGTTTGCACCTTCGAATTTGTGCAATTTTTTGTGTGTAGAAAAAAAAAAAAGATAAACTCTAGAGACCGAGAAGGGGTAAGATAGGCAGAAGTCCTAAGGTTTATGCTGTGTGAAGAGAGTATGCCAGGGCTTCTTCCAGTAGATGCCTGCTGGGGGACGGTAATGAGCCAGTTGTCTAAATACAGAAACATCAGAAACATCTGGAATCCTTGAAGTCGCAGGTAGGCTGTGACGACTGCCATGCACTTGAACACTCTGGGGGTGTAAAGAGTCCGAAGGGCAGTCCTCAAAACTGGTAATGACTGGTGCCCGCACAGAAGCAAAGAAGTCTTCGATGGTTTGTCCATTTTTATATGTGGTAATACGCATCTTGAAGATCTATAGGGCACATCCAATCGTCTTTTTCCCAACAGTGGAAGGATGGACTGTACCTTGACCATCCGGAATTTCTGTACTTTACAAATTTGTTTAACAGACTTGAGATCCAAAATTGGTCTCCAGTCCCCAGTCTTTTTTTTTTGTGCCAAAAGAGTCGAGTAGAATCCAGATCTTATCTGGTTTGGGGAGGGGGGGGGGGACTATTTCGATGACTAGCAGCTTTGATATTTGTAGTGCTGCTTCTTCCCTGTAGTTTCTGAGGGGGACAGGACACAGATTGAAGGGGATGTGATAGCCTCTGATGATTATCCCTTGTACCCAAGAATCTGTGGTTATGATTTGAAGGGGATGTGATAGCCTCTGATGATTATCCATTGTACCCAAGAATCTGTGGTTATGATTTGTCAGGCAGAAGGGTACAAGGGGAAACAACCCCCCCCCCCAATTGCTTCCAGAGGGAAAACAGCTGGGCCACCCTTCAGGAGCGCTGGTAGGGTTGACCAGAGGAACAATCCCTGGAACCCTGGTTTTGCGGACCTCCCCTGCCCCAAAAGGGGAGTCCTCCATTGAAGTTTATCCCGCTGCCCCTGGGGGAGAACTCGGCATGTGCATCACAGAAAGGGATGTGTGATTTCTTATGCCACATCTTTCTACTCCTCCCCTCAGAGATTCTGTTCTAGAAATCCAGAAGAGAAATGGACACCAATGGTAGATGGGGTCTTACTGTCTTGTTCGCATCTAGCCAGTGTGTCTTCAGGCTTCAATGGGAGCGCTCAGTAAGGAAGCCTTGAAGGGGTCTGCAAAGTCACAAAGGCGCATCCAGGCATGCCGTCTCAGGACTATGCCTGCACCTGCTGCTCTAGCTGTTCCTTCCGTGGCATGAGAAATCCTAAGGTCTTCAGCGAGAGACTATGGAAGAGACCTTGGGGACGTCTGAACAAGACTTTTTTTGTGGGATTTCCAAGGAGGCGATGAAACATCCGTCCCAAAGATAGCCTCGTTGAAGGAAGTTTTTATGAGGCCCTTTAAAATCACTTAATTTTCCTCTCATTCAAGGTACAATAGAAAAATTCTTACATATTCCATACAGAAGGTAAACAGTAAAGTGGGAGACACCCAAACAGTATACACACAAAACACGTGCTTTAAACATCTTTTAAAAAACAGGACTTCCTTTCTCTTTTTGTCAGGTCAGACATCCCATCAGTAATGACTGAACGAAGATTGACATCAGATGCAAAGCTTTCAAGCTTAGTTTGCAATACAAAAAAAACTCACACCTAATTTAATCTATTTACAAATTATTTGTCTTCCCCTTTAATCAAATTCAGTGCCACAGAGAATATTTCATCTTAGCCTTAATTTCTACCACTATTTGATTTTGCATTTTTCTACACTGTATTTTCTGTATCCGTACAGGTTTCTTCTGGTGTTTTGTTACAGTATTTTTGCATTGTATACTTTACAGTGTTTTGCCAAGACAAGTCAATGAATTAGGGAAGGAAAATTATCAAAATAGTGGGAAAATACCTCCACAAAGAGACCAGACATCAGTGCAGTCCCCCTTGTTTCTTTTCAGAAGTAAAAGCCAAAGGGCTATGGCTGACATAAATGCAAGCTAGCAGCAGTCACTGAATCCACAAATGACTTGGCCATCCTGCAGAAGGACTGTCCCAAGTATATAACTTGTGCAAAAATTCATATAGACTGAAATCAAATGCTGAAAAAGGCATTATTGTATCCTTTGGGAAGTCATCCACCCCAGGACATACTACATTGATACACACCCCTAAGATTTGACCCAGTTATTCAGAATTTGGGAACATATGTGGACAGTGACCTAACTTTTGACTAGTACATGTCCATTACTGCAAGAAAGTCCTTCTACATTACACAGCTTATAAACAAAAGGGACTGCGTCTAGATCCAAGGATGGCCTAAAGAAGGACTGAGTAAAGGCAGACATCGACAATCGTTGAATATAAAGCCCCCTTTGGCATTCATCTGTCCATACACATGGAATTACTGGAATGCCTACAGGAGATATCTTACTAAAAGGATACAAGGCCTAAACATGTCCCACGTGGACCAACTCAAAGCCTTGTCACTATGACCTGTATCCTACAGCCAGCTAAAAACCTATGGCTGGCATACAAGGCATCCTCTGACCCACTGCTGATGGATTTACTGCACATCAGCAAGTCATATGGCATCAGAAATGATCTAAAACCTCTTCTGCAACATCAACAGAACAATTTAGAGGAATAGTTATACATTCCAGAGGACACTGTTGCTCTGGAACAGACCACCCCACCCATATATAAAGCTAATCCCTCCCTATATTCAAGTGCAACTTGGATCTATGGGATGGGAAACCCAAAACACTCAGCGAATGTTGAAACATCGAACTCACATCACTGAAAACCCAAAAGTTATGAGCTTTCAGGATGTAGAATCATTATACAGTGGGGATTAGGATTTTGCCCCATTCCACACTGTAGAGTGATCTTGGAGTTTTGTACTATTAGCAGGGGATGTGGAGCTGCAAGGAGGGCTTGTCCAAAAAAAAGACACTTTTGTGATCCTGGCATTGCTTAGGGTTTTTTTTTATTAAAGTGATGGGTTGGTGTTTCAATGTACTCTGTTGTGAAAGTTCGATCTTTCAATCTTCTCAGGCTTATCATACGAATGGATCCCCCAAATTATCTGTGGTATGATCAAGGTTACTCTCATTACAAATAATGTATAACTAAGGCCAAACTCTAACAAAATG
>NC_056741.1:1194482913-1194497913 GCF_019279795.1 Protopterus annectens
TGCCATACTTCTCGGTTATGCTGTCTACTTTAGGGGACAGGTATGGTACTTCTCGGCTATGCTGTCTACTTTAGGGGACAGGTATGGTAAAGTCATGCCATACTTCTCGGTTATGCTGTCTACTTTAGGGACAGGTATGGTAAAGTCATGCCATACTTTTCAGTTATGCTATCTAGAGGAGAGGTATGGTAAAGTCATGCCATACTTCTTGGTTGTGTTGTCTACTTTAGGGGACAGGTATGGTAAAGTCATGCCATACTTCTCGGTTATGCTGTCTACTTTAGTGTACAAGTATGGTACCTTTTGGCTATGCTGTCTACTTTAGGGGACAGATAAAGTCATGCCATACTTGTCGGTTATGCTGTCTTCTTTAGGGGACAGGTATGGTAAAGTCTTGCCATACTTCTCGGTTATGCTGTATACTTTAATGGACAGGTATGGTAAAGTCATGCCATACTTCTCGGTTATACTCTCTAGGGGACAGGTATGGTAAAGTCATGTCATACTTATCTTTTATGCTGTCTAATTTAGGGGACAGGTATGGTAAAGTCATGTCATACTCCTCGGTTATGCTGTCAACTTTAGGTGACAGGTATGGTAAAGTCATGCCATACTTTTCGGTTATGCTCTCTACTTTGGGGGACAGGTATGGTAAAGTCATGCCATACTTCTCGGTTATGCTATCTAGGGGACAGGTATGGTAAAGTCATGCCATACTTCTCGGTTATGCTGTCTACTTTAGGGGACAGGTATGGTAAAGTCATGCCATACTTCTTGGTTATGCTGTCTACTTTAGGGGACAGGTATGGTAAAGTCATGCCATACTTCTCGGTTATGCTGTCTACTTTAGGGGACAGGTATGGTACTTCTCGGCTATGCTGTCTACTTTAGGGGACAGGTATGGTACTTCATGTCATTTTAAGAAGTGAAGTAAGTAACATAAGTAATATAATATAAGACTTTACCATACCTGTATGTGGTCATGCCATACTTCTCGGTTATGCTGTCTACTTTAGGGGACAGGTATGGTACTTCTTGGCTATGCTGTCTACTTTAGGGGACAGGTATGGTAAAGTCATGCCATACTTCTCGGTTATGCTATCTAGGGGACAGGTATGGTAAAGTCATGCCATACTTCTCAGTTATGCTGTCTACTTTAGGGGACAGGTATGGTAAAGTCATGCCATACTTCTTGGTTATGCTGTCTACTTTAGGGGACAGGTATGGTAAAGTCATGCCATACTTCTTGGTTATGCCATCTACTTTAGGGGACAGGTATGATAAAGGCATGCTATCTGTCTTGCTATGGCACCAAAATTACACACCATAGATTAGGTTGCTTTCAGCTGTCCTTCCTTACACTTTTTGACATTCTCTACAGGTATGATCTTCCTAAACCAGAGACTTCCCATACTCTGAAGAAACTCCCCATTCATGTCAAGCAGAGCACTTCATTAACCCTCTTCAAGAAAAATCTTGACTAGTGGATGGGTAACAGGAAATTCACCTCACTTCAACAGCCTTGCTTCATAGGGGCACAAGAAATGAATGTCCGGCAGCAGGACGATTGGTATTATTCTTGGGCTAGGCTTCTGTTGGCTCCAGCACCATTAGCCTAGTACTCACCTATGAACCTGTGAACTTATGCAGTTATACTGAAGGAGTACTAATTCATTAATATGATAGAAATAAAACTTTTGCTTAGTGTTATTTCAAGATGCTGAAAAATATGTTTTAGATACACAAATAGAAGTTAAATAGAAGTTATATACATACTTCTTAGAGGCAGAAACATTATCTTCTAAATCAAAATAAAAAGGAAAGATCTCTATACTGTCAAATTTTGACTATAAGTAGAAGTATAATGTTTTTAAGAGGAAGCCAGTAGAGAACTTATGTTAGTGTTGTGTGTCTTTCCTGTAAAAGACAAAATATACCACTTTGCTATTTTATAACCAGATTAGTCTAGGTCAGAGTTTCCATTCAAAAGTACAAAACACTGAGCAGAATTTCCTGAAATTCTGTAGGTCAGCAGACAAAACATCAGAAAAGAGCAGGACATTAATTTTTGTGGGGGTGGAGAACTCCTTGTCCCACATGGAGTGTACCACTACTATACCCATGTACCCCTCTGATGCATAGTGGGTGAAGAAGCATTTCTGCCAGTGCAGCAATGGCCCTCTAAATTCATACACCAGTTACAAAATAAAACACATATTTGCCCCTTGTTTCACAATGCTGGTATTATATCCAAACTTCCACTATATCCAATGTGTGTGAATATTTCAGTAACTGGATCTAACCATTTGTCCAAGCCAGTGACTGAAGCATTTACACAAAATAATTTTAACAAAATGGCAATGTGTAAATTGTCAGTGGTTACAGAATCATTAGTAAGTTCTTGTGTCTTTCGGCTTTTCCCGGTTAGGGGTCGCCACAGCGGAACTCCTGTCCGCTAATGATTGGTAGTTGATTTTTATGTGCCGAGTTACCAGCCCTGACGCACCACCTTCAACGAAGGTACGCCCATTCACGCATGTCTCCACACAGAAGACACTCTAGCTGAGACTTGAACTGGACAGCGTCTTACTGTGAGGCGACAACGCTACCGCAGCACCACCACCACAGATTTAGAATCATTATTAAGTAATAATCACAAGAATTGTAGTTTCTATGTGTGCCTGTCTTTTCAGTAATTTTGAAAGTTGAGCACAGACACAAACAAGTTTTTCCCTTCTTGCTCCACATCTTACAGGTGTTTAATCAAATATGTGTAACACTATGCACCTACCCTGTAGGTCAAGAATATGTCTTAACTCCAAGGAGAGCCACTGATAGTTTTATCAGCAGCAAGGGTTTATTAAATGGATGCTGCAACAAATTTAAGTGTATATTCTCATACTTTTTTCCAGGTTAAAGTACATGTTCTTGCCACCACAGTGATGAATGAACTGATAAAAGTCACACAGATTATTTGTGACTGGTTAAGCAGGGTTGAACAGGAGCTTTATGAATAATGCAAAGCAGATTTCTTTGTTAGAATTACATTACTTATGCTACTTACTTAACTTCTTAAAATCAGTAAAATTATCCTAAATTATGGAACAGCAATTCTTTCATTTATAAGTTTGCTGGAAAAGAATTTCTCTTGTAGCATCATAAAAAATAAATGAATAAAAGAAAACATATCTGGATCAAAATCCAGGCAAAACAGCACTTAAGATTGCAAAACATTTTCTAAGCGTTTTTATTTTGCTTTTATGCATGTATGTATTTATTTTTTGATTTTTCTCAGCACATTTAGCTCTCAACCACTTTTCTGGTTCCTTTCAAAATCCAGGCAAAAGAGCACTTAAGACTGTAAAACATTTTCCAAGATTTTTTTTTTCTGATTATATGCACATCATCAGAATTGGCTGTGTTTCAGAGACAAATTTATTTTGCTTTTATGTATGTATTTATTTATTTATTTTTCTCAGCACATTTAGCTCTCAACCGCTTTTCTGGTTTCTTTTAATATAATGCCAAACAATTAAGGCAGTGGATATGCACAGACTATGGTACAATATGTAAAATGCTCTACTGTTAAAAGAATATGATTTTTTTAACTGTACAAGAATACGTTGTCTTCAGGATACAGCTGGCATCCTATATGACATTGTTTAACAGCTGTATTATGTGTCATGAGTATTAATTAATTAAAGTAGTATCATTTTTTCTTTCTTTGCTTTCTTTTCTCTTTCGCTTTCATAAATAAATACCTGCTCATAACAGAGGCCAAGCAACTGACAGATATAAAAAAGCAGGGTCACAGCTTTTTTCCTGGTAAATTTGCTTAGTTACTATTTTACTGGAAATGGAGCATTTCTCTTCTCATGTAAGATTAGTGCATATTGTTCCTGCTAATGAAGAGGTGAAAGAGAACCACTGAGTGGTAGATTCCCATCTTGTGTTTTGAACCTGATTGTATGTTAAAAGATACAGTTCATTTCAGAGAAGGCCAGTTTGTTAAAGATACTAATTGACTAAATTATGCTTTCACAAGACTTTCATTTCCTAAACAAAGGTCTTCACCCACTGCGTCCCCTCAATTATTATGTCTAACTTCAAACTTAATGAACAGTGCAGAAAGACATAATTACAAAAAGTTAAGGTTTCAATGAAGCACCCTTTTGACAGTCTTTCTGGCTAACTGGTATTCATCTAAAAAGTTACATTTGAAATGATTGATTTCAATCTACAAATAATTACATAAAAAACTAAAGACTGAGGTATTCTACCCCCCGCCCCCTGAAAATGAAACACATAACCTGTTTTCTACCTGATCAGCTTCTGTAAGTCCAGGATTAAATAGCCAGTGGCAGATCAGTTTCTATAGCACAGGGCTAGACTAGCAAGCCGTGAACCACAAAACTGAACATTCCACTACAAATGCAAAAACTTGTATGAGATGATCATATAGACATTTGTTGACATTAACATTTTATGTGGGGCTAGTCCCACCAGACACCATTGTCTGCTTCTTAATATAATCTTCTGTAATGATGCCATTACTCTGAGAAAAAGGCAATTACTTTTGTCTTGTCATTTAAAAATAATATAGAGCTTATCTTTTTTATTTTCTTTGGCAAATTCATGGAAAAGCACTATTTTTTGAAACACAATGATCAAATTAGTATGACTGAAGCACTTTTGTTTTGTAAACAAATGTAGTTGCATTCACTGGATCTGCCAGCTGCCATGCACTCTGCTTGCAACGTGTGTAGTGCCAGACAGGTCTCTGAATCAGAATATTGTTGTAATGGGTCTTGATTTATATAGTGTAACCCCTGTGGCTACTTTGTTTCTGAAGTGTGGATAGGGATGGGCCTATGTTCTTTTTAGAACTACAGACAAATAGAGAATTGCACATCTCATGTATCACTGTTAGGAGAGGACATAATGCAGGAAGTTGTTGCCACAGGTGAGGCATGAGGGATAATGCTGTACCACATCACTGCAAAAAGTCCCCCCTTATAAATAGCAGACCAATTAACCTATAACCTAATAATAATATAACCTATAACTTATGAGTACTGAATGTAGTATATTTGGATGGTGCACTGGTGTAGCGGTAGCATTGTCACTTCGCAGCAAGAGGTTATCCGGTTTGATTTTCGGCTGGAGTGCCTTCTGTGCGGAGTCTGCATGTCCTCCCTGCACTCATGTGGGTTTTCTCTGAGTATTCCGGTTTCCTCCCATGTTTCAAAGTCATACGTCTGGAGCATTTCTCCCCGGGCATCTGCTGAAAATTGGGTTTGTTCCAAGTTGGACTTTCCCAGTAAACAAATAATAAATAAATAGTAATACTACCAATTTTAAAATGGATGTAGCCTTTACAGAACACTCCAGTTAATTCCAGCAGACAGAAGGTAGGCCTTTATTAGTGTACAATATGCTTAAAATGTTAGCTATAGAACAGTAATGTAAATATATTTGCCCATATAACTGGAATCATTATATAGCAGAAGAGGCATGCCTTTCTACAGGAAGGTGTATTAATTGCTTAATTAAATCATTGCAGAGATTTGATAGAACAAAATGGTGTGAATGCTAATGGTACTATCTGCTACAGCTCCTAACATAATATGAGTACAGACCTGAATACAAGGCTGTGATTATAAGAAAAGAAGTAGTGAACCACGCTACGACATTCTGCAAAAATGAAATGCTGCTACTAGCAATAAAAGCCAGGCGGCGATGGCTTATGCTCTATGAAAGATACTAAACGTGTCTGCAATCCAATTTGCTTGGAGGCAATAGTGATAATTAAAAAGGCTCCAACATTATGAATAAAAAGGTACTACTCAAAGTATCTGGTTTGCACGTCAGGTGGTGTCAACATGTCGGTGTTAAATTGAGGAGCTACTAGTTTTTTTATTTTTGGTTCTTGGGTTTTGTTTTCATTGACGCAACAATAAGGTAGTGATTAGATGCGACATCAGCTCCCCATTGTACTCTGACATCTTGAAGCATAGTCGCCCATCGACGAGATATGCAAATGTGATCAATCTGATTCATCCTGTATCTGTTGGGTGAATGCCATGTTACCTTATGAATGTTTTTATGTTCAAATATGCTGCTTCCAACTTTAAGGTGATTGTCACTACAGAACTGCAGTAATCTATAACCATTATCTGTTCTGCTTCCTAAAGCAGCAGAACCAATGATCTGTTCATATCTCTCTCTGTTGCTTCTGATTTGAGCATTGAAATCACCCATCATACTTTTAAGATCATAACTGAGAACTGAGGTCACCACATCTTGTAGCTGTTCATAAAATTCTTCCATTTTAGTATCTGTGGTGGCTTCTGTTGGTGCATAAACTTGCAGTAACGTTACTTTGGTAAAATGGCTCTGTAAGCATACTGAAATAAAAGTCACAGATTGGTTCCCAACTGACAAATTTTTTGATGCCTCCTTGTTAAGCAGTATGCCAACTCCATTCTCATGCCTATCGCCACCTGAAAACAGAACATCGACATCTCCTGAAACAATCTTGCCTGATCCAGTTCATCGCATTTTGCTGATTCCAACAACCAATAGATTCTAAGGCTTCATCTTGTGTATGATTTGTGTCAGTCTACCTGTATGAACATTCCAAGTGCCAATACATGTAATGGGTTTAGCAGTCAGAATTTCCCTTGTCAAGGACCTAACTCCCTTTCGGCTTTCATCAGATTCCTTCGTCAAGTTGCAAGTTCTCTGGTTCAAAGATGTAGCAGCTGGGCTTTCTGCTGCCATGCTGATATGAACTGAGTTTTGTCTTCTTGTGGTTTCTGTTGTAGTATACATTTATACCTGAGAGAGTTGCAAGCCCTCTGTAGAACCTTTTCTCCAGGATTGAGTACTGCCTGTGTTGGCCACCCATTTTTCAGGGTTCCTGCTGTCTGTCCACCTCGTGCAGCACCCTAGGTGATTCTTCAGTCACGTGGCCTTCACCATGATACAACATCAAGGTCCAAAACTGATTCTCTGCCCTACAGAGTATAGATGATGACACTGAACAGCAATGAAAACAGTTCAAGGCAATCATCAAAGAGAGTGCAGAAGCAACAACTGGGTATATGAAAGGCAAAAGAAAAGAAGCAAGGATAACAGTTGAAACTTGGAAAACCATTGATTCATGACATGATTGCAAATGAAGATGAGAGCAGGCATACCAAACTGGCCAGTCATTAGACACTTTGACTTGAAGAATATAAACAGAAAGATAAGCTGGTCAAAAATATGTGTACAAGGATGACAAAAAAGTTATGGGTTGAGAAACTGGCAACAGAGGCAGGAACAGCAGTAGCGACTGAAAATTCCAGGGCATTATATTGTGTTGCCAAAGAACTAACAGACGGGAATAAACAGAGGACACCTATTAGATTAGCAAATGAAAAAAAAATACTAAAACACAAGAGAAGCAATTAAAGAGATGGCAAGAACGTTTTGAATCTGTGCTAAACTGCCCCGCACCAGATGATCTGCATAACTTTGGCAATGATGGCCAAGTGTCAACAATGATTCTGGATGTGAATTTGGAAGACTTTAGTGAGATTGAAGTAAAGGAAGCAATAGTCAAATTAAAGAATGGAAAAGTTCTTGGAACAGACCAGATACAATCAGAGTTACTAAAGTATGCTACGTCTTCAATGGAATATTTCACATGTCTCTTGAACAACATATGGACTTCAGAAAAGGTACCCAATGAGTAGAAAAATGGCATCATCGTTCCTTTACCAGAAAAAAGGGATATCTTAGAGACTGCTTGAATTGGCATGGAATCAGATTGTTGTCAATTCCAGGTAAAGTTTTCACCCGTGCATTACTGAATAGACTGAAAGGAGCACATGATGACAGACTCAGACTGGAACAGACTGGATGTAGATCAAGTCGAACCTGCACTAGCCAGATATTTACACTAAGACAAATTACAGAAAAAGCAACAGCGTGGAAGAAACCAGTCATTGTCAACTCTGTGGACTTCAACAAAGCCTTTGTCTGTGTACATAGACCATCACTATGGCACATCTTGACAGAATATTGGATTTCTCCAAAATTCATTACACTCTTTAAGAGTTTGTATCAAGACAGCAAGTGTACAGTTCAGGTGAATAATGAGTACAGTGACTGGTTTGCAGTGGTCACTGGTGTACGACAGAATGTATACTGTCTCCCTTATTATTCACAACAGTTACTGATTGGGTCATGTAGAAAGCATTACCTAAAAATCATTGGGACTAGAATGGATTGATGACAACAAGCTATGTGACTTGGACTTCGCTGATGACATAGCTCTTATTGATACAACATGGAGTGGAATGTAGACAATGACAACATCAGTGGAGAAACAGGGTGGGAAAGTAGGCCTCAAAATGAATCCTGACAAATGCAAAGTATTGGTTAGCGAAGCATGGAATGACAACAAATACATAATGGCTGTAGGGTCAATATTAGATACCACAGAGAACTTCTCCTACCTGGGAAGTTTCATCTCTCATACAGTAACTGTGAGAAGGAAGTCCTGGTTAGACTTGGAAATGCAAGTGCAGCATTCACTAGACTATCCAAAATCTGGAGATCAAAAAACATTTCACTGTCCACAAAGGTGAAGCTATACCAAGCACTGGTGCTGTCTACACCCTTATATACTGCTGAACTATGGCCAATCACAGCATCAGCCATGAGAAAACTTGAGGCTGCTCAGCATAAATGGTTAAGATGCATTTTGGGAATATCATGGAAGGACAAAGTAAAAATGATAGTGTTGGAGAAAGAACGCAACAATGGAAACTTGAAAGTATCATTATGGAAAGAAGACTACGTTGGTTTGATCATGTTAACCGCATGGACACTAGCAGGATTCCTATACAATCCCTCAACTGGAAACCAGCTGGATACAATAGAAGACCATGTTGACCTCAACAAAACTGCAAAGGAGTTGTAACAGGA
Source organism: Protopterus annectens (assembly GCF_019279795.1). Classification (NCBI taxonomy): domain Eukaryota; kingdom Metazoa; phylum Chordata; order Ceratodontiformes; family Protopteridae; genus Protopterus; species Protopterus annectens. The sequence continues at coordinate 1,194,491,893 of NC_056741.1, forward strand.
GGCCTCCATCACATGAATATCATTTGACAGGAAGCTAAAGAAGCAGCAGCTGATAGGACACAGTAGAGCCAACTTGTGGCCCAATGCATCATCGCTGTGGGGTGAACTGAAGACTGAAGAAGACTCAAAGTATATTGGAAATAACCAAATATACAAATACCACATTATTACCAAATATACAAATACCACATTATTACCAAATATACAAATACCACATTATTAGCTACTGAAAAATATGAAAACACATTTCATGATGTTTTGACAGCTTTAAAAAAGAAAGATTATTTTGATTGTGAAACTTTGGTGTAACATACTAAAAAAAAAAACAGGCTTTTACTTATTATATTAATTTTATTTTTCTTTCTTTCAGAACCAGTGAAATTATCAAACATGCTTCAAGACTGCATTTTTCCAATTTATTTTTTATTTATTTTATTTTATTTAAGTTTGATGTCTGGGGAAGTCCACTGGACCAAGAAGAGCCCATTTTCAGTGGAGGCCCGGGGAGAAAAGCTCCACGATAATTGCAAATTACATTTTACAAGTTACAAAATGACATAGTTCATACAGCTAATTAACCATTTACAGATAAGCTCCATGACATATGCAATTGGCTTGTCACAATGTTACAAAAATGAAAAGACATAATTCAATACAGAAATTTCAACATTTACATAAAGTGAATTTTTGTTATAAACTCAATTGTAGGTTTAACATTTCAAAATATATAGCTACTAGCCATTAGTAGGTTAGGAAATATTATGCATGCAGAGGGTAATAGTATAATTGAGACTGGAGAGTATAGTACAATAGATATTAGAGAGAAAATTATTTTTTGGTAGGGGATGGATTGTTTTGGGTGGGATGAAGTAACAGTAGAGGTAGTTGGATGAGTTAGTGCAAGGAGGAATGGGGGGGAGGGGTTTAAGTTGGAGCGTGGCAAGGGCATTCCCATTTGGAAGAAAGATGAGAGAGTAGCTGAGATTTGACATTTGTATGGTTAGGTAGGTTGCGTAGGTGTGTGGGGAGGGAGTTCCAATGTTTAGCTAAGGAGTGGGACAGCAGTAGATGGCCAGTTTGTAGTCTGGCAATTGTAGTTAAATGTAATCTTTGAAACAGTGAATAGTCAGTCAGTACTTTCAGAATTTATACCACATGAGGTTTATTTGTCTTAGTCTGCACTGTAAATACTGTACATACTACTGATCCCGCTTAATTGACAACATAGTTTTCCCCACCCAAAGTATGTAAATTTTATGTGTTCTTGAAAGCCATCACTGTTTTAGACACAACTCCCTTTTATGTGATGTATTTGAATGTAAACTATACATTGTGCGAAATGTTTGTTTGTGTCCCTCTGACATTGTCTTGCTACAGTCATACTTGAGTACATGTGTATTGACCTTTCCTGTTCGAAGAAGGGGTGGGCTTTGGCCTTCCACTCAGATGACATATGGATACCTGACATAAACCCCACTTTCTCTGCAGTCTCCACCAAAACTTTTGTAACCCTGCAATCTATGGCTGCTGACACAGGCCAGAAATAGCCTTGACATTTTCTCAGTCCTTTTTAGCTATCTTATTGGGCTTCAGAGATGTGTATCACCACTGCACATTAACTGCATGGTCTGAGCAATTATAAGTCACTTAAACCTGTTTTTAACTGTATGCATGCAAAGTATACTGAATCAGAAAATAAATCTAGTCAAAAGTAAGATTGTAGAGAGGAAGGCAAAAATAAAAATTGCATAAAAAGGCCCTGTGCAATGCAGTTTGTCAAAAATGAACAGTCACTGCCAACGCTTAGAATAATGTGGTAGAATATAGGTGGCAAGCAGAAATAAATGACAACAGTCAAACAACTAAAAGTGGCCACATGTTAAATCAACGAATAAATCAGCTAATAAAGACAATGGGATGAAGTTGGGTTAAAATGCGTGACAGTGAAATGTTATAGAGGTCTTTGAAAAAGAGGAGAGCTTTGACCTTACAGGACTGAAGTGCTTGAAGCTGAAGTAGATTAGATGAAGAAAATGAAGCAGGTGAGTGGCACCTGAAGGGAAAGTAGAGCTGGAACAGCGAAAGGGGTGACCAGTTGAACTGGAGCAGCGAGGTTGACCAGGGGGTGATCAAGTCAAGACTGAAGTTGGAGGAGAACAGGAGGAAGACCGATTAGGGAAGGAAGCAGGGGATATGCTAGATGGGACTAAGTAGTAGTAGCAGGAGGAGGAAAGAGGAAAAGAAGAAAAAGTGAACAACAGCATGCAGAGCAGGTAAAAAGTGAACAACAGCATGCAGAGCAGGTAAAAAGTGAACAACAGCATGCAGAGCAGGTAAAAAGTGAACAACAGCATGCAGAGCAGGTAAAAAGTGAACAACAGCATGCAGAGCAGGTAAAAAGTGAACAGGCCCAAACAACAGTAAGCAGGGTCAGATGTTCAGATGTTAGGGTGAGCACAGATGGGAAACAAATACCATTCAAAATGCTACATAAAGAGAGGGTAGCTTAACAGTAGATAGCAGGAGGCCTACTGCTTGAAAAACTCTACAGTTCTGCAACAGGAATCCTAGATTAAAAGGGAGACCATGGAATACTAGTGATCAGAGACTTAATTACATTGTATAGAAGATAAGTGTGGGATGGAAAGTGGTAGTAAGAAATACTCCAGGAGTGATGACTAAAGGCTCATGTCATGGTATATATGGGCACCAATAACTTGGTGGGTGTAGGTAATGAAGGGGCACAACAAAAGTAAACAGAATTGGTAAGGATATTCTAGCTGTTATAGGGTGTGCTACACTTTTCAGAGATGCTACCAATGTTCGTTACTAATTTGGCAAGGAAGGGTTTAAATAGAGACTGCAACATCTGGCTTAGAAAATGCATAAGAGAGCAAGTATTCAGACTAGTAGTTGACTTGGGGGGAGGCATGGTTTATGTGTACCTCTACTCTGTGGATGCACTTTGACTTACTTTGGGTAGTTCAGCTATACTCTAATTAGGAACAGAAAGAAATATAATGATGACTCAGTCTTTAAGCTGAGAGGGAAGATGGTGGCAGGGCAGACAGACTCTGTCAGGAGGGCAAAAAAGGGCAGAAGAAGAATTTGGTTAAGCAAAGAGACAGCAGAATAAACAAAGGTACTGGAAGCCACACAAAAGTAGACAATGGACGTGGAAAATAAGAATGCTAATTAATGGGACACAAGATATAAATTAATGGCTGTAAAGCTGAGCATGGAAGAACAAAAAAAAAATGAATAGTCAAAAGTGCCAGAGAGGTTATCAGACGATTAGCCAAGAAGATGGAGGCATGTCAGGAAGTGGCATAAAACAGGGAAGCAGACAGTATGTATAACATAATTCTGGTAAATGGAAAGAGAATGGGGTAAGGGATTTAATATTAATTGGTGTATTTTTATTAACTGGGTAGGTTGGCTGGTCATACTCATGTTGATCTATCAAAAGGTCTTCCACTGAGTGTTAACAGATGAAGAAAACATCTGAAGCAATTTTCAGTGCACTTGGGAATTAATTTTTTTTTGCAAGGGGAGCAAGCCTCCTTAGACTCTCCATTTGACAGATACCTCATACCGCCAAACATACATATACCCACTCTGAGGTCACACAACAGTGGAGAAAAGGAAAACTCCAATGTTAGAGAAAGTTGTTTAGGCCAAATTGCATTGGTCTGCTGTCACTTGTTAAAAGAGACGTTGATAGAATTATGTGCGCTAGGGATCCCTTAAAGGTATAGATCAGGTGAAGATGATGCAATCAAGTAACACCTTTATATGAAAAATGTTTTAAGAATATATTAAAATAGATAAAAATGATTGCACTGTATTGTAATATAATACATGATGTGAATATGAGTTCAACTAAAAGTTTCAAAAGATGAATATAAGCTCAAATAGTAAGAATGATTCATCAAAATAAAAGTTTGACTTGAAAATACTGAAAAAACTGTAATACATTTAAAGGAATTTCTTGATTTTAGTAAAAAGAATAATATTTATGAAGGATGCAGTTCAAAAATATTTTTACAATACATGCAATGCAAAGTATTATCCAAGCTACCTATGTAACCACCACTGGCTATAGTATTTTGACACTTTCCAAATTTAAAATACCATTTCCATGAACACTGCAATATCCTGTAATGCCTTCTGAAGTGCTAAGGCTCACTTTTCAAATCCCTTCCATCAACCCTTGAGCCTGAGTCTGTCCACTGGTTATAACCCTGAGGTGTGGAGAACAGCTGTTGTGGTGCTCTTACGTAAAGGTGGTTCCACTACTAACCCCTCGAATAACAAGCCTGTTAGTCTCATTAGCATTATTTGCAAGGTTTTGAAAAGTATTATAGCTGAACTAATAAACAGCAATACAGGTGACCTTACATCCCTGGATACATTTAAAAAAAATCATACCTGGGTTGACTTCTTCAAAAGGGTTATTGAGGCCATTGATAAGGGATGTACAGTGCACCCTGCTTACCTGGACCTTGCCAATGCATTTGACACTATTTCTCCATGATGGGATTATTGACAAATTCTTCCCACTCAACATTAATGCCTAGTTCACTACATTTGTAGTTGGCTATCTGATAGAACATAGTCTGTTAGGATTGTGTGCATTTGCATGTCATCAGCAGTGGTCCACAGCTCTCTGTCCTGGGCTGTCTCCTCATTGCTATATATTTCTCTGACATGTTAGCAGAAATCAAGGGCCTGTAGCTAACTATGTTTGCTGATGATTGCAAACTAGGGGCATTATCAAATCAAATTCTGATACTCAAATTCTTCAGCAAGGGTTGGGCCAAGCAAATGCTTCTAATTTAATCATGGGTCTCTTTTCAATGCCAAGAAATGCAGCATTGTTTTCTTTGTTAGATCTAGCATCTCTACCACTTACAATGGGCTTGGGTATCTATATAGATAACAAACTCTCCTTTGACCAGCACATCTCTGAGATGGTTAGAAAATCCTTTTACCTTGCAAAAGTTATCCATTTTGGTATCGCCTCAAAGAAGTTATAGTCCCACTTTATTCATCCCTTACTACATCTGTTAATGAATATAATGCCCTATTTCACAAGTATCTTGCACCTAAGCCAGCTAAACAGACCTCAATATATCCTCACCAAAATATGCCAGGTCACAGTACCCTTGACTACCTTGACAGACTAAAACCTGTGTCCCTACCCAGTGTTGTACAGACTCCTGATGGGTGATCTCTGCTTAGCCTTCCATGCTATGAATGGCATAATAATGCTTAACTCCTTCAACTAACCAGAACCAGTGATAGAGCAAATACCTGCTCTGGAGACCTAAATTCATATTACCAACTCCAGATGGTGAGATATGTACCTAACCAAACAAATCCTTGTTTTCTGGAATCCATACCTCTCAACCTCTTATTACAAAAAACCTGGACAAAGCCTGACATAATTGGGGGGGGGGGGGGGGGCAAAGGCCCAAAAATAATGACACATTTTAAATATTGCTTTTATAAACTTAGAAAGTTGTTGGAATAACAGGATTTGGTTAGCATGCATTTTCTTTTTTTCCAAAAATATTTTTATTAAATTTTGTTAATAAACATGGACATAAAGTATTAAAAATAAACAATAAAAAACATAATAACTATTTACACTATATACAAACATCCATGATAAACGTGTTTTATCCAAGAAAGGTAATCAATATTTATCTAACAATCTCTCCAATTTTTGGCAAGTTAGTCTTTTATTTGTTACATTTAATGATCACTGATAAATAGTTTGCATTTCTTTTTTGCATACCGATTTTGCTATTGAAATAAACTCAGTAAACATAAGATCTTGCTTATTTTTCCAGTTCAATGTAATTATTTTTCAAGCAATAGCTAGAATTAAACAAAGAACAGGTAACTGATGTCTAGCAATTACACTTGGGGTAGGGACATTGAATAATATCAAAGAGCTAGTAATCTGACAGTTATCAGACCACAGGGCTTTTGCGAAATGTCTAAAATCACTCC
>NC_056741.1:1194502913-1194665413 GCF_019279795.1 Protopterus annectens
TTCACAGATAAGGGAAACTGATGGCAAGAGAGGCACAGAAAATAGCTTACATTTGGACATGTATGATTTCCTGGTAGTGGGTTTCCTGGTCTCCTGTAGAACCTGAAGCATGTCCTCAGAAAAGAGGTGCCTAAAATGGATCAAAACTCTATTACCCACAGTGTCATTTGAAGACTAGGCAAGTGAGGATTGAAGATAGAAGCCTTGTCTTGTTTGAGAAAATCTACCAGGTGAGGTAACTTGTGATGACTGCCCCTGACCAAGTAAGAAAGAAGGGAGAAACTAGGGTGTCTGGGCAAAAAGGCAGCCATAAGCAAGATTTTGGGATATTCCTGCATGATCTTGTGTACAACATGCAGTAACAGATAAAGGGGGAGAAAGGCGTACAGTAACAGCCCTTCCAAGGAAAAGACAGAGCATCCACTTTCCAAGCCAGAGAACTAGGGACTGTGGAACAGAATAGAGAAGCTGTTTGTTCAGAGAAGAGGCAAAAAGATCTACCTGAGGGATATCCCACGATGGACAATACCCAGGAACACATCTCTGTGAAGCATCCATTTGTGAGCTTGTATGCTGGACTTGCTCAAAGAATCTGCCACTAGTGTGTGCCCTAAGGGAATGTAAACTGCCTGAAGAGTCACTTGATACTGGATAGCTAGATCCCAGACCTGAAGAGCTAGTGTGAAATGAAGATTGGACTTTGTGCCCCCCTTGCTTTTTGACATACTACATCAGTGTAGTATTGTCTGTGAAAATGTTGAGGGACCTGGGATAAGAGATGGAATAAAAGCCTTTCAAAGCCAGAAGCAGAACCCTCAGCTCCTTTATGTTGATATTGTCTGATCTCTGATGAGAAGGCCAGAGACCCTGAACTTTTAGGGGGGCACAGGTGGCACCCCCACCCCACCCCTTATCTGAGGTGTCTGTAAAGAGCTCCTGAGTTGGGACTGGAGCTTGAAAAAGAAGTTCTGGGTTGAGCAAAAGTAGATGAATCCACCACTGAAGCTAGAGATTGAGATAGGAAAGGAAGGGTACTGGGAAGTCCAGAGGGTGGCAATGTTAGAGCTACAGTGACTTGAGGTACCACTGAAGTTTCCTCATATGGAGCTTGGTGAGAGAGAATGTGGGAATGGTGGAAACCATGAACCCAAGAATCCTGAGACATTCCTTGAATGTGATGGATGCTGGAGAAAGAGGGAATAAAGGCTTTTAGAACAGAGTCTTGTGTGCAGACAGAGGTGCCAGCATGGGAAGTGCTGAAATCTGCAGCCAAGGAAAATGTGATCCTGGGATGGAATCAGAACTGATTTATGGACATTTATGGTGAACCCCAGACTATGTAACAAGGAAGCAGTAGACTTGAGATCCTAAAGCAGAGAGTTGGGGGGAGGAGCTTGAAGAAGCATATCATCTAGCTAGGGAAAGATCTGAAAACCTTGAACTCCGCAAAGGGCAATGACAGGAGCTAGGCATTAGGTGCATACCCTTGGGGAAGTAGAGAGGCCAAAGGGCAAATCTGAGAACTGAAAATGCAAGGAAAGTCAGAGAAATGTAAAACTTTCCTGGAGAGGGGATGGGGATGCAAAGGTATGTATGCATGCATCCTTGTAATCCAGAGATACCAGAAAGACCTGGGATAGCAGAAGAGGAAGGAATCTTGAGGAACGTGTTCAGCCTGGAAATATCCAGAATTGGTCTCCATGTGCCCTCCTTTCATGGAACCAAAAACATCCTGGAATAAACCCCTTCCTCACTTGGGCAGGAGGCACAAATTGAATAGTGCCCTGAGCTAAAAGAGAGTGAAGAACCTCTGGGAAATGAGAGAGGTGTTTCTAAGGAGGCTGAGGAATTCCTGAAAAAAGAGGGAGGGATCTCCAAATCATGAAATATCCCTGGCAGATAACCCAAGAGTCTGAAGTGACTTTTAGCTAATTTGGAAGAGAGAGAGACATGTGGAGGGACAAGGGAAACTGGCAGTGGGAAGGAGGAATCAAACTATCAAACAGAACCTGGCTTGTCCTGGAAAGCAGGTTTCTGGAAGGCAGGAGTCAGAGTAGGCTTAGCAGGAGGCACCTGCCTAGAACCCTTCTTGCCCTTAGGAGAAGAATGGGATTGCCTAAGAACAAATGCAGACTTAGAGGGATAATTCCTGTGAAATTTGGGAATAGGAAAAACAAAAATATGCTTCAATTCCTGCAAGGCTTTGCCCTTGTCCTGGAGAGACTTGAAAAGTTCAGCAGCAACAGCAGATCCAAAAAGATTTTTATTATCCAAAGGAGCATCCAAAAGTTTAGGCTTAATGTCATCAGGCAAAGCCTGAAGATGAAGCCAATAATAATGCCTCATTACAGAACCCAAGTCAGCAGCTCTGGAAGAGGCATCAGCTGCATCATAGCTGCATTTGCTTGAGTGGCTGGCAACTTGAGAAGGACAGACTTGCATGGTAAGGACTGAAGCCTTCCCCTCAGGAAGGTCAGAAACCATGTTAGAAACCTAAGAAAGGAGAATCATTACATACCTGGTCACATGAGTCTGGTAGTTGATGGCCCTAAGGTAAAAAGTGGCACCAGTGTAAACTTTCTTGTCCAGCATTTCCATAGCCCTGTTATCCTTCTACCAGCAACTTGGTAGAGGGCAATAACATGGATGCTTTGTCAGAGGAGACTGACACTACAGAAGTGTCAGCAGAAGGACATTTATAAAGAAAGTTTCACTCATCAGACACTTTATAGATTCAGTCTGGTTTCTTAGGTTCAGGGGACTGATAGTTTGGGGCTACAGATGCTGCTGAAAAAGTATCCAGAAAGGTAGTCAGAACAGGAGGAACAATAGATGGCTTAGGAGACTCCATCGGTAGAAGCTTATAATATCTTTACTGAATCTCAGAGACTTGAGAACAATCCCTTTTAAAATAATCCATCAATCTGAACTTTTGGAGTCTTCCTCCTCTGAACCATAGTCCATGGGGAAGGGATTTGGGAAGAATAGGCCAAAGATTTTTCCCCTGAGTCTAGGCCCTCATCCTAGGAATCCAATTTTCTAGGCCTGTTGAGTGGAGTGGAAGACCAGGGAGGAGCAGGAACAGAGACTCCACTGAAGAGACTTCAAGGTTATTAAAGCATTAAATAAACCCTGAATGAAATCCTGACATTCATGTTGGGATCCTTAACAACAGGGGAGATATGCTTTATTTTATTTCTTCTTCTGCAGGATGTCCACTTGAAACACCCTTGGAAGGTCAGACCCCTGGCATGACTCAATAAAGGTTATACGAATCTCCTCCCTTACTATGATCTGAGGAATCTCCCTTGGTCCTTCAGATATAATCAGCTGAGGTTCACTTACAGAAGCAGGTACAGATGTTTGTAAAGCCTCCAAGGGAGCAGGAGAAGCTGGATTTATGCTGGCCACTGATGGGGTTGTGGCAGAGGAATAAGAAGCAACCACTAGATGGTCCTCTGAATGAGAATATATATCCTACTCACACCGAAGCATCTCAGGCTGGGAAAATAGAAGAATAAAATCCTGTAGACATCACCACAGCAGAGAATGAGCAAGTTCCACTTGATTAAGAAGAAATTTAGCTTTTATTGATAAAACAAATAAAATACAATAAGAGCTTTCGGCATAAACTGCCTTCTTCAGATCGTGTAATGTAAAGACCAGCAATAGTTTAAATAACATTGAAAAAACAATCATAATGAGGCTTTAGTCACTTACTTTTTCCTTTGGTTTTCACTTCCAGTCACAATGTAACATCAGTGAACTTATTTGCATGAGCTAAGGAGAACGAGATCTTATAATTGGTACTTTGATGTTAGCCAATCATTTGTCTAACTAATGGCATTATAGCCAATCAAGATGCTTCTATGTTCTACTAAGGGTTCAGAATTACTGTTCTGTTGACAACCAATCATATACTTCACATTGGTTGTTATTTCCAATCGCAATACAGCCTTAGTAAGCTTATTTGCATAAATTGAAACTGCTATTTGGCACTATAGCCAAGACCAACCAATTATATGTCTCACTTTTTTTCTTACTTCCGACCATAATGTAGCATCAGTAAACTTATTTGCATAAAAGAACTGCTGTTTGATATTATAGTCAGAATCACTAAGAATCCTTGTATGTCAGTAAAGTTAATACCCATGTCAAGACTTACTAAGTACTTGATAAATATAACAAAATATATATATATATATATATATATATATATATATATATATATATATATATATATAAACTCAACTATAAATAACTTTACAAGAAATTTAACAATCACAAGCAATCCGCCAGCTTTCACGGCAACAGAGCATTCTCAGTGAATCTGCTCGTAAACAAAAATTTTTGTTACTTCTTAATAAAACAACCTTATGACATCAAAAGAGTGTCTATGATTATCTTAATAATAATGAAAAGACCATTGGATTTTGGGCTTGCATAAGTTATACCAGCTTACCAATTATTTGAATTGAAACTCAAGAAAGAGTCTATGCTATTTCTTATAAGTAAGACCTTAGCTAGAGACTAAGTAATATTAAGTATTCACTGTACCCACATCTATTAAAAACGTCACTAGTTGCAACCAATAAGTCCATAGCTATGGTATGAAACATGACAAAAATGACAATGTTGAATGACTAAAAATCGAAAACAAACCTTCATTTTGAAAGCATTAAAGCTATTAAACAATGCATTAAAATTACTTATTGATTGTGAGACGTCTGTTTTTCAGAAATGGTTTTAAAGGGATCATATTGTTCAAACCTGGAGGATGTGTACTTCTCAAATTTGTAATCCATTTAGCTTCACATAGTTCTGTTTGATTCGACATCTCCTTGTCTGGGATTGAATGGAATCATCTCTATGGCTTTAAATGTGAACTTATGTGATGGATAGGAAGCTATATGGTTTGCAAGGCTGTTGTGAGGGTCTCTATTAGAGATATCCCTCATATGGTGCAAAATTCTATTTTTAAATTGTTGATCAGTTTTACCCACATAAAAAGATGGGCAATTGCTGCAAGTTGCAAGATATACAAGATGTTGTGTATTGCAAGTGGCTGCTGCTCTGAAGTAATATGTTTGATTTGTGTTCGGATGCACAAATGAATAGTTCAATTAATGAAATGGCAAGCTTCACATCTCCCACATTTGTGGGTACCTTCACTCATAGCGTGTGTCTTCTCCTTGAGACCATCTTTATTGCATAGGAGTTGGTTCAAATTATTGTTATTTTTAAAGACAAATCTTGGTTGATCACCTACAATGCCTTTGATTTTTTTCATTTTCAGTGAGGATCGGCCAAAATTGTTTAACGATATTACAGATTTGCATATGGTTAGTACTATAAGTCAAGACACAACTTGCCTTATCCTTCCTGGTTTGACTAAATACGCATTCATTCAGTTTATTAGCTTCTATTTTTTTTTCATTTCTTTGAAGAAAATAAGGACATACTTTATTAATTTTTTATTTTTCTTCTCAAACTGACATGAAAGTACACTCAGACTTTCATGTTGTAATACAATTTTAATAATAATAAAATAAACATAACAAAATAAACTTAATAATAATTTTAATTGGCAGGTTTATATGTCTATATAGTCTTGTAACAAACAACTCTCTGAGCTAGATATATGTTTAGTTAACATACTTTGCAACTGAAGCGTTTTTTTTTTTTATGTCTTTGGATATCTTAACTTTATATATTTAGTTTTATTTCTATTGGATATCAAGTTTCTATGCAGTTTAGAAAACATTGTGCTAGTGCTTACTAACTAACTATAAGTGTTTAGTTATGCAAGGTAAGAATGTAACAATATTTTAAGGTGTAAAGCTTGCTTTTATGAAACTACTGGAAGCTTGCTTCAGATCTATTGATATTTGCAGTAGAAACTAAGGAGAACAGGATGAAACTATATTTATCAAGTACTTATTAAGTCTTGACATGGGAATTAACTTTACTGACATACAAGGATTCTTAGTGATTTTTGACTATAGTATCAAACAGCAGTTCTAGTTTATGCAAATAAGTTTACTGATGATACATTGTGGTTGGAAATAAGAACCAAAGTGAAGTATATGATTGGTTGTCAACAGAACAGTAATTCTGAACCCTTAGTAGAAAATAGACGCATCTTGATTGGATGTAATACCATTAGTTAGACAAATTATTGGCTAACATCAAAGCACCAATTATAAGATCTTGTTCTTATTAGATCATGCAAATAAGTTCACTGATGTTACATTGTGACTGGAAGTAAACACCAAAGGAAAAAGGAAGTGACTAAATCCTCATTATGATTGGTTTTTCAATGTTATTTAAACCATTGCTGGTCTTTACATTACACAATCTGAAGAAAGCAATTTATGCTGAAAGCGCTCATCGTATTTTATTTGTTTTATCAATAAAAGCTCATTTTCTTCTTAATCAAGTGGAACTTGCTCATTCTCTGCTGTGGTGACGTCTACAGGATTTTGCTTCTACTGGATGGTTCTCTGGTCTTTCATTAGCCTCTAGAGAGATGTTCAGGGGAGGCTGGACAGCAGCTGGATTAGACCTAACTTTTTTGTCCTTCTTCTTGGCAGACGGATGGCCCTTGGGATTTGAGGATTCTGCCGTAGTGCCTTGAGACAACTTAAGACGCTGGTTCTCCAGGTGTATGGACAGGGAGGAGAGATGACTATGAAGGGTCTTAGGCACAAATACCTGGTAGACAGAACACTGCATATGATCATGGGAAGCACCCAAACAGGAGAGACAATGGTCGTGGCAGTCTTCACGAGGAATTAGACTACCACACTGACATTCTCCCTTTCTGGATGACATGAACACAATAAGCAGAAAAAAAAGAAAAAAGAGAAGAAACCCCAATGGGGCACTTCCTTGAAAACACAGCTTGGTAACCAGCACAGTAAAGGGGCATTCAGACCAATGTTCAGCAATGGCATGCAGTCTGGTGGCAAAAAAGTTCTGAATGTGTCCGTCCGTACATCACCTTTATTCCCTATGCTGTGTGTGAGGAGCATAAGTGTGATGTACAATGCCTATAAGTACTAAAGGCTTTGGTATACTGTGTTGAACTTAGGCTGTCCTTGGCAGGAGATTCCTTAGGTATAGAATACCATAATAGTGATATGGAAGGACATAATATATTTACTAGTAGAAAATGTTAGCTTCCTATTGCAAAGGGATGGAGTAAAGTGAAGACAAGGAAAAGGCTGATATTTACAATTGATTCCTTGGCTTCATTTTCACAAAAGTGAAGAAAGAGTGCTAGCTATGAAGGTATGAGGGGTGGTTATGAAAACTGACAGACATCTGCAGTGAAAGCTACAGGACAAAGTGCAAGGTGCTGCCCTGATAACATACATCTCAGGATTCTAGAAAATCTGAATAAAAGTGCCTATAGGTTCCCTGACAGGGCACTTCAACTGGTCTTTCACTAGACAAGAGAGTTCAGAGGATTAGAGTCTATTGCTGTGCCCCTCCAGGAAATGGGACTGAGAACTAACTCAGACAGCTGCTGATCAAAATGTCCTACATCAGTAACATGGAAAGTCCGGAAGAAAATAATGAGAGAAAGTCTGATTGCTTTCCTTGAAAAGAACAACCTGCAGACTATGAACCAATGTGTTCATTACAAACAGGTTAGGCCAACCCAGTCTGATGCAGGTTTATGGTTAGGTTACACTGGAATTTGACAAAAGAAACTGAAAAGATGTGATGTTCTGTGACCTTAATAATGACTGACTCAGCCTTACCCAAGATGTGGATAGGGGAGAGACCTGGAGTTGGAGAGAAGATGATTAAATAGGTAGGTGGGTGACTGTGGGGTACAATGCATAAAGCAATGATTATGGGAATTCTATCAAAAGAAAGGGAGGTGGAAGTGGGGTCCCACTTGGATCAGTCCTCGGGGGAGGGTACTGGTTGGCATTCTTATCTTAGGCATCATGAGAGACATTAAGAATATGTGCAACTTATTTGTAGTTGACATTACTAAATCAAGAGGGATAGTGGAGCACCTATTTATGGATGTCATTACTAAGACAGGAGAGAGAGCGAGGCACCTATTTATGGATGGCATTACTAAGACAAGAGAGAGAGCGGGGCACCTATTTATGGATGACATTACTAAGACAGGAGGGATAGCTAAGCATGAGTGATAATACTTCAAAAGGACCTAGGAAAACTGGAGAATGTGGTAAAATATGCCAGCCAATGTTCAGAGCAGGGAAGTGTAAAGTACTTCACCTATGCAGAAGTAGTCCAAAAGTGGAATAGCAGGTGGGACAAGTGATCTCTAAAACACAGAATAGGAACAAAATAGCATAATAATAATTTCAGAATTGAATTACCAGGTACAGAATGGGAAAGCTGTAATGAAGGCCAGTAATATGCTAGGTAGTACCTTTAGGGTTAGAGGAAATGGACTCCGGGAGCAGAGTTTATTTCAACACATGCACACTGAAGCATATGCTACTATATACATGATGGTCCTGCCTGAAATTTCCTTTGCAAGTTCAGAGGTACTGAAGTAGTGACTAAAGATCACATGTACAGTAAATACATACCGAATATTTATTAGGACAAGTCCACCAGAATGTTGTCTTTTCTCAAAACAAAGTGATTTTCTTTTCTTTTAACACAGCACCAAGCATGCCACATTAAAAAATAATGCAATTACTATTCTACTAGTCCAATATTTTCTCTTCCAAGCTGTTTCTGCAGTTTCTCTACTCATCCATTTGGCATTTTGCAAAATCTCATACTAGTTCTGTTATTTGTCACATCACTACATCTATTTATGTATGTATGTATGTATGTATTTATTTATTTACTAACTAGGTAGATGGCTTGGTACAAAGATGCTTTTCAGCCGGTAGCACGATTACATTGCAAGTACGTTCACTAACAAAATAGCTGCATATGTTCAGCAGCATCGTTTTGCTAGCATGTATTCTGCACTAGACTAATACAATAATTTTAGATTGGTTAAAACTAAATGCAATTACATTTCCTAAGTAACAGATCCAAATACTATTAAGACTGCAAAACAGGTAACTTGAAAGGGTAATTACATCTCAGATGACTTTGCTGACTTTAAGAAAACCAAACACTTACACACATCACTCACTTGTTGTAGTTCCATAATCAGTAAAAGCCTAGGTACTGATGACATTTTGTCCTTTTATGTGGTGTTCTTAGACCGGAATTAACAAATTTGTCAGTGCTCAATAGGTAGCACACTCGCCTTTGGCACAGAAGGCTGTAAATTCAATTCACTCACCGGGTGAGTGGATTCATTTTAAAATCATTGGAAATGCTTCATTCCTGAGTGTGCCAAACTTTAGAAAAGATGCTAAACCAAGGTTCCATCTGCTTGAATTGGTAGCAGCTTAGATGGATTTAAAAAATCCCACAGTACTTCCTAAAAAAGGTAGGTGTCCTTTATCTATACATAAAAAAATCTTATTAGCAATATATTTATATATTTACAAATATTTACAAATGTACAAATATATATAGGTATACACATCTGTTTACACATATTGATAATTTCCTTTGCAATCATACTAAATTTTCATCCCTATTAGATCCTCACTCCTTTTTCTATAACCATCATCTGATTTTACTTAATATTACTGCTAAAACCTATTTGCCATTAAACATAATTTAATTTATTATTTCATTCCATATAACCTTAATAAAATAACATCTATTCTGTTAACATTTTCTTTACTTCTATTCTTATAATATCCATATTTAATCATATCCATGCTTATTTTATCTACCTTTTTCTAGCTTCAAAAAAAAAAAAAAAACTTCTTTACATAGCTTTCCTCAGAACTTTTTTACTCTTGCATTTCAAAAACATATTCTATAGTTTCTTCTTCTTGACAACGTAAGCCTATTTTATCACTTTTCTTTTTATATGACAGATTTCTTTTTACTGGCAATTGATCTATTACCAGCCTTCACAAAACCGCTTGACATTCTACCTTCTGAATACACCATTTGCTTCTTATTTTTATAGTTTTAATTTTGTCATCTGTTAGATTTTGCAATGTTTTTACATAATAATGTTTCATCATCACATTTTTTTCTACCATATTTTCTATCTTTTTCTATAGCATCAATTTTTATTTTCACAAAAATATTTTTTTCTTGTTAATATTTTATTTCTTCATTTATATGCTATTTTTCTCTTCTACTCGTTTTTACCATACCCCAAATTTTATCATATTTATTGTGGTGATACGGGCAAGTGTGAGCATAGCCAGCTGGAGTTTTGTAAAGAATGGTATGTTCTTTGAATATCAAACTAATTTATACAAGAAGCGTGTGTTCCAAATGTATTAGAACTGTATGTCCTTTGTATATCAAAATTAATTTGTGCAGATGTCTGTGCTGAAAATGTATTGGTGAGGTTTGCTTGTGTTAAAATGCATCAACAGTGCACCCTGCTGAAATGAAAAGAAATGTACATGTATTATTGCAACTGAATGAAATATATATGTTTTAATAGAGGATACTGGGACAGCAAAGGTTACTTTTAAGAAAAATAAGGGAAATGAAAATGAGCTGTTAAAAACGTCACCCCACAGTGCTGAATAGGACTGGATACGATAGGTCAGGGGAAAAGCCTTGTTCATCAGCTCATTAAAAAGAGGAGAGGCCCCAGGCACTGTCATAAACATTTAGATATGTATTGTAGCCATATTTGCTAAATTTCAGTCTCAAACTTCAAAGGGGGAATACTGTGAGAACCTAGAGTCAGGTGACCCAGATGAGGTCATTCTGCCAGCCCCCTTGGAAATTATATTTCAGATATTAAGAAAAGAAATCTCAGAGTATTGAATATTCTGTTTGGGAAGCCTGAATAGAAAGACCCTCACCCACAGCATATTGCCTTGTGGTAGTAAGTAACTTAACTATGGAACAGTAACATTCTCTTAGATTCAGTCAGGAATATAGTGAAGCTTAGTTAAGAGAGTGTTTTTCTTTATTTGTATGAGTCTGTCCATCAATGTTAATTTCAGTATTTTTTGTGATTTGAACTTTGTGGTTTGCTGTAAATGTATATTCAATATTTTCTTGTTCTTTTATTATTTATTATTAAATATATTTAAAACTTTTGTTGTAGCTGGTACTTGTAGAAAGTACTTAACCTTTGAGAGTACTTTTATTTGGTGACACTGTGTGGGCCACTACAGAAGGCCTAGCCATCTTGATGAAGTACTACCATTTGTATTAGTATTAATATTACATAGTATAACTAAAGCCTTAGAATAGCTAATTGGGGAGTGTCTGGTGGCGGTGATAACTACATTATAGTCTGGGCAGAAGGGGGCATGTCTAGTAAACCTGTGCCAGCCTTTTCCATGTGTGTGCGTGCACGATCATGTGTGTGTGTGTGTGTGTGTGTGTGTGTGTGTGTGTGTGTGTGTGTGTGTGTGTGTATGTGTGTGTGTGTGTGTGTGTGTGTGTGTGTGTGTGTATGTGTGGTTTCAAATCAAATCTGTGTGTGTGTGTGTGTGTGTGTGTGTGTGTGTGTGTGTGTCAGCTACTTGGGGCAGGGACACAAAGCACTGAGTTTACAGAGAAGATGCTGAAGGACTTGGCTTGGACACTTGGCTGAGGACATAACCCTATAGCTGTACCAATGGGAAGTATTATTAGGGACCTGGAGGGAGACAGATATAGAGATATCCAGACCCTGGGCTGAGTGTGCTCCCTGTGTGCTCTTAAGGGAAGTTTTACTTGATGCAGACAGGTCTACATCTGAAAATATTGAGTTTATTCATTTGTATTTCAACTGCACTTCCCTCTTCAGTGTCAGTGGTGAGGATTCAGGCTCCTTGATTACTGGCCCAGAATGGAGGATGGCACATATTGGTGGCCATCACATACTGGTTGAAAGGGGTGGGATCATCATATGCTCACATATTGGTGAGCAGTGGTGTGGATACTGAACTCCTGTAGCCTGTAAGCAGTTGTCACTAAAGAAAGCTGTACTCTCAGCAGCCACATGGTAGACAATCAGAATTTCATATCACAATAATTTTATTTATTTACGTTTTGTTAGCTTAGTTAGTCAGGGAGAGCAGGCAAGGATGTCAGCAGAGGATTATGGCAAGCTGACAAGGAACAAGCTGGGTGAGATGTGGCAAGCCAAAGGACTGGTGCATGCCAACTTGACTAAAGGGGAAAAGATTGCAGTCTTAATCACAGCTGCATCAAGACCAGCAACCAGGAAGACAACCAGACTGACATTGGGGATGTACGGCTCTCAGAAACAGGACAGTTCAACTTTTCCTCAGAGGACTTAAAAGTCCATCTGGAGTTAAAGAGACTTAAAATGGAGTCCAAACATTTGGAATTAGAATCAGCAGAGAGACTGCAGCATTTAGAGGCCAAAGTAGAATCATCAGAGAGATTGTGGCATTTGGAAGCCAAAGAAAATGAAAGGCAGAGGCAACAAGAAAAGGAAATGCTGACTCCTCTCCAGGGTCATGGAGGTAATGGGGAAGGGAGTAACCAAACCCCAGAAGTAACAAAGGCCAGTAAATGTCTTCCTCAGTACCAAGAACATGATAGTTTTGATAATTTTATTCATATATTTCAAAGAGCATGCAAACAGTATAATGCTGACTGAGGGTTCTGGGTAAAGTTTTTCACCCCCTTACGCCATGGTAAAGCTGTAACTCTTTTTTCTAAATTGTCTGATACTGACTGTTTTGATTATGATCAAGTTAAGTACTGTTTATTACAATGTTTTAAGTTAGCACCTGAAGCTTACAGAAAAAAAGGTTTTGTGAGCATAGATGCAAGGCAGAGGAAAGTGTATGTGATTTTATTGCTAAGTTAAGCACTTATTTTCATAGGTGGATGAGTGGGTGTTAGGCCACCACTTTTCAAGGGCTGGCAGACCTTTTGGTGAGTGAACAAGCCCTTAGTGCATTGCCTGAGACATGTGAATCTAGCTGTCAGACAAGGAATGCACCTCTGCAGATGAGTTGGGGAAAAAGGAGACCTATGCCTAACAAGCAGGGCATCACTGCACAAGAAAAGGATACCCAGTGCTGCACATCGATATTAGGAAACTCATGGTGGGCAGCCTAAACTGCTCCAATAGAGTCTGGCAGTAACAGGTGAAGTTGCTAGCTCAGGTACATGGCCAGGATCAAGGCTTAAATATTTTAAATGCAACCAGTGGGGCCATGTAGCCACAGAGGCAAGGTGGGGAATAAAAGGTGGGGGAGCCAGCAAGTGGGAATAATAGAATTCCAGCAGCAAGTTGTCTGGAGACAACAGGGGTACAAAACTACCAGCAGAGTTTATATCCGATCTTGGTAGATGGAAAACAGGCCACTGTCAAGAGAGACACTGCCTCTGATGTAATCACTGTGAAGCCTGCAGTGGTTAAAGAGGAGGAGTACTTGCTTGGGCAGTCCACTCTAGCCAGAGATTTAGGATGGATCCTATTCCAAATACCTTTGGCCATGGTTCACCTTGACTGGGAGGGTGGAACAGGAAGCAAGCAAGTAGGTGTGTTTGCAGATATCCTTTCAGATGTCTTGATAGGGAATGATTTTGATAATGCAGTACCATATGTGTATGCAGTGACACGCAGTCAGGCATGGAGACAGGCCTGTGGGTCTTATAGCCTGAGGGAGACCCAGACAGACTACACACTGAAGCCAGGGCTGGTGATGTGGCTACTTTAAGGAGGGGAGGGACCCTGCAGTAGTGAGACTGAAGGTGAGCCACAGCCACTGGCTTTTCTAGCCATAGCCCATGACATTCCTTTTGCAGGTCATATGGGCATAAAGCATACCAAGAGATGTAGTATGCAGAACGTTTGTTGGCCTGGTATTGCAAGGGATGTAACAGGGACCTGTGAGCAGTTCCAAAAAGTAGGCAAGGCAGGAGACAAGGTCAAAGCTCCTTTGATGCCCTTGCCTGTGATTGAGGAGCCATTTCAGAGGGTAGCTATGGATATTGTGGGGCCTCTGAGTACCCAAAATTCCACATGGAAGCAGTATATCCTAGTGGTAGTAGATTATGCTACTAGATACCCTGAGGTGTGGCTCTGTCCACCATTCAGGCAGAAAAGGTAGCAAATACTTTGCTAGATATTATCAGCAGGGTAGGTTTCCCAAGAGAAATACTGACTGGCAGAGGCCAGAGGTGCCAATTTCATGTCAGACCTGTTGGCTTATCTATGGAAGCACTGTGGGGTAAAGCACCTAAAGACAACCCACTATCACCCCCAGACTAATGGTCTTGTGGCGAGGTTAAACTCTACACTAAAGAGCAAGCTACTGGCATTTGCAGACCAGTTTGAGAGAGAGTGGGACAAATATTTGCTGCATCTATTGCTTACAGAGAGGTACCCCAGGAATCCACAGGTTTTCACTCTTTCAATTGTTGTATTGGCATAGGGTGAGGGGACCTCTAGATTTAATTCGTAATGAGTGGGAGGGTGAGTGTGAATTCCAAAAGGAGTCTGTTGTGGCATATGTCCTAAACCTCAGGACAAGTCTTAGGGAGCTCATGGGCTTGGCCTAGGAGAACCTGGCAGAAGCCCAACAGCAGAAAAAGGTCTGGTATGACACACAGTATAACTGGACACCCTTTGTTAACGGGCTTAGAGTAGCTGATTATGGAGTGTCTGGTGGTGGTGATAACTACCTTATAGTCTGAGCAGAAGGGGCCATGGCTCGTAAACCTGTGCCAGCCTTTCTCAGGGGTGTGTGTGTGTGTGTGTGTGTGTGTGTGTGTGTGTGTGTGTGTGTGTGTGTGTGTGTGTGTGTGTGTGTGCAAATCAAAACTCTCAGTGTGTATGTGTGTGTCAGCTACTTGAGGCAGGGACATGAAGCACTGGGTTTACAGAGAGGGTGGTGGAGGACTTGGCTTGGACATTCAGCTGAAGACCTAACCCTACAGCTCTACTAGTGGGGAGTCTTACTGTGAACTTGGAGGGAGACAGATACAGAGACATCCAGACTGTGGGCTGAGTGTGTTTCCTGTGTGCTCTTAAAGGAAGTTGTACTTGATGCAGAGAGGAAATACTGAGTGTATCCATTTGTATTCCAAGTGCATGTCCCCCTCCAGCATCAGTGGTATGGATTCAGGCTCCTTGATTACTGACCCAGAATGTGGATGGCACATATTGGTGGCAGTGGTGGACATCATACTTATTCATACAACTTTACTACTAATCTCTCATCTTTTTCATTTATCCACTTTAACACTTTGTAGAAATTTAATGAAGCAGCATACACTACTGGGCTAATTAAACCTAAACTGCCTTCCTCTTTATTTACATAGATAACTCCTCTTTTTTTACTGAGTTTAATCTAGAACCACATATAAATGTAAACATTATCTGCAATAATTCCTTTTCAAATACTGTTGGCAATATAAATACACTTGCTAAGTATGCTATTTTCCCATCAGTACTAAATTTATCAAATAAGCCTTTTTTCTGAATGATAATGTTTATGTTCTCCAGAAAAGAGAGGTTAGTTTATGTATTTCTTCTGTTGTTTTTTCCATTTAATTCTACTTACAACTTTATTCCCAAATGTTATACCATACACATAAAATCATTCATTGTAATATATATACACACACCCCTCTCTTCACTACATCACCTAAACTTTACATTTTTCTTTGTTTAAAGCTATCCCCATCACCTCTAGACACTCATTTGTGCAAACTATTATCTCTTTTATCCAAAATCTTTTTTTGCTATTACTATAATGTCATCTGCATATGTTAACAGAACTGGAATTCTTAACCCTTCAGGTATTATATTCCTTACTTCCTTCATTTTGTATTTTATTTCACATACTGTCACATTCATAACTAATGCAAAGTGTATACAACTCATGGGACATCTCTGTCTTACACCACTCTTTATATGTACCCCTTGGCTTAACCAGTCAGTTATAAGTATTTTTACTTTATTATTACAATATGCTGAAATATATAATTTCCTAACTTTCTCACTTATATTATACTCTTTCATTGTTACCTATAAAGTTTCATGTCCAGTTGTGTCAAATGCTTTATTAAGGTCTCCTATAATGATTTTTACTTTTTCTTTCTATTCATAGTATCAGCCACAACTTCATTATCATTAATAATTCTTGACAATCCTTCCCCTTTATATTATATATATTACTTTCTATAATATTTTCCATTTTAGTTTCAGATAAAACATCTTATACTAGTTATTAGTCAATAATATCAGTCTCCAGTTTTTTTTAAATGTCTTCTATCCTACTTCTTCCAAATGAATTTAAGTATTCCCCTACATCATTCTTTATAAATAAAGCCTTCATTTAACTATTCATTCAATATCTTTAAATATATATATATATATATATATATATATAATTATATATATATATATATATATATATATATATATATGTATATATATATATATATTTGCCAATCCCTTACATTTTTATACATTTCATACCCTGTTCCATCTGGTCCTGCAGCAAAATCTATATTTATTTGTCCTAATACTTTACCTGTCTCATTTAAGAACATCTCCTTTTCCAACTACTTATCCTCTTTTTATGTTAACTTTTTAAAATGTCCTTGTTTTATTCATTACTTTTATTTTTCTTTAAATATTTCTTGTGTATATTGTACTACACCATTCATAATCTTTCCCTGAGTTATTTCTGTTTCTCATTTCACATATTTTATTTCTCTCATTACACTACCATCCTCCTTTGCTAATCTGCTTAAAAAAATCAATACTACTATTTTTCCTTGTAAAAATATATTTGTTTATATAACAATTCTTGTATTTTTTTCTAAATTTCTTTCATATAATTCTTTTTCTTTGTCAAAGCACTTTTGACTATTGAGTTCTATATTTTTCTTTTGCTACTTTTCTCACATCATATTGTCACTGCAAAAAGATATTTTCCTTAAATATCATCCAGCCTTCCGACCAATTTAAAAAAATGTTCTCATAGTAATATGATCTTTCCATAACTGTATTGGTAATCTCTTTGCTTCTTCATTCCATACTTTCTCATTTATCCTTTGTATTCCTTTACCTATTTTAATATATTCCTTGTTTTATTTATTTCTAGCCATATTGCAAAATTATCAGAAAACCCTGTTTCAAATACACTCCCTTCTTCTATAACTAGACCCTCTGATACTATAAAATAATCTATTTCAGTTCTATACATACCCTTTTGTAAGTCCATGAATATTTGTCCCAAAGTTTTAACTTACCACATCTTATAACTTCTAACATTTTCTTATATCAGTTCCTTTCTTTTTACAATTGACTCTTAAATCACAGTTAAAGTCTCCTGTTATTTTAATATTCATATATATCACTACATAGTCTAAAATATGATGAAATAAGCTTTCCCCTTCTTTACAATTAGTGTAAGCATACAATGTTATAATTCTATATACATGTTCTTTCCATTTTAAATGTACAGTGGTTAACCTTTGCATTTTTGCTAAATTTACATCTAATATCTTAACTGTATTTCTACAGAATACAATTATTCCAGACATCTCTTTTCCAAATTCCAGATTATCTTTCCTCTCCATAGTTTCTCTGTTTGTAATCTTTCTTCATTTGTTAAAAATCTTGTGACTTCTAATATAATTCCATCTACATCACACATACAGTATTACACCACTCCAAAATCCATATTCTTGTTACCATATTCTTAATACTATTCACATTTACTTAAAACACTCTAAAATTTTCATCTTCCCTTTCCTTAGATGCATGTTTTTCTAAGTTCATAGTTAATTTTTAGGCTAGGTTTCTTAATAGGCCATTGTAAGCCTAGCCAATTTCTTTCCCAAAAGTGAGAATCAAATATTGTGCTTTGTGTCTGTAAGTCAAACACCTCAACCATTATACCAAACCCAATCATAAGCTGTATATATTCTTTTTAATTTATTTCCTGTTTTTTTTTGGAAATATATCTTTAAATTCTATTTTTCTGTCTTTCCCTTTTACCAATAGAATTCTTTTTTTTTCTTTTACTACCTCCCAGTTTATGCCTTTGTGATGCCTGCACCCTGGCCCAGAAATCAAGGAGCATTAATCCTCACCATTAACATCAGAGAGGGCATCTCATATAAGAGGAAAGGATAACAAATACACACAGTGAAGTACAATTTCCCTTAAGTGCACACAGAGATCATAGTCAATCTGGGGCTGGTTGCTCTCTTGCTCCCCAGGTCCCCAATAAGACTCCCCACTGTCACAGCTATAGGGTCCAGATCTCAGCCTAGCTGGCAAACTAACCTCTAGTATCCTCTCTGTCCAACCAGTGCTTTGTGTCCCTGCCCAAGTAGCTCACACACACACACACACAC
Source organism: Protopterus annectens (assembly GCF_019279795.1). Classification (NCBI taxonomy): domain Eukaryota; kingdom Metazoa; phylum Chordata; order Ceratodontiformes; family Protopteridae; genus Protopterus; species Protopterus annectens. The sequence continues at coordinate 1,194,521,313 of NC_056741.1, forward strand.
ACACACACACACACACACACACACACACACACACACACACACACACACTTTGAGATAAGTATTTATACAACTTCACAGACACTCCTGGGAAAGGCTGACACAGATTCTCCAGCTTTACCCAGACTATATGGTAGTAATTACTGCCACCACCAGCTAATAATTATCAGCTACCCAAAGGCCCTTAAAAGGGTGTCCAATTATTACTGTGCAATATTATTATCCAATTGGTAAGTGTGACTAATCAGTCAAGGCTTATTAGAGTTGCCTTGTACAATAAAGTTTATAAATATGCAATGCAGTCTAGAGCTTAACTTATCACTACACAAACCAGCCACAGGTAAAAGGTTTTTAAAATATGTAATAATAAATACTAAAAACATAAGACAATACTACTACACCACAGTGCTATTCAAGAGTTCAGAGATCACATAGAAACTTAAAATAAATCAGTAGTACAGTTCTGACATAACAGAAAAACACTTAGTCTAATCTTTATAGTCCTAGCTATTTCTATAAGAAAACACACTTCTAAAATAACTTACTTAAGATACAGGCAGAGTGCTGATAGGTTGGATATCCAAGATCAAAATGCTTAACAATCTCTGGTTCTCACTGTTTAAATTGAAACTCCAGTTCTGATAAACATTACATCATCTTTTTCACCCTGCCTCGAGTTCCCAGGCTACACATTAACTGCATTTACATTCTATTACACTTAGAGCAATAAAGGACATTCCACATGTAAATTCTGGTCATTAACTTTAGCCTTAAAACAATAGGCAGGAAGCCCCCATCCAGCCGGACTGGAGCCAGCTTGTAAAACATCAAAGGCAGTGATGAAATAATTTTAATTTCAAAGGACCAACAATAATTGCTTGACTTAGCTTTCTTTAAAGCAGATGGCAATGTTGCCACATTGTTTTAAGTTCAACATTTATTTACATTTAAGATACAAGCCTGTATTTTACATTTATATCTACAAATGTCAGAATTATGTATCAAATTCTATTTGGCTAGGCTGGCAGCCATAGCCTATCTCTACCAGTTTTCACCCCCCCCGGAGAACTCAAGCTAGTTTTTCAAGTGACCATTGATAAACGCCACTTGAGAGGGTTAGGTCTATATGAATGGACCTCACCCCATTCCCTGTCTTGAGAGCCCATCTGCATTGGCATTGCTACTCCCACTGCAGTGCTACACTGACATATAATATGCTTGCAACCCTAGGCTCCATCTTAGCAACTTGGCATTTTGCTGGCTAGCTCTGTTTATCCATGTTAGAGGGTTGTGATCTGTCATTACAGTGAATTTTCTTCCATACAGATAAGGTTGATGTTTCTGCAGTGCCCACACTATGGCTAGACATTCATTTTCTACAGTTGCATAGCATTCCTCCCTGGGTTGGAGCCTATGACTGAGATATACCACTGGGTGCTCTTCCCCCTCTGAAGAAATCTGGCTAAGTACAGCCCCCACCCCATAGTTTGAAGCATCCACTTGCACAAGAAATGCTTTGCTGTAATCTGGACTGGCTAACACAGGGGGGCCTCCCAAAGCTTCTTTAGCTTCTGGAATGCCTGCTCACATGCTGGGGTCCACACTACCTTATCTGACCTGTTCTTCCTTGTCAGGTCTGTGAGTGGAGCAGCTATAGTACTATAACTAGGGACACATTTTCTGTAGTACCCTGCTGTCCCTAAGAATGCCCTCACCTGCTTTTTAGTTACAAGGGCAGGCCATGCCTGAATGGCTTCCACTTTGGCAGGTTCTGGCCTTATCTTACCAGTTCCTACTCTATGTCCTAGGTAGGAGACCTCTGCCATACCCACCTGACATTTGCTTGGCTTAATGGTCAACCCTGTCCTCTGTAGTCTGCCTAGCACCTCCCTGACATGCTGAAGGTGCTCTGGCTAGGAATGGCTGTAGATGGCAATATCATCTAGGTAAGCAAGGGCAAACCCTCCTGCTAGAATATTATCCACCAGCCTCTGGAAAGTACCTGGGGCATTCTTCATCCCAAAGGGAATCTTTGTGAACTCATACAAGCCAAAAGGAGTCACAAAGGCTGACTTCTCTCTAGCACTGGGAGTCAAGGGCACCTGCCTGTAACCCTTAGTAAGATCAATGGTTGTAAGATAATTAGCCCCACCCAGCTGCTCTAGGGCCTCATCTGTCCTGGGCATGGGGTAAGCATCCAACTCTGTGTGACTATTTAATTTCCTGTAGTCCACACAGAACCTGGTGCTGCCATCCTTCTTTGGCACCAGCACCACTGGGGAGGCCCAGGGACTGTTGGACTCTTGAATCACTCCCTAGTTCCAACATCTCCTGTACCTCCTTCCTCAGAGTCTGTTTGACTTTCTCAGGCACCCTATAAGGGGCCTGCCTAATAGGCCTTTGGGATCCAGTATCCACCTGGTGCTGCACTAGGTGGGTGAACCCTGGTTTCCCAGTGAACATGTCCCCAAATTCCGGCATCACTGCTCAGATTTCCTGAACCTGGGTAGAAGATAGTTGCTGGGACATTGCTACCCCTTCCACTGAGGTGTCAGCCCGAGCCTCACTGAGGAGATCAGTCCCCAGATCTCCCTCAGACTCCTCCTGTAATCCACTGCAAATGCTCAGCACAAGGGCCTCCCTATCCTGGTAAGGTTTCATCATTTTAACATGGCACAATTTCTTCCCCTGCCATCTGCTTAGCAGTTCCACCATGTAGCTTACATCACTTACCTTTTTTACCACTTTGTAGGGTCCCTCCCAAGCTGCTTGCAGCTTGTTGTGTCTGACAGGAATGAGAACCATTACCTGCTGCCCTACAGCATACTCTCTAGCTCAAGCATTCCTGTCATACCACACCTTTTTCTGTTGTTGGGTTTCTGCCAGGTTCCCCTGGGCCAAGCCCATGAGTTCCCTTAGCCTTGTCCTGAGGTTTAGGACGTATGCCACAACAAGCTCCTTGTGAGACTCACACTCACCTTCCTGCTCATCTTGAATTAAATCTAGAGGTCCCCTCACCCTATGCCCATACAGCAACTCAAAGGGTGAAAAACCCGTGGATTCATGGGGAACCTCTCTGTAATTAAACAACAGATGGGGCAAATATTTGTCCCACTCCCTCTTAAACTGATCTGCAAATGCCTGTAGCATGGACTTGATTGTAGAGTTTAACCTCTCAACAAGACTATTAGTCTGGGGATGGTAGGGGGTGGTCTTCATGTGCTTCACCCCACAGGACTTCCACAGACAAGCCAGTAGGACTGACATGAAATTGGCACCTCTGTCAGACAATATTTCTTTTGGGAAACCTACCCTGCTGAAAATGTCTAGCAAAGTATTTGCCACCTAATCTGCCTCAATGGAGGACAAAGGACTCAGGGTATTGTGTAGCATAATCCACTACCACTAGGATATACTTTTTCCCTGTGGAACTTGGGGTACTCAGATGATCCACAATATCCATAGCTACCCTCTTAAATGGCTCCTCAATCACATGCAAAGGCATCAAAGGAGCTTTCACATTGTCTCCTGCCTTGCCTACCTTTTGGAACTGCTCACAGGTCCTGCAGTACCCTGTTAAATCTCTGGAAATTCCAGGCCTTTAGAAGTTCTGCATAATACGTCTCTTTGTATGTTTTATGTCCATATGACCAGCAAAGGGAATATCATGGCCTATGACTAGAAGCGCCAGATGGTAGGCTCTAGGCACTACCAACTACTGTACTCTCTCACCTTCTAGCCCTCCCTCAGGGGTCCACTCTCTGTATAGTAACCCTTTGTCCCAGTATACAGATTCCCCCTTCCGTTGAGAATCAGGTGCCTCCCTAGCTACCTCTGCCTCAGGCCTTGGACTGTAGGGTCTGAGAGCTGAGCCTGTCTCAACTCTCTCCTTGTAATGCTTCCCAGCCCCCCTTCCACAGGAAGTCTGGCATCCTCTGACAGTGGTGCCTCACTGTCAGCCTGGGTACTACTACTCACTTCTACCTTTGCAGTTACCCTGTCCAAAGGAACATCATTACCCACAAGCAGCTGTGGCTCACCTTCAGCTTCACTGCTAAAAAGTAGCTCCCTTCCTCATGTAACCACCTCACCAGTCCTGTCTGCAAGTATGCAGTCTGTCTGGGTCTCACCCAGGCTACCAGACCCACATGCTTGTCTCCTAGCCTGACCACGTGTAACTGCATAAGTACATGGTACTGCCTCATCTAAATCCTTTCCTCTCAGGACATCTGCAGGATGGTAGTTTAGTACCCCTTTTGTCTTGAGACAACCTACTATTGGCATTTTGTCTTTCCCACTTACTGGCTCCCTCACCTTTGGTTCCCCACCTTGCCTCCATGGACACCTGTATGCCACATAGCCCCACTGGTTGCATTCAAAACATTTAACCCTAGCTCCTGGATGTGTACCTGGACTAGTGGCTTCCCCTGCTACTGGCAGATTCTGTTGGGGCAGTCTGTGCTGTCCACCATGGGTTCCTTTAGACTCATGAGCAGTACTGGGGGTCCCCTTCCTGTGCAGGGCTGCTCTGCTGTCCAGGTATAGGTCTCCCTTCTCCCCCAACTCATCTGAAGTAGCACATTGTCTATCAGCTAACCAGATCCTCATGTCCTCAGGCAAAGTGCTAAGGTCTTGTTCCCTCACCAAAAGGTCTGCCAGTCCTTCAAAAGTCGTGACCTAACATCCACTCACCCACCTATGAAAATAAGTGCTCAGTTCAGCAACATATTCACACACACTTTCATCTTCCTTGTGTCTATGCTCACAAAACTTTTTCCTATACATTTCAGGTGTTAGCTTAAAACATTCTAAAAGACATTTTTTACAGCAGTATAATCAAAACCGACAGAGTCAGGCATTTTTGACAGAAAAGTTACAGCTTTCCCATGGAATAAGGGGGTCAGGAACCGTACGTAGAGCCTTTGGTCAACACTATACTGTTTGCATACCCTCTCAAACATATGAATGAAATTATCAAAATGATCCCCTTCTTTAAATTGCGGAAGACATTTACTGACCTTTTGTGCTTCTGGGGTCCAGTTACTCCCATCCCCATTACCTCCATGACTCTGAAGATTCAGCATTTCCCTTTCATGCCTCCTCTGATGCTCCTTTTCTTTGGCTTCTATCTCCAAACACCTGGCCTCCAACACAAGTCTCTTTAGCTCCAGCTGGATTTTTAAGTCCACTGCAGAAAGGTTGAGCTGTCCATTCTCTGAGGATATTGTATCTCCACTGCCAATCTGATTGTCCTCCTGGATGCTATTTTCTGATGCAGCTGTAACCAAGGCTGCAATCAGGTCTGCCTTAGTCATTTCCATGCACCAGTCCCCTAGCCTGGCACATCTACACCAGCTGGCTCCTTGTCAGCTTTCCATACTCCTCTGCTGACATGCTGTCTGCTCACCTTGACTAATTAAGCTAACAAAAGAAATAAAACAATTGTGATCTGAACTCTGATTATTTACTGCGTGGCTGATTTAGAGTACAAAACACCTTCAGAGATCACTGTACATAAGCTACAGGATTCACTCCACCCACATCACTACAAGCCAATTAGTATTTACAACTAATTAATATGTGATGTGGATATCCACCACCACCACAAATGTGAAGTGAATCCCACCACTGCAAACCACATGTGATGCCTGTACCCTGGCCCAGCAATCAAGGAGCATCAGTCCTCATCAGTAACACCAATGAGGGCGTCTCATATAACAGGAAAGGATAACAAATACAGACAGTAAAGTACAATTTCACTTAAGTGCACACAGAGATCACAGTCAGACTGGGGCTGGTTGCTCCCTTGCTCCCCAGGTCCCCAATAGGACTCCCCACTGGCACAGCTATAGGGTCCAGATCTCAGCCTAGCTGGCAAGCTAACCTCCAGTACCCTCTCTGTCCAACCAGTGCTTCGTGTCCCTGCCTAAGTATCTGACACACACACACACACACACACACTTTGAGGTAAGTATTTACACAACTTCACAGACACTCTTGGGAAAGGCTGACACAGATTCTCCAGCTGTGCCCCTTTACCCAGACTATACGGTAGTAATTACTGCCACCACCAGATAATAATTATCAGCTACCCAAAGGCCTTTAAAAGGGTGTCCAATTATTACTGTGCAATATTAGTATCCAAGTGGTAAGTGTGACTAATCAGTCAAGGCTTATTAGAATGGCCTTGTACAATAAACTCTATAAATATGCAATGTACTCTAGAGCTTAACTTAGCACTACACAAACCAGCCACAGGTAAAAGGTTTTTAAAATATTTAATAATAAATACTAAAAACACAAGACAATACTACTACACCACAGTGCTATTCAAGAGTTCAGAGATCACACAGAAACTTAAAATAAATCAGTATTACAGTTCTGACATAACAGAAAAACACGGTCTAATCTTTATAGTCCTAGCTATTTCTACAAGAAAACACACTTCTAAGATAACTTACTTAAGACACAGGCAGAGTGCTAAGTTGGATATCCAAGATCAAAATGCTTAACAATCTCTGGTTCTCACTGCTTAAATTAAAACTCCTGTTCTGATAAACATTACATCATCTTTTCACCCTTCCTTGAGTTCCCAGGCTGTACACTAACTGCATTTTACATTGTTTTTACACTTAGAGCAATAAAGGGCATTCCACATGTAAATTCTGGTCATTAACTTTAGCCTTAAAACAATAGGCAGGAAGCCCTCATCCAGCTGGACTGGAGCCGGCTTGTAAAACATCAAAGGCAGTGATGAAATAATTTTAATTTCAAAGGACCAACAAGAATTGCTTGACTTAGCTTTTTTTTTACAGCAGATGGCAATATTGCCACATTGTTTTAAGTTCAACATTTCTTTACATTTAAGACACAAGCTTGTATTTTACATTTATATTTACAAATATCAGAATTATGTATCAAATTCTATTTGGCTAGGCTGGCGCCTTCACCTATCTCTACCAGTCTTCACAGCCTTCTTCATTAATTATTTCAGAACCTTCTTCTATGTCTTGCATATTATATTTTCTCCTATTTCTACTACTTGTACAATTTCTTCTCTTTGTTTATTTTCCTTTCTTTCTTTTTCTTTACTGTTACTTTTATTTTTGCAGTCCATCCATACATTTCTAATTTTGTTACATTCATAACATCTCAATTCACAGTTTTGCATCATGTCCCAATTCCCAACAAATGTAACACTTTCTTTTGTCGCAGTTATTTATCACATGTCTTTTTCATATAAAAAGAAAAAGAAAAAAAATTGTACCCAGTAATTTATGATACCCCTACTCCCCTCATCATTTATCATGCTTGGTATATGTACATTTTTTTCTCTTTCTATTTTGAACACAATATTACAGTCCCAGCCACCAGTCCATAAACCCCTTTTATCATAAACCTTTGCAATGTCCAGTACTTCTTTACATAAAGTTTTCAAAACTGTTCTTTCAAAGTCTTTCTTTCTCTCTCTATTTGAACTTGTACGCAAATTTTCTTTTCTTTTCTGTTTCCCTATTAATCACTTTTATCGCATAAAGATTCTGTGGGTCACAGTCTTTCTTTTTGCCATATTCTCCAATGAAAATTTCCATTGAAAACAGTCTCAGATATTATGTCACAAAAGAATAAATGTTCTTAAATTATGTGCTTTAACACCCAAAGGAGCTATTAAATAGACCCACACTTCATACCTGTCCATCTATTTGTCTTCTTTACTTTGAATGCACACCAAGTACTTCTGTTTTTCATTTTCTTTGGCCTTTTCTGCTACTCTTCTTTTGCCTTCTTTTACTTTCTTTGCATATGTTTTCTTTTATGTCTCACCACTGTTCTTCAGGATTGTCTCTGCATCCTCTTTTTGTGTTTTCTCCATAATGTCCCCCCAAGAAACATATCATTCATTTTCAGGCTCACTCTGCATCACCATTTCTTTAAGTTAATCATCTGGCAACCCTCCCAACTGGAGGGTTGTAGTTATACAGCCACCATCTGCTGATTCATGTCCTTCAAGGAGATACCTTTGAAACATTTTCTTAGAATCCTGCATACATTCTCTGGTCTTGATATTTGCTTTCTCCTCTATTTCTTTCACAGCTCTATTATCTCTTTCTCTTCCCATCTGTGTCCCCGTTTCTCTATGCCACCACTGTGTCTGGTACGGAAACAGGAAGTGCTCATGCAAAATGGGTCCCAGCTGCAACAATAACGAGTAGGGGAGGTCCCCTGGTGTCTTGGACCAATTTTCACTACTAGTATAAATACCACTTCAAGTATTCCCTGAAAAGAGGCACTAGCCCAGTGGGACTAACCCAGTCAAAAAAGATAACTAAATAAATAAATAAATTCACACCTCATCTGGGAAATGTCGCCTGGAACTATGAGTCTGATTCTGAATAATGGAGCTAAATGAGTTGTTCTTTCAAACCTAACATTCAAATATTCCTTAGTATGTTTGTCAGGGATTGCTACTAACAAAATTCAAAGGACCAAATTGTAAAAGACAAACTGACATTCTTGCTAAACTTAGTAAAAAAAGGTAGGGAATCACAGTACTCTCACAGTATATTGCTGAAAAGCTACTACCACAGTTTACTCTGTGTACCTATAAAATTACAACAGGGAGGTAGATACTTTCTAAAATTAATTCATAAGCAAGACAAATGTAACCTGGGTAATATATAGCAGTTATGTTTGGCCATTATAGGTCCCTTGTGTGGCTACAGCTGACATACCATACTCATTACTGATGACTGGACAGAGAAAAATATATCAATCTGGTTAGAAGGTGACCAAAGTCATCAAGCAGATACAGAGTAAGGAGTATAAGGAATAGTTAGTTAAGCTAAGTTTGCTTTCTGTTGATGGTAGGCAAGAAGGAGAGATACTGGGCCTTGCTATAATTGTAATTGACTTAGTCTGGTTTAAAATCTATCTATAAAGCAGGCTTACATTGGGGGTCTGATTCCAAACCATTTGCTCTCAGTATAAGTGACTTACTCTAGGGCTTAATGGCTGCAACTTCATTGCAAACAAACCTCCTTTTACATGTGGAGAAACAGATAACAGTGTTATTATCAAATACGCCCCAAAGCGAATGACCAGAGTTATACTAATGGAATTGTCATCTTTAAATAAACGTCAAAGGAAACCTTTATTTTTAAGCACTTTTTTTTCCAGTAGTATAACTTCTTAAATGTTTAAAATATTTTAATTAAATGAAGACTACTATAAAGCAGACAGCTAAAAACTAGCACAGGGAGATCTCCGCTTGTTTAAAAGCTGTAAACACTCTATGTTAAACCACGCACAGAGCTGAGAAAGCAGATTCTCGCTAAACTAACTCATGATCTATTTTTTAAATAGGTTTAATATAGAGAAAGTTAAAAAATAAGCAACGGAGTTCGTTGCTTATTTCTGTTTGTCGTTAAATGTTAAACTCATTTAACACAGCGAGCAAGAAAAAAAAAACAACGAGAATCTTTCGCCTTTGCTTTTTCCTCGTAGCTTTGATGTACCGCGTGGCGCAGAGGTACAACAGAAGCGCCTGGAGAAGACATCTGGGCGGAAGGCGGGTAGGCATTATTTATGTATATATTTTGCCATTAATAGTTTCTTTTTTTTTCTTTAAATATGGTATGTCATATTATATAAAAATTCACTGGTGGGTGTGGGTAATAATAATTTACACCACGTTTTTTTTTTAGTCCCTGCTTCACCGCCAAAACCACGACCACCGCGGGTAAATAGCATTACCCACACCCCAGCAGGGTTATTGCTATATTACTCCACCCCCCACCCCCAAGAACAGGCCTAGCCAGTCCAGGATGCTCAGTCCTAAAGCCATAAGCAGTTATTTGAACTTAGGTTGTCTGGGTCACACTTGGGATTTTATCACTCTGTGCCACAGAGCTGAGATTATGCAGTCTTTATAAACATACATATTCAGTAACTTCAAGAAAACATTTTAAATGTTAACTGTGGAAAATAATGCATACAAATTAAATGGGTATGGGAGGAATAAGGTCCCACAATCAGTTTAAAATAATGCATATTTTCAGAATATGCCCTTCCTGAGATGTTTTTTTTCAAACACAGATATACACCTTTTGAATAAATGTTTATAATAAATGGATTCAAGTAGTGTTTACACAAGATTACTTTAAAAGTAAAAGAGATCAGAACAGGTCAAAGTCTGGGATGGGGAAAGAAACTGATGACCAGAAGAATCTTTGTAAAATGTATTTTACGTATTTTTTAAATCATGTGAATTGGGAAGGTAGGTTATAACTACTGGAAAAGAAAGAAAGAAAGAAAGGCATACAGAAAGAAAGAAAGACAGACAGAGAAAGAAAGAAAAAAGAAAGAAAGTAAGAAAGAAAACAAAGGAAGGCATGATGAAAGGCAATGGAGTATAACAGGATAAACCAGGTCCTGGAGCTGTTAAGAATAATTATTGTTTAAGAGTACAAAAAGGGATTGTCACATGAACAGACAGTAGTGAGAATATTCACAGGCATTAATAAAACAATGCAAGTCAAGCAACTATACGTAATGAACAAATACTGTCAATGAATGAAGAACAAAGGTAACTACAGGTGAATTGGAACTAGAAACAATAGTCCCTAAAACATTAGAACTACAACAAAAACACCTATTAATGCTGCAACAGACTGAGCCATCTGTTGATCAAAGGATGTATTGTTCTAGAATAAGAAAACAGCCGAATGTTTAAAGATTTAAGAAAACATAGCTAGTCAAGAGATAACCTAAGTACTGATAAAAACAGACATATTGACTGAAGATGGATGTTTCACATAAAGCGATTTGTCTGATGTGAAGATTGTTCTGTGAACTAGACATTAAAGTTATCGTCCTTTTCAGTCCGTAGATGGATAGTGGCTGTATTAAACACATCTGAGCAGATCTCACTGCTACATGGTGAACATAAGCATACCTCTCAACTTCTTAGTGCAAGAGAAATGGACAAAGCCAAATTTTATGAGGAGACAAAGGCCAAAAATAGGGACAGATTTTACATAATGCTCTTATAAATTTAGAAAGTTGCTAAAATACAGGATTTGTGTTAGCATGTATTTTCTAAAATATATGAATTCTCAAACTCAAATGCATGTTGTTATTTTGTAATTTCAATAATTAGCAATATGACAGAAAGACAAATTTTATGAGGAACAGTCCAAAAGTATCAAACAAAAAAATGGACTTTCTGCAAAAATATAGACAGCTGAGATGTACCAAGATAATGTAAATCTGGTCATAAATCAAGCATGCAGCAAGTCACTAAAACTGAATGTGAAAACTGACAAATCCTAGTGCACTCAGAGTTATCTTTAGAAATGTATGGGCTCTCAGCTGGATTATCAGCCTAGAACCCTTGGTAAAAGTACCAGAACCATGACTGTTAGTAAAATTAATGAAAAATAGCATATCCACTGTAGAATTAAAACAGTCATGAACCACAACAAAGTAAAAGATTTAGGGATCTAGTTAGCACTAATTAAATCTCAGAAGACTAACAAGGTTAAAGGGGAAAGGGCCATCCATAGGATCATTACAGGATCTTAGGAGAATACAAGGCTAGTGAGACCAAAGGGCCTTTGTAAGCCTAGCCATGCTTCCCAGAAATATTAGAAAAGCATTGATCCCATAAGTTATGTGTGTGTATGTGAGGGGGGGGGGAGGTATAAACATGGCCACGATTGGTGGAGCAGCTTCATCTCTCTAATAGAGACAGTGGTGACAGACCAGGGGCAAATTTGTGATTCCTATCCACTGATCCCAGTTTCACTTGAATAAGTTCAGGGAATCCAATGAGATTAATACAACCAGCAAATTCATCAGGATTAACAAAGACAGGAAGCCTACAGTAGGAATAATGACATCACAAAGTCATCATTAAGATTAAACAATCAGAGGCCCCATTTAGTAGTAATCATGCCACTGGGTACCAACATAATAAACTGAGTCAGGTGATACATAGCAAGGTTAAAGAAGCCTGCTGTTCTTGCATGATTAACAGAATCTCAATCAGTGTCACTCGTTAGCTAGACCCTATCCCACCAAGTAAATGTCATAACACAAGGTTGTAGTAAAAACTATTAAGAAATGGACTAGACATATTAATTTTCCTTTATACTATATATATATATATATATATATATATATATATATATATATATAGTTGTGTTAAATTGCTTGTACCTGCTAAACAGAATACAACTGTGCTTTCTTTAAGGAGAAAATAATGGCACGGTCATGCAGTATGTATCATCAGCAGGCAGTGATCCAGTTTGCAAAGCAGTTTTACTGTCAGTCACAGTGGCCTGCGATAAACATATCAATACCAACTTGGCTAATTCTTGGTAATTCTTTATTTTTTATGCATTTATTTCAATTTGATAACTTAGCAAGTGGAATTCTCAAGAGTCCCTTTTCAGCCACAAACTGAACTGACGGGAAGCAGGTTCATTTGTTTGACATTTGCATAGACATACATACAGTTGCTTCTTACAATGGGTTACAAAAACAAATGCTTTTCATCACATAGAAAGTCAGGCTAGGGTCCAAACTGAGACATGAAATCAGCAAAAAAAAAAAAAGAAAAAAAAGAAAAAAGGAGTAGTATTGCTGGAAATGAATTCATCCTCAAGTGTTTGCAAGTACGTTCATGTGACGGACTCAAAATCTCACTAAGATGACAATAATGGATAAACTATTTTATATATCATGGAGAAATGTAGGTAAAAAAATAAAACAGAATACTGGATGCACAGGTCCCAGAATAAAAAAAATGTCCCCACTCCTGTTGTGCACACTGGTGCTAGGACTGGAAAAACAAGGCAGTGTAGAATGCTCAGGATGCAGAATATTCCTACCACAGGGTTAGGCCAAGTTTATGGTGAGGGTGCTCCTCCCCACATGGCAGAACAAATTAATGGTCCACAAAAAAACACAAAATTGACAGGCCTAGCAAAAGGCTTAGAGATGATGAAGTGGACTGTTGAGGATAAGGAAGAAATTATGTATTTTTACTATCATGCAAGAGCCCAGAATTTCCATACAGAAGATACATACCAAGAGTAACAGAAATTAGAGAAAAAAAAATACTTGCATACAAAAAACGGTTAAACATTATAAAAAATACAGATATCCTAAATGCAACAGGTCAAGAAAAACACTATCTAGATGAAGAAAAATTGGACCAAATGAAAAAAGAAGCAACAGAGGAAAGCTATAAAAGATAAAGAACAAAAATCAGAAGCTTTTGAAGGGTATAAAAAAGAAACGTGGACATGGGAATGAAAAAGTGACTAGTATGGTGAAATATTTATGCAGAAAAGAAAGCCAACATTACCAAAGCAAGAAAAATGCAGCTCAAAAGACATTTGAAGAGAAATACAGGCAAAGACATCCAGTTATGATAAATTTTCACAGCACAATAAATAAAATCACAAAGGGTGAATGTGAAACAAAGGATTAATGAGGGAGAAATTAAACAAATAGAAACTGAAGTGATAGACTATCTGTGAGGTGAAAGGCATAGTGTGAAAACTCCATCACAGGCAGTGTTTGAACATAATGGGAAATTGGGTCTGTAGAGAGAGGAGCAGTGGGTGAAGGAAAATGCATCGAAGACAGGCTACAGGGTGATGTTCTGGAGTCTAAAGTCCAGTTGAAGTTGCACAACAAGGGAAGGGACAGGAAACAGTGGCAAAGCTGAAACGGGCAATGTTGTGGAGTGATGGGACAACTGGTCCCCATATGCACAGACAACAGACTGATTAGGATTTATCTGAAGAAAATATGTCACAGGATGATATTCTGGAACTTTCTGTAGAAACTAACAAGAAAGAGAGAACAAAGAAGATATTCTTGGTCCAGAAGAAAATTAACAGAGTGATGACTTGCCTGATATATTATGAGATAGGCATATTAAGATAAATGAAAGAAACAGATTTTAGACTGGTAAAACAAATTAACACATTAATCAGGACTATTAAGAGAAATTCATGTGATATAACAGAAATAAATAAAATATATTACTGTGCAGCTAAACTAATAACGGATAAAGTGCTACCAGAAAAATGTGGAGTAAAAATGGAAAGGAATGGAACAATTAGAATGCAACAGACAGTGAAAACTTTTTAAAGCAACTAAGACAAGATGTATCACTGTTAGAAGAATAGAAAAAAGGGAACAGATTATCAAAGATCCTTAGAAAGACAATGTAGTAAAATCAATATGCAGTATCAAAAACAGACGAGGATTTATCATGCACTCTTTCTGATAATAAGCTAAAAAATATATCAGCACAATCAGAAAAAACTAGAAGGTATGCAAATATATATATATATATATATATATATATATATGTATATATAATAAGATATAGGTTAATTGGTAGGTACTAGGCTATTGGCCCTAGCCAAAAAGGTACCCTGGCTTTTGCCACCCAAGAAAATTATTTTCCTGTGCCCCTGTCGAGCAGAACCACAGAGGTGATCCCCAGGGTGAATTTCCTATTTCCCATACAATCTCAAGATTTTTCTTGAAGAGTGCTAATGAGGAGCTTTGTTTGATATAGATAGGTAGTTTGTTCCAGAGTATGGGAAGTCTCTGGGACAGGAATCTATCCCTCCAGCATGTTCTGTTTATTATGGTGACAAGGTTTAGGTCCCTAGAATGTGTAGCTCAGAGAGATTGGGATTTCTTTAAAGGATTTAATTTAACACTATTATTAGCAGACAAACACACTTTTACATGCATCTAACAGTATTTACTGATGTTTTAAGCATTTTGGACCATTTTCAGACTTTAACCCAATTTTTATATGTAATCATAGATGCCACTCATCACAGGCCGGGTTTGCCATCCAGTTCATGATCGTCTCAGTGAATCATCAGTTTAATTCATTGTTCCAATCAAAATCAAAATAAAACAAATTCCTAAAAGTGGATGACTTCTTAAAAACAAAAGCTGCATAAAATGCCACAGAAAAGAAAGTAGTGAGTGCTGCTTTTTTTTGACTTAAAAAGTTTAAATGGCAAAAATTTAACAGTACTAAAATACACAAAAATTTAATTTTGCCTCCTTTACTTTTTTCTACATTTCTTTGCTGTTTACTAATTTAATTTCAAATTTCCTCCAACTCATCCCTTTCCAATTACTTCTAGCAATAGCTTCCTAGCTGTCAATGTTAGCCCTCAATTTAGCCCTTCCTATTCATTAATTTCCTGATAGCATTATTTGCTTGGCCTTCATTGATTTTTTGACTGCAATAGCAATTCTTTTTGCTTGCATTTACATTTTTGAATGGCATTTTTGCTGCATTAAGAGTTTACATTTATACTTAATTTAGTCCTTTAAGGTAGGAACTAAGGACAGTAGGAACCTTAATTTACCATATTTAGTTATTAATTTTCTTGTTTTAAGTGTGTGTGTTGCTTTACACTGTTTTTTAACAATTGAGATTTACATAGAAAAACCTGTTTTGCAGTGCAGTTGGATTTGTCTTTGTTTTCCTTTTTTATTTTGCATTTATTTTTGGTTTTGCTTCCCCTTTTCCCCTTCCTTTGGATTTGTCTTTTTACAAACAACATTTTCCTTAACACATTTCCCCTTCCCTAATCAATGTGTAGCAAGATAATAAGCAAAGAAAAAAACAATGAGGCGGAAAAACTTACTAAATATCAATTACTGCTTATGCTCACTTCAAAGAATCACTGTTGTTCATATGGCATTTACTAAATCTATTTGCTACAAAATTTGCTCCAAATCAATTTCAATTTTGCTATGGCTTTAAAGTAACGTGTGTTTGCTCCATACACCACCATTTATCAATATACGTTTAGCAGCAGTGTAGTAGTGTAGTATGTGAACACATTTTTTCACACTTTCAATGTGAAGCTGCAAGCTTCCTGTATGAGTATGTGAATTCATCATTTCACATGCTGGCTTAGAGTTACTCTCATATTAAGCCATTATGAATATGTGTTGCATTTCACCTCTGATTAGTTAGTAATGTTTTAATTTTTCGATTCCCACATGCACACACACACCTCTGATACCAGTAATGTTTTAATTTTTCTGATTCCACACTGCACACTAGCAGTATTCTGTTACTTACTACTATACTGATAAAAGAAACAACAGACAGCAGGAGAAAGCCAAGAAAGGCCAAGGAGCCACAGTGGAGGTGGGGTGAATTATTTTAGTTAGAATCAGAGCTAGGCTGTGGTGACTTCACTTTGGGAACACTTTGAAAAAAAAAAAAAAAACTGCCTGCACTGCCTGGCCTCAATGATGTCAGTAAAAATGGGGCTTTTTTTTTAGCTTTGAGAGAGAGAATCATTTTGTATGTGTAAGTGAAACCATCAGTGTATGGTAGGCTTGGCTTGTTACAGGCAGAAGTAAAAAATAAAATAAAAAATTAACTTATTTATTATTTTGCTTTAGGACAGAGGAATGTAAATAGGGAGGAAAAGGGCCGTGAAGTTGAGGAATACATTAGAGAAACCTGTTGTACTCCTTTAAGTGGAGCATGTCCAACAGCTCTGGGTTTGACATAGCTTTGTATGTTAGGTAGAGATCGCCTCCCAGTAGGCGATATGCAATGGAGTAAAGCTGGAGTTTTTTGAGACGGTCTGCGTAGGGCATTTGTTTGAGGCCAGTAATCCTCTTTGTGAGGTATTTCTGCAGCCTTTCCAGTTGTTGTAGATGTCTTGTGAGGTACATACCAAAAGGAGAGTTATACTCTATAATGGGTCTAATGAGTGATGAGTAGACGGGAACAATGACCTCTTTTTCCTGGATGAGAAACCTTTTGTGATGAGGTGTGCCACATAGAAGGATTTCCTGACTACTGTGGCAATGTGATTATCAAAGGAGAAACTACTGTCCACATGTGTCCCAAGGTCTCTTATCACACTTTCAGTGTTAAGTAGACTACTACCTATGTGGTAGCTCATGGGTACAGAGTTTTTACCAAAGGGGATGACAATGCACTTTTTGGCATTGAGCTTGAGGCCATGGCTTTGACCCCAGGCATCTGTCTCAGTGAGGCCCTTTTGTAGGATATCCACATCTTTAGGAGTTTTGATTATGACTCCTAGTTTGCAGTCATCAGAGAACTTTGTTAGCCAAAGACCTTCTGTGTTAACCTGTACTTCAGAAAAGTAGATACCAAACAGGAGAGGACCGAGGACTGATCCCTGTGGTACTTCACTTGTCACTGGTCTGAAGTCAGATTTGGAGTCTGCTACTTTCACAGTGTGGGTTCTGTCAGTGAGCCAGTTGGCAACCCATCTTGTGACATAGGGATTTATACCTAGTTTAGTGAGTTTATCTATAATTCCAGAGTGGGGGATGGTGTCAAAAGCCTTGGTGAGATCTAGATAGGCTGTGTAAACCACCTTACCCTCGTCTACGGCTTTGGTGACTGCTTCAAAGAAGTCTATCATGTTTAGGAGACATGATCTGCCTTTTACAAACCCGAACTGGGTGGGGTCCAGAGTTTGGAGATTGCCACTGTCTTTGTTTATAAGTTCCATGATGATACATTCCATGGCCTTGCAGACCAGGCTCATTAGGCTAATGGGTAGGTAGTTGCCAGGGTCCATGGTGGCTCCCCCTTTGTGAAGTGGGATAACCGTCGCTGTGCACCATTCAGTGGGCACAAAGCCTGAGGTGAGGCTATGACTGAACATGGTGCCTAGGTGGGGTGCCAGTTCATTCTGTAGTTCATGTAGAACGCAGCCTGGGATGTTGTCAGGTCCCATGGATGCTGTGTTCTTGGCTTTGGAGAGTGTGGCTTTTACCTGTGCAGCTGTGATTACAAGATCTTTGCATTCTTCTGGTATAGAGATGGGCCCTTTAGGGAGTGAGAGGGGGGTAAACTTAGCACTGAACCTATCTGCCAGGATGTTGGCAATATCACTTGGTTCTATATGTTTAGTGCCTTTGTACTATAACTCAGAGCAGATCTGAGTGTTGCTATTGAGACTCTTGACATAGATATAGAATGCTTTGTGGTTGTCTTTAGAATCAGTGACAATTTTGTTTTCGTAACTAGCTTTGGAAGATTTTATGAGGGATCTCAGCTTTTTACTGAGGCTGACCAGGGAGTTCCTCCAAACATGGGATTTTACTCTTTTTTGCAACAGTTTCTTTCTTCTGTTGTAGAGTTTGTTTATGGCAGGGGACCACCAGATTGGCTTATTTTTTGTGGAGGATAGCATCTTGGTTCTGTTGGGGATAGCACGATCCATGCACTCGTGTAAGTGCTTATAAAGTGCATTTGTGTAGGATTCAGCAGTTGTACTTCTATTGTCCGTCTGTATGGGTGTTGTGAAGTTTTCCACTTCTGTCTTAAGAAGCATGAAGTTGGCTTTGGAGAATTTTTTTACTGTAGTTTTCCTAATGGGGGTGGGGTGGGATGTGGATGTCTAGGGTGATTAGCTTGTGGTCGGATCTGACTAATGAGGAAATGACCTCTGGTGTGGAACACTGGTCACCCATGTTGGTAATAACCAGGTCTGGGATATTGCTGTCCCTGGTGGGGGTGTGGATAAGTTGATCCAAGGCGTTGGCATTTATGAATTCCTGAAAACGTTGAGCAAAAGAGTTGGTACATGAGTAGTTTTCCCAGTTAATGGTGGGGTAGTTGAAATCGCCCATTATTAGGGTGTTGGGTTGTACCCTAATATTTTCCAGTGTATCATTTGGTGAGGAGTGGGAATCATGGGGCATGGTGGCAGATCTGTAGCAAGTTACAATTTGGATTGCGGTCTTGCCCAGAGTTAGTTGCACTTGGATAATCTCGGATGCATTATGCTGAGTAACTAGCCTGGAGGTGTGGATATCCTTAGTGAATATGGACATGCCTCCACCTTTAGTGTTTCAGTCCAAGGTAGGTGGCCAAAAGTTGTGGTATGAATTATAGCCTGGTAATGCAGGGGTGCTCTCTGGAGCCTTCAACCAGGTCTCTGTCACTGCACAGATTTCGATGTTCTCCATTTTTAGGAGTGGCTCAAGTGAATGCATTTTGAGGTTTTGACTTCTAGCATTGAGTAGCATTACCCGCAGATAAAAAAAAAAAAATATATATATATATATATATATATATATATATATATATATATATATATGTTTAAAAGACATGCATCTAGAGTGTTTCTCCCCAGGTCTCTGTTGAAAATTGGCTTCATTCCAAGTCGGACTTTCCCGGTAAACAAATGTTAAATAAATAAATATAAAGGAACAGTGCAAAATAGGTAGTTTATTGGTAATCCAAAATGTTTTATAAATAAATAGAAAACAAAGCAAAAGTAACAGAAACCAGTCCACTTACCAAATTACTGGAAAAGAAGAAATAGGTACATTTTGGAGACGTATCTATTATTTATGTATTGCTTTTGTTCACTGGAAAGTCCAGCTGGGCAAAAGTTCCATTACCAGAGAAGGCCCGGGGAGAAATGCTCCATTTTATAGAATGAGCAGAAGGCAGAATTACATAATAAATGTACATGCATACACAGATGAGAAATGATATGACAATTAATTTATAAGGACCCTGTTGAAATTAACAGAGATGTTGAATGGGTAGAAGAATTAAAATAAATAATAAGAAGCTCTAACACAGAGGATACAAAATGGAATTAAGTAACACCTAAAGAAAAACTGAGACAAAATTAAGAAAAGCTCCTAACTGGAAAACATTGGGCTCAGATGCAATATCTACATTCTTGCTAAAGATATTAACCTCTTGGCACAAATATTTAGCTCTAAATAAAAAAATTACTTGCATGCAAATCCAGGACAGACAACCATTTAGTTATCAACAGGAAAATTACACTCCCCCTTAAAGGAAAACTCCACCTTCTCCTACAGTTTAACTCAACTCTTAGGTTGCTTTTCTCCCTACCAGTCTATTCCAGTACTGTGTAGGTACTTGAAACCTGCTTGCACTTTATAAAACTGTCATTTTCTCACTTTGGTATAAGAGAAAGAGACAGACCACCCACTTTTTGAAACTTAACTTCTCACATAAGTAGCACAAGAATTTGTCTACACTTGCATGACATACCACAGACACAGAGACATTTGTAGTCAGGAGCTCAGGCTGCTGTGAACAAGACTGAGAGGTGTGAAACTGTTTTCCATTGCCTTTATTGCAGAGATGTAGAGAACTTATACTGATTCACAGCTGCTTCCATGCCTTTCATAGCAAAACAAAGCAATTAGATCAATCAGTGGTTCAAAGGGAGTTGTCACCTCTTTTGACAAACTTACATAAGCAGCATCACTGTATTGAAATGCTAAGCTTTAAACTTTAAATGTTTGTTGTTCATACTACTTTAAATCTGGTCATTAGACCAGCTGATAAAGGTGGGCAGATTGTGCTATTGGATAAGAAGGATTATGATGCATTAATGTATGAGATGTTGGATGATAAGAAGTTTTATCAAGAGATTACACCAGCACAGGTGAACACAATGGTTGAATCTGTTAATAGTCAGATTAAATATATGGAGCACCTTGAAATATTGAGCAATGAGTTAGTTAGATTTTTCATAAGCACTAAATTTACCATACCTAAGATACAGGGGCTACCTAAGCTTCATAAAAACTCCAACAGACCTCCTATGAGACCGATAGTCTCAGGCAGTGGATGGTGTACTGAGTCAATCTCAATTTTTTTAAAGAAAAAACTAAGGCCTATGATAAATATGTCGATATATGTTTTGAAAGACACAGTGCAATTTTTACATGATTTATATGAGTTCACTAATCAAGGTGTAGTTAATGAGAATTTTATCTTTGTCACCCTTGATGTTGTTTCCTTATTTACCGTCATTCCAAATGAGGTAGGCATAGAATTCTTAAGGAAACTGATGATTAGCTTTGGAATGTATAGTGTAGATGAAATAATATTGTTGCAGAAATTAATGTGTATTGTGCTCATGAATAATGTATTTTTGTTCAAAGATCAGATATACTGGGATAGTTACGCAAATGCAGTTATGTTGACATGGGAATTAGAACATTTGTTCAAAGGACCATTTAGCGATTTGATATTATTTTATAGGAGGTTCGTTGATGACCTTTTTATCTTATGGAAAGGTACGCCATCTGAATTAATAGAATTTGTTGAATATATTAATGGCACAACACAATTTCTGAAGTTCACTTTGAACTATTCAGATAAAGGCATTAGTTTTTTAGATGTATATGTAGAGAAAGGTGGGGTCAATAGGATATCCACTAGATTATTTAGAAAGGATTGTCATGTGAACAACTTATTATTTAGAAAAAGCATGCATCCTAAGTATGTTTTTAAAAATGTAGCACAGAACCAGTTTTTCAGAGCCTCTAGGTTGAGTGTTAAAAAGGAAGAATATGAGGAGCAAATGGTTAGGACTAGTCATGAACTTTTGGAAAGGGGCTACGATCAAAGAGTTATAGAGAGTAGTGGCATGGCTGTTAGGCAGTTGAGAGAGACAAGAGCCAAGCCCTATTTTTCTGGGGGACCTCTTAAGCAAGTAAAGAGAAAGGATAATAGGCTTAAAGTCTGTGTATCTTATTCAAGGGATGTTAGGAGGTACACAGACATTATTAATAAATAAGCATTGGAAGATATTAGTGACAGATCCACATATTAGTGGAATAATAGGGTTGAAACCTCAGTTTACATTTAAGAATAAAAAGAACTTAAAGAGAAGGTTATGCAATGATAGAGATAGAATTTATGATGAGGTTGCTTATGGAACCAAACCATGTGGTAAATGCGCACAATGTGAATATATTAATGAGGAGGCATTCTTTAAGCATCCAGATACTGAAAGAATTTTTGATATCAGGGTTGATGCCACCTGTGAGACCACACATGTGGTGTATTTGGCTAGCTGTTTAGTCTGTAACAGTTTTTATATAGGCAAGATGGATCGCAAGTTAAAAGAGAGAATTAGGGAGCATGTTTACCACATTGGGAAAGGGTCCAGTGTCAATGCTTTAGCAAAGCATGTTTTAAACATGGGGGAACAGCATAGATTTCATTTTATGGTAGTCTCTAGGACTTATGAGAGTGTAAGGGGTGGAGATATTAGGGCTAGGACTGAAGAGATTGAGGCAAAATGGATTGTCATGCTGAGAGCAAATCATGGCCATGGGCTTAATGATTGTGTGCCTATGAAACCAGTCCTTAGTAGGAGAGCTTTGCGTAGGCAGTTTTGTTTTTAGTTTTGTTTTTAATAAATGTTTTAATGAATGTTTTAGCATATGTTTGGGTATATTAATAGTTTAATAGGGTTGAGTGATGTTGCGAACAAAATATTCATGAAGATAGTTTTTTTGATAGCTTTAGTGTAGTGAATGTTATATCTTTAAAAAGCTCATTTGAAGTCATGTGATTCAATTATGTGTTCTTTATAAAGGTGTGTTTTCTTGCTTTGTATGTACACCTGAAGAAGCTCAGTGTAAAAGCACTTGTGTTGCAATAAAGACGGTACTGTTGTAACTGTTATCTGAAGTTACATTATTCTTGGATCGTGGAGCCTATCCTCAGCAGTTATTTTGGATGTGTGTTTTATTTCTGTTTCTGCAGAGGTGCCTGGTGTTTATTGGGCGTTTTTTGTTTTACTTTAAATTTTAAGATGACCTGAATGTAGTATCAAAAATGTCTGTGACATTTAGAGAAAAGTCAGAAAAATTTTTTTCTTGTAAAGTATCAGCACAATAACAAAACTGTAAGGGGAAAGACTCAATCTATCTTAGACTACAAAAAGATACTTTCAACAAAGGCCTGCAATTTAGCAACTGTTCTGGTTGCAGCTGTATAATTCCTTAGTATACTATAAAACAAGCCCTGAAACGCACGCAGACAAGGGTCATTCAAGAAATAAAGGAAGCAGTCCTATTACAGACAGAATACAAGATGACAGTGACTGACACTAATCCCATTATATGTCAATGGAATGGGAATACACCATTACTTCCTTATATCTAGCACGGCTCATATAAAGCAGACTTGAAAAGGATTATGGGAAAGAGAAAGACTTGAAGAAAAATAAGATCCTGTTGATAAGTCAAGCCCCACTGACAGCCATTTTGCAGAAAACATATTAAAATTCTATAAGAAGCGGTCAGAGTGATTTTGAGATGTTAAAATGACTTGGAAAACAGAGAGAGTGAAAAAATAGATTTTTTTAGTTTAAAGGTGGAGTTTTCCTTTGAGGGTGAACCTGCAAGCCATCCTTAGAACTATAGATCAATAACTTGCATTCTGACAATATGTAAATTACATGCTGGTATTGGGACAGACAGAGACAATAGCCATTTAGAAAAAAAAATCATTCATGGCAATTGAACAGAAAGGTACTAAAATAATATCATGTCAAAGGGTCATCTGTTGTTAAACTGGGCCATAACAGAGAGATGTAAAATGTGAAGAATCTAAATATGAGATGCACAGATTACAAAAAAAATCAATGGAATCCCACATTCATGGATACTGGAATGCTTGCATATATATAAGATACATCTTAAATCGATCATTTATTTTACAGCGACCACGAAACAGTTGCAAACCACATTGCAGCTAAGCCACAACCAAGGGCAAATTATTATCCCAGAGATAAAAATTCAAAGAGGGATACTTATGGTTATTCTTTGTCTCTGCTGCTGTTTTGTCTTGCCCTTAACCCATTATGTTTTTACTTAATAGATTAAGTTATGGCTACAGCTTAACTTCCAGAACCAAGCCTTGTTTAAAGACATCTCATGTACTTTTTGTGGATGATTTAGAATTGTATCATTTATCAGATGAGGATCTGAAAGCACAACTATAATGGATAAAACTTTCTCAGATGATGTAAAAATGGCATTTGGTCTTGATAAATGTGCAAAATCAATATTTATAAAAAGAAATCTGCAGCACCAAGAAAATATCAACCTGGGACAGAAATGTGATATAAAGAAACTTGAGCAGGATGGAGTGTATAAATATATGGGACCTGATGAAGGGTTGGCAATAAAACATGAACAAATGAGAATAAAATTTAACATGAAATACTTCAGAAGACTTAAGCTACTACTGAAAGCTTCATTGACATCTAGTAAAAGTCCAAGCTATAAACCAATTTTCTCTTCCTATTCTAACTTACATCTTTGGTTTGATTGACTGGCCCCAAATAGCATTGAATTACTTGAACAAGAAATCAAGAAAATGCTTCATGCCTATCAGGACTATGCATCCCTTGATCTAAAGGTGGTATGGGCCCACTGGAAAATGATCACATGTGTAAGTCTGCAATTGTGGGACTGCAAACATATTTTTGGACTTCATCAGATCACAACACAGCGAGAGTTCTAAGCATGAAGAGAAATCTGAGCTGATTTCCTTATTTAACTTAGAGGAAGCATTTACAAGAGTAGTGGGAATGGAAATAAAACCAGAAGTAGATGTGAAGAATGTGAAGAAAAGGATTAGAATAAAATAAAATAATATTGGAAGTCCCTACATATGGTGGGAAATATAAACAACTTCTAGAACAACCTCATGTTGACCAAGACCTAATGCAGGAATGGCTAAGATGCAAGGCTAATAGTGGGAGCCCAAGATAGTGGGCTGCATATATGTTGGCTGACAAAATCCACTGAAAAAGTAGAAGAAATAGGCAAATGCAAATTACGTAAAAAGGCAGTACAATTAGATGGCATACAATGAATCAGATGGGCTAATAGTCGGAGTGTCTTGTCTGTTCAGTAAGTCCCCAGTACATACATGTGTACCATTGACAAAACTGGGCAGTATGCCAGCTGTACATACTGCACTCAGTAGTACTACAATTTTTTTCTGTTTATGAATATTGTGTCAGAGTTAGTATGTGATAGCAGAATGCCAGTCAACATTTAATAATTCTCATACTTATATTTCTGTGGTATTCTACAAATCAGACATATCAGACTAAGATGTTCCTCAAAACCTTTCCATTTGAGATTTGTGGCTTTCATAAATTCTTGGAGTTCCTGATTTTTTTAAAGGTCTTGTGTAACTGCTTGCAGACTATGAGGCAAATATTATTTTCTGTTTTGGTAAGAAAACAGATTGATGCTTGTTGTATTTTGGCAACCATCTCTTATGAATACCAAGATATGAACTTCTCTACACAGATTAAAGCATTTTGTGTGGTTATTTTTGTTACTGTCTCTACAGTGGTTCACTAATGAGAAAAGCATTATTTTTTTCGTATTGGAAAACAAATCTTTCATGTTACTTTCAGCTTATTTCTATATTTTGTAATGGCTCTTCTGTCAATGACAGCAACATAAACCTGCTGTACATTACTTCTTGGTATAAAAATAAGCTTTAACCAAGTTTAGTTTCACGTGTACATGTGCTATTATTTTCGTTTTGAAAATAGTATTCCAAAAAAAGCACACAAACATTAACAAGCATTCATTAACACACACACACACACACACACACACACACACACACACACACACACACACACACACACACACACATACACATGCACATAATTTTCAGTGTGTTTAAGAGAACTGTGTTCCAGGATATTACATTTCTGAGCCACTTCTGTAAGAACAAATGGTTTTCTATCTTTATCTATCTATCTATCTATCTATCTATCTATCTATCTATCTATCTATCTATCTATCTATCTATCTATCTATCTGTCTGTCTGTCTGTCTGTCTGTCTGTCTATCTGTCTATCTATCTGTCTATCTATCTATCTATCTATCTATCTATCTATCTATCTATCTATCTATCTATCTATATGTATGTATAGATACATACATTCACACATAACAGTTTGGTCTCTTAGAAATAATATGAAACATGATGTTATAGAAAATCGTATTGATAGAATGCATTTTTAGCAAACAGAGTCTCAACTCTGACTATACACCTCCTCTGATCTCCTGTCCCCCAGAAAGGGGGGGGGTGAGCACACTGTGCTTCAACATTCTTCTCTGTCTCTCTTTCTCTCTGGCCAGCTCCTCTAGCACCATGGCTACCAAAGAAGTCATGCTATGACTGTACTCATCCCTTACCATCATCAAATACAGCTCCCCCACTGGTACGTACAAATCAAAGTGTATCTCTCAAAGAAGTCATGCTACAACTGTATTCATCCCGTATCAGAGGTATGATTGAATACAATGCCCCCACTGGTGCATACAAATCCAAGCATATCACTCAAGGAAGTCATGTTATGACTGTACTCATCCCTTATCAGCCCATTGTTGAATACAGCACCCCCACTGGTACATACAAATCCAAGCATATCACTCAAAGAAGTCATCTTATGACTGTACTCATTGCTTATTGTTGAATGCAGCGCCCCCTTTGGTACATACAAATCCAAGTATATCACTCAAAGAAGTCATGCTACCACTGTACTCATCATCCCTTATCAGAGTGATCATCGAATACAGCGCCCCCACTGGTATGTAAAAATCTAATCATATCTCTTAAAGAAGCCATGGTATGACTGTATTCTTCCTTTATTAGATCCCTCATTGAATACAATCCTCCTATTTATATGTACAAAATCCAAGCATATTGCTGAAAAGATTCATACTACCACTGTACTCTTCCCTTATCAGAACCATCATCAAATACAGTACCCCCACTGGTATGTACAAATCCAAGCATATCACTCATAGAAGTTCTACTATCACTGTACCCTTATCAGATACATGATCAAATACTGTGCCACCATAGGTATGTACAAATCAAAGCATACCGCTGAATTGGAAAGGATCTAATGATTTTTAACAAAAAAGAACATTAATTCTTCAAGTATCCTGATAGATTAGTAAAACTCCAACATCACACAACAGCAAGTCAAGAGGAACTGCTAAACATCACTGTATTATGATGTCGCATGCAGGACAGCTAGCAGGCAGCAAAAGAAAGAAAAAACATTCACTTTTTTAATCAATCACTCTTACAAATTATGCCTACATATATATATATATATATATATATATATATATATATATGGGATCCGGACACATGCTCGACTAGCATATGTCCGAATCACAAAACATTGAACACACATACATGAAAGTGCTTAACATCGACAATCGCTTCTGTGTATGTGTGCCTGTTTCATAGATCGGACTACAGTGCGGGTAAGGAAAAATTCCCTTTTCCCCACTGTAGTGCGATCTCGGAGTGAGAATAATAAAGTAGGGGGTGTCTGGGGGGTGCAGGGGGGTGAAGCCACCCCTGCAGAAATGTAGATTTTTTTTTTGAACTGCACATACATGGAAGCGCTTTTTGTGATTCGGACATATGCTAGTGGAGCATGTGTCCTAGACCCACATACACACACACATACACACATATATATATATATATATATATATATATATATATATATGTATATATGTATATATATATATATATATATATATATATATATATATAAATATATATATATAGGTTCATAGGTGTGTACTAGGCTAATGGTCTTGGAGCCTTTACAAGCCTAGCCCATAGAAGTGCCTTGACATCATGCTACCCGATGTTAGTTCCCAGTGCCTCTCTCAAGTAGAGCCACTGGAGTGATCCCCGGGGTGAACTTTCTATTATTCATCCACTCTTCAAGATTTCTCTTGAAGAGGGACAGCGAGGTGTTCTGCTTGACATATATGGGAAGACTTAAAGAGCATGGGCAGTCTCTGGATGAGGAACCTGTCACTCCAGCATTTTCTGTTGATTGTGGTAATGAGGTTGAGGTCTCTGGAGTGTGTGGTGTGGAGGGATTGGCATTTCTTTAGATGTAGCATTTCTAACAGAGCTGGGTCAGACATGGCTTTGTAAGTCAAGCAGAGATCGCCTCTAAGTAGGTGATATGAGACAGAGAGTAGCTGGAGTCTTTTGAGTCTGTCCATATAGGACATGTGTTTAATGCCTAGGATCCTCTTTGTGAAGTACTTCTGTGGCCTCCCCAGCTGTTGCACTTGTCTAGTGACGTACATGCCAAATGGGGCATTATACCTGATGATTGGTCTTATGAGTTAAGAGTAGAGAGAGAGAGAGAGACAATGACCTCTTTCTTCCTGGATGCAAAACCCTTGGTAAAGAAATGTGCCATATAGAAGGACTTTCTGACCACACTGGCAATGTGGTGGTTGAACAAGAGGTTGCTGTCAACCTGCATCCCCAGATCTCTTATAATGCCTTCAGTGTTCAGTGGGCTCCCATCAATGTGGTAATTAGTGGGAACTGAGTTTTTACCAAAGGGGATGACGATGCATTTTTTAGCATTAAGCTTAAGGCCATGGTTTCGACACCAGTTATTGGTCTCAGTGAAGCCTTTCTGTAGGATGTCTGCATCACTTGGGGAGTTAATAATGGCTCCCAACTTGTAGTCGTCTGCGTACTTGGTCAGTCCCTTTGTGTTGGCCTGGACTTCTGCAAAGTAGATGCCGAACAGGAGAGGACCCAGGACCAATCCCAGTGGGACTCCACTCGTGACTGGTAGGCAGTCTGACTTAAAGTTTGCTACTTTCACACTGTGTGTTCTATCTGTGAGCCAATTTGCAACCTACCTAGTGATATAGGGGTTAGGTTGATGCCTAGTTTGGTGAGTTTATCAATAATTCCCGACTGAGGAATGGTATCAAAGGCCTTAGCCAGATTGAGGTAGGCTGTATGCACTGCCTTACCTTCAATCACAGCCCTGGTGACTGACTCAAAGAAGTCAACCAGGTTGAGCAGGCATGATCTGCCTTTCACAAAGCCAAACTGCGTGGGGTCTAGAATTTGGAGATTTCCTATATTTTTGTTAATCAGGTCCATGAAGATGCAGTCCATAGCTTTACATATCAGACTCGTCAGGCTAATGGGACGATAATTCCCAGAGTCTGTAGTCGCTCCCCCTTTATGGAGAGGGATGACTGCAGCAGTGCACCATTCAGTAGGGACAAAGCCTGAGGTGAGGCTGTGACTGAACAGGGCACACAGATGTGGTGCCAGTTCACTTTGTAGTTCATGTATAACACAACCAGGGATATTATTGGGTCCCATGGAAGCTGTAATCTTGGCCTTGGACAATGCAGCTTTAACCTGTGCTGCAGTAATGCTGGGTGCCTGGCATTCTTCCTGTATTGTGATTGGTCCTTTAGGGGAGGGGAGAGAGGTAAAGTTGGCACTGAATCTGTCAGTCAGTATGTTGGCAATATCTGTTGGCTCAGTATAGGAGGTACCATTGTGCAGTAACTCAGAACAAATCTGTGTATTGCCATGGAGGTTCTTGATATAACTACAGAAGGCTTTGTGACTGTTTTTAGTGTCTGCCATAATTCTGCCTTCATAGCTGTCTTTAGAGGATTTGATGAGGGATCTCAACTTTTTAATGAGGCTAGTAAGGGAGTTTTTCATATAGTTAACTTCATAATGTCGATGATCAGCTCTATTTTGAACTAAAACACTGACATGTTTTCTCGAAATTTGACATTTACGAAAATGTAAATGTCGAACATAACCCAGTAAAGTCGATTCAACATGAATTGTCATACCATTTCTTCTGCAGCTAGCACAAAAGGAACACCAGTACTTATTATCAGCAGTACAAATGTACTGCACAACATTAAACTTTAGGTTCTTGCTGGTGGGCAAGCCCCTCCACACCCCCTGCAACTTATATATTCCAACTCCGAGATCCCACTACAGTAAGGAGAGGGATGAATTACCCTAACCACACTGCACCGTGATCTCTGTTAGTACTTCAAGTTCATATCAACGATGGATGAACTTTCAATATGGAGATGTTCAGCAAGGTGGACATTCAAAAATCCAACTTCCAAGTGTTCAATCTGCAGGCATCTCAACTCGCAATTTTAATAATAAACCTGTGTATGTGTGTGTGTGTGTGTGTGTGTGTATGTATATATATATATATATATATATATATATATATATATATATATATATATATAGTGTATGTGTATGTGTGTGTATGCATATATATATATATATATATATATATATATATATATATATATATGTGTGTGTGTGTGTGTGTGTGTGTGTGTGGTTCCCTATCACATTGCCAAAAGTTCAAATCTCTGAAGATGATATGGCCGAGATCATATCGCCGAAGATTTGAATTGCTGACAATTGTGTATTGGGATTACTGTACAGTGCAGAACCCGGGATTTGCTATTTTCTTCACTGTAGTGCAATCGAGGAGTTGGTATATTTAAGTTGTAGGGGATGTGGGGGGTGCAGGGGGTCTTGCCCCCCTGCAAAAATGGACAGGTAAGTTGTTTTGGGTTTTTATTCCTTTTTCGTCAGTTCAAATCTTTGGCGATATGGTCTCGGCCATATCGTTTTCAGAGATTTGAACTGTCGGTGAAGTGATAGTGATCCCTATATATATATATATATATATATATATATATATATATATATATATATATATATATATATATATATATAGATAGATATACACATATATATTAGAATTTGCTCTTCCTTTAATAAGCAGTTGAGTAAAACTGTGGGCTACAAACTTGTTACATATTGAAGAACATGATTTGATTATTTCATTTTCTGCATATTTGTAAATGTGATTGTGTAAACTATATAATCAGATGAAAAGGACCCAGGTCATTTCAGAAAATGAGATGTGATGGATTCAAATGGTTAGGCAGAATAGATAGAAAGGCAGACAGGTAGATAAACAGATAGAGAAACTAGATAATTGATAACAAGGTCCAGATTAAAGCCAACTGATGCCGTAAGCACAGCCCACCGATAGTGTCCTCCCTTTGGCCCCTCTCTGCATTGCCTAACCGACAAGACATTAAGACTCAAAAAGTGCTGAAAGTGAAAGAAGTGTATTAAAATGTATAAGCATTTTTTGGGTTTCTTCCAGGCCAGACCCCACAGCTATATTAAATATATTTTTTAATTTTAACACTAAATAGCAGTAAGCAATATATGCAAATTATTTACTTCGTATTTACATAATTTCTTTCAGCCTTTTTAATTGCAAACTATTTTGCCTTTTAAAATTATTTGATAAAGTACAGCTTGGCTGAATCTGTTGTTTACAGTTTTTGCTGCATGGAATGTATTAAGAGTACAACTGCTAAAGCTGAGCAGAGAGATTAGTATCTAAGCCCTCTGGGTAAGCATCGAACAACAAGGCATACAATCATGATTGGCCTTAGGTCATCTGGCACCCTAGGCAAAAGGGCTCCCTGGCACCCCCTTCACACTACCTGGTGCCCCCATCCTGGTCTTCCTACACCGAATAATTACTGGAAAAGTGCCCCTGGCAGACTGGCACCCTAGGCGGCCGCCTAGTTGGCCTATGCCTAAGGCCAGCTATGCATACAATTATTTTTATTTGAAGTTTTATCAACATTTTCAACTACTCTTTACAGTAGTCTTTCAAAAGTCCATGACTTCTTACTTCAGACACATAGTTTTACATCTTGTTTACTAAAGCTTACCTCATTTGAATGAAATATCAGTTAAAGAAATAAATAAAGAAATTAAGGGTCCATGATACAAATCAGCTTATGTGCTGAATGCTAGCTAGACCTTGCTGGTCAGATGTATGTACACTAGATGAAAGAGAAGCTCTCATGCTATGAGATGGATGCAAATGAGATAGCTGATGACTGCTTAAAATTCTCAGAACTTTAGTCACTCACTCACTATGCCAAGGGAAGTGTTTTAACAATATGGAGAAAAGTTGAATGGTGCAGATAGGACCAGTTACAAAAAAAAAAAAAAAAAAAAAAATCAACTAAAGTAACATGTGGTACTGTATTGAAAGTTAAGGCTTGCATGATAACTAATGGAAAACAAGTTTGCTATGTTCTCTTTCCTTGGCCACCTAAGCAAGTGCTTGATTTGTGGTGCTCCCCTTTCCTTGGAACCCTAAGCACATGCTTGCTTTGTGGTGCTCCCCTTTAGTTGGTGCCCTAAACATGTGCTTGCTTTGCGGTGCTCTCCTTTCCTTGGCACCCTAAGCACATGCTTGATTTGTATAACTCCCTTTCTTTGGTACCCTAAGCATGTGCCTGATTTGAGGTGCTCCACTTTCCTTGGTGCCCTAAGCATGCTTACTTTGTGGTGCTCCCCTTTCCTTGGCACCCTAAGCATGCTTGCTTTGTGGTACTCCCCTTTCCTTGGCACCCTAAGCATGCTTACTTTGTGGTACTCCCCTTTCCTTGGCACCCTAAGCATGCTTACTTTGTGGTGCTCCCCTTTCCTTGGCACCCTAAGCATGCTTGCTTTGTGGTGCTCCCCTTTCCTTGGCACCCTAAGCATGCTTACTTTGTGGTACTCCCCTTTCCTTGGCACCCTAAGCATGATTACTTTGTGGTACTCCCCTTTCCTTGGCACCCTAAGCATGCTTGCTTTGTGGTGCTCCCCTTTCCTTGGCACCCTAAGCATGCTTGCTTTGTGGTGCTCCCCTTTCCTTGGCACCCTAAGCATGCTTACTTTGTGGTGCTCCCCTTTCCTTGCTGCCCTAAGCACGTGCTTGCTTTGTGGTGCTCCCCTTTAGTTGGTGCCCTAAGCATGTGCTTGCTTTGTGGTGCTCCTCTTTCTTTGGCACCCTAAGCACATGCTTGCTTTTTGTATTAATATTCCTCTAACTACAGCTTTAGTTGCTTCCCATTGGATGTCCAATGGAATGCTGGATGTTGTAATGCTGTTTTCTAGTTGAGTGAGAGTACTTGTAATTTCTTGTATAACTTCTTTTTCCCTGATTAGGTTAGGGTTGAGAAACTAATTTGAAAGGGGGTGAGCAGAATTCCTGAATTTAGCTTCTTTGATTATAATATTGATTTTTGAGTGGTCCGAGATGGAGCTGGGCTCTGAATTATATAGAATTTCATCATGTACCATGAATTGAGGTAGTAGAAATAGGTCTATTCTGGACCACATTTTATGATATGCTGAATAATATGTATAGTTATTGACTTGTTTGTCTGATCTATATAATTCAAAGGGATCCATCAGGTTAAAATCTTCTTTTAGTTCTGATAAGAGGGCGGTAACTTGGGATGTTTGTTTATTATTTTTATTTGTTCTGTCATAGTCAGGATTAATTACCATATTCCAGTCTCCCCCATTATGTACAGGTGGTCAGGTATTTTCTGTAGTAGGTTATATACCTCATACAGGAAATCGAGTTGGTTTATGCATGGACCATACACATTTAAAAGTCATAGTGGGTTTTTTTGTATAATGGATGAGTGCAAGTGCAATAGCACCATCTTCCATTTGAGTCTGAATTACACTTTATAATATTCCCTTTAAAAGATTTTTTAATTATTATGGCAGTCCCTTTGGATGCCGTGCTGTCCCCTGCTGCTATAATTTGTTGAATCCATCTTTTATTTTTTATTTAAGTCCCATTGTTTTTTAGTCATATGAGTTTTCTGTATGAAGTTACCTCTGAGTGAGCGTGGTAAATTAAATGCACAATAAGATTCTTCTTCTTTTTGTTTTGTAGGCCTTTTATATTCCAAGAATCAATACTTAACGTCATTTATGATTTACTTAACCATTTATCCATATGTGAGTTTAACATTGCATGAACCCTATTAAAGGAGTAGTGTTAATTTTGGAGTTACGTGATATGATGGGTGGGAGGGTGGCCTACTGGTTAAGGTGTTTTCCTTACAAACACAAGGTGCAGGGTTTGAGTCTCACAAGGGATAATTGGCTAGGCTTACAATGGCCCGCAAGAGCAATTAGCTTAGTACTAATCTATGAATCTATGAATCTATGATCCAAGTTGTTAAGATGACATCAAACTCTTTCAGTAAAACCCCCCGTGCCTATCCACAAAACTCCCCTATCTGAAAGAGAAAAACAAACTAATAAACAGTTTAACGTAACTATTAGAATGGTCCTTATCTATTCTATGATTAAACAATTATAAACTATATTACAATTTTCTATTGTTATTCCAAGACTCAACATACTAATAGCCAACATCATTCCCCCTAAACAGCCTACCCCAAATGAGTTATAATAGGATAGTAATGGTCCTAACCCTGTGCGATTTGGAATAGGTTCTGGTTCATGATGTAGGTGTGTGTGTTTTATACTCACTGTTTATGTTTAGGATGACAGTCTGTATATGAAATATTATTTCTTACTATGCATCCCCCCTTTTTTTATTGAAATATAGAGATTTCCTATTTTTATAGGGATACCCTATTATATTTGAAAACTATGATTGGCATATTTATAATATCCTGTTTAATAGTGTGCATTAACTATTACTTATTATACAATGATTGGCCATTCATATTCAAAAACATACACCCTGATTGGCCAGCCCAACCAGCATGCTCGTTGTAAATCCCACAATATACCAACGGAAAAAGATCCAGTCATTTGGACTTCTTTCTGTTCATATATTCCAAAACTTTTATTTATTTTTCAACAAAAATAAAAAAAACAAAACAAAACTATAGTCCGTACTCTGGACATACCCGAGAGGCAGCATGGAGGAAATACAAAGAAAATCAGGTACGTTATTTAAAACTAAAGACTAAGGTAAAATATTACAAGGTTATTTGTATAATTACTTAACAGTAGTTTGTACAGTGATTTTCTTTGCATTTCCTCCATTCTCTCTCTCTCTCTCTCTCTCCCCTACCCCTAAAGTAGCCCAAACTTTTTTTTTAATAATAAAAAAAAAAAAGAAAAAAAAACGGAGCAGCGGAGACTTTGTTTTCTCCGTTGCTTCCTTTTCAAAGCATTGATGTACTGGGTATGTATGGGAACGCAAGTCCCATACGCATGCGCATTCCATCAAAACAATGTAAGCAGTATAGCACCAGCTGTGGAAGAACAGTAATGCGCCATTATACAAAGACATTATTTAAGAAAAGTAAGTATTTTTTTCTTAAATAATGTCATTGTATAATAGCAATAACCAACTCCGTGTTTGTGGTATATTGAAATTTACCCAAGGTTGGCTTTATTTAATCACTCGGGCTTCACCCTCATGATTAAACCACACCGACCATGGGTAAATCTTCAATATACCGCACCACGTCATTGGTTATTGCTTAATTATTTTACAGTAACCAGTAGATCATGTCTCCTTATATTACTTGATACTGGAACAATATTAACCCTGGTTGATACAAATAGATCCCCTTCCAAGCAGACTAGCAGAAATTGCTGACTAATAATATATTTTACCATAGTCTTCGAGATATGAAACTTATCCTCGCTGTTTTTACCCTTTCCTCCATCTCTGTTTGACATCTTGCATTTGTAGTCAGCTTGCAGGGGGTTACAAGGTTATTTGTATAATTACTTAACAGTAGTTTATGCATACCAACATTCTGCCCAAACATGGCACTTGATATTAAAAATGTCCAAGTATGTTAGCTATACAATCAATATCAACAGCAAGTCAAAAAGGAAGTAAATGCCACATGCATATTGTTTTCTCTCTGGAAATACTGTATAGAGTCCTTGTTGGTCTGAGGACATCAGGTAAAAGTGTAAGGCATTCTGAAATCTTATTATACTCTTAGGTAAACATATTTTTTTCTTTAGTTCACTGATGCCCTAACAGCACAAGTAATATTGATGAATGTTTGTAAAGGACTAAGAAATAACACATTGCTTAAACCTCATAGAGAAGGTAAAAAATTTAACATAAATAACCAACTTATTCTATGTGATACTCTAATACATGTAGAAAAGAGGCTTTAAATATTTCATGTTTAGATTCTCTAATTGGACTTCGCCTTGGTTTTTAGAGGATCACACATACATAACTGACTGTAAAAGAACTTGTGTCAGATAAAACATCTTTGCAAAATGTTCAGTTCTCAGCTTGCTGGGGCAGTATCAGCATTTGTCAAACGTGTCCTGTTAAGTCAATGATGTCATAACCTGTTCAACTTCAATTTAAGCTCCTAGTATGCTATGCACTTCATTTGACTACCATGACCAATTATGTTAATAAAATTTAACCCAGCATAAAGTTTTGCACTTTCTTTAACTGTGCTTATACATATCTTTCAGACATAACTGTAGGCAATGCATATCAGGTATATGTCAGTTTAACAATAGGCTATAACTGGCTCTCTTTTTTTGGATTCTTATTTAAAATACCTAGTTTTTGGCTTTGTATTTGCTCAATTTGTGACCTCTCAAGACTTTAGTTGATGGAGCTTGCATTGGACTTCATGAGTTGACTGACTCTTTTGTTTTTCTGTGACAATTAGAGCCATAATAATACAGGATGCGGAGCAAAATGGCTTTGAGGCTCTTGATCTGCCGTATTCAATACTCTGACCTTTACTCTCATGTAGTTTTGAATTCTGGAGGAAACGTGCACTTGAAAGGTCGCAGGTCACAGGGCATAGTAAATTGTGAAACTTCCTGTTTAAAAAACATCATTATATAAGAAAGTAAACAAAGGGAAAATAAGCAATATAGAAAATAAATTAAAGGAAGCAGAGTTAGAACTACAAAAAAAAAAAAAAAAAAAAAAACACTCCCCTGAGCTAGAGATACAAATGTCAAACCTGCAGAAGCAACTGTATGAACTGCAAACACAACAATATTCTATCATGGAATTAAAACTATTATACCAATATGCGTAATGGGCTCAAACCCCATCAAAAATGTTAGCAAGAATTATTAATGTAAAAAATACCCCCACTAAAATAAAGGTAATAAACTATAAAAATAAAAATTTTATGTTCAGATAACAAAATCATACAGAGTTTTGAAGAGATCTACCAAAACTTGTATGGCTCACAGGGACATTTGCAAAAACTTTATATCAACATTTCATTAAAGATTTAAATTTCCCATCTTTAAATAAAGAGCAAACCAATAACCTAAAAGCCCCTCTGTCAGTAGAAGAAATTAAATTAGCTATAAATAAGCTGAAACCCGGCAAGGCTCCAGGCCCAGACGGCTTTGTGGCAGAATTCTACAAGAAGTTTAAGTACTAAATTGTGTCTATTCTATTAAGAGTATACAATCACATAATAGAATCTGGTATCTCTGACCGGTACACAAACAACTTGAAAACTATTTTAATTGCAAAACCAAACACAGATATTTCAAGCCCAAACAATTATAAACATATAGCCCTAATAAATATCGATATTCAAATATTTTCAACAATATTAGCTAACAGAATCAAAAAAAATTCTACCTTATATAATATCTCCAGAAACTGGGTTTTATGAATCACAGGCAAGTTTGGGATAACACACTCTCTACTGACTCTCTAATCCACCTTCTAGCTAAGGATAGATGCCCTAGATATGTCCTATCATTAGACGCCACCAAAGCCTTTGATAGAGTGAATCTAACCTTCCTTTTTAATCAGCTACAGCAGTTCAATATACCACAAGAATATATAAATATGGTTAAAACTCTCTATAGTAACGCAACTACAACACTTTATATCAACCAAAACAATCAAAACCAATCAAGATCACTAACGCGACAAGACAAGGCTGCCCACTTTCCCCTTACTTGTTCAACATATACATAGAAGCACTACTATTGCAAATAAGCCAAAGAACATACCATCACTTCATGCAAATTTCTAAAATCCAAATATAGTACACAGCATTTGCTGATGATTTAAATCTATATTTTGCAGCACCGAATACTGATATAATGAAGATCCTAGAGTCTATTGACAAGTTCTCTAAAATATCAAACTATGAAATAAACCCAAACAAATCAGCCATCCTCCCAATAAATCCAAATAACCACAAGGAATTTTACTTCCCAGTGACTAAAATCAAAATACTCCCTAAAATACCTAGGGATACTTTTTAATCACTCCCAGTTGGACATAGTAAAAAATAACCTCTACAAAATGTGGTCAAATATAGAAATTGATATAGACAGATGGAAAAAGTTAAAACTAGCCCCCTTATCCAAAGCAGCAATTGTTAAAATGAATATTCTTCCAAAAATCCTATACCAAGTCAATGCCATTATTATTTTTAATATTCCAAATAACTTCTTCAACAAAATGAAAATGCATAAAGCAAAATTCATGTGGCATTCAAAAAGTACTAGAATAAGTTATGGTAGATTAACAATGACCAAAGAAAACGGAGGGCTTGGACTACCTGACTTCCAGTTTACTATGAGATCATAAGTGCTAGCCATATTTTTCAAATAGCAAATTATGACCCATCAAACAGGGAATGGTACCCACTGTGAATTAAGTTGTACTGTTAACACTTAGTCTCGACAAATATAA
Source organism: Protopterus annectens (assembly GCF_019279795.1). Classification (NCBI taxonomy): domain Eukaryota; kingdom Metazoa; phylum Chordata; order Ceratodontiformes; family Protopteridae; genus Protopterus; species Protopterus annectens. Next base: position 1,194,559,607 of record NC_056741.1, read on the forward strand.
ATCCTTAAGCTATTCCCTATATGAATCAAAAGACCTTTAAGTCAATTAAATACACCCATTACTTAAAAATATAAGTAACATATTTCAGAAACTTTTACATCCCTACCACTCAAGGACACACTAATATTGCTACAACCAATCCATCTAAACCCAAACATAAAATTAGCGAATTCTATGCTAAATCTAGACAGCTATCCTACAATAAAGAATGGCACAGTTTGGGATTTTTATCAACTAAGGAACCTCTCGATGGACAACATCAGAAATAACCTAAAAGTAAGTAGGAAGTATATTTTAATAATCAGACAAATTCTTCTTACAGTTAACACGATAACTTCTAATTTAAAAATAAATGATCAGGAAATTAATCTTTTGCAGCTGATTCAAAAAAATGTTAACACTTAAGTCCAAAATGTTATCCAGTACTTACAAATTAATAATAAAAATCAAATACCAGGATACATTTCTACACTGAAAATACTGAGAAGATAACAACAACAATATTACCCCTAAGCAAAAAACAACATCAATAGAATATACCATGAAAATGACTCCTTTTAAAAACTAATATATACCCAAATCATGATGAATAACAATGCTTACCATACTCCTGTTATATTAAACAAAATTAATTCTGCCCACTCTCCATACTGCCCCCACTGTCCTACATTAGTAGCAGACACCCTACATGTATTTTGGAGCTGCAAAAATATTTATAAATTGTGGTGTTCATTAAGATCCAAACTAGAGAAAAAATGATATCTAGATAAACACATCTTAATAACACTATGTGCTCTTCTAAAATTTTACATAGCAAAAAAAAACTGGTTGGACAGATCTAAAATTTTATGGGAAGAGTTCAAAAGAATGGCTACAAAATGCATATTAGCAAGTAAATTAATCACAAAAAGCCAAAAGAAACTGTTATACTATCATAACTATTGGGAAACTCTATTAGATATGCTAACATAAAATGTACTAAAAACTAAGCGCAAAGATGACCTGTAACCCAAACACTATGGTCTAAATAACTTAAATGTATTATAAATTTTAGAATGGAGTAATGTGTTAACTTAGGTGACATTAAAGTGTAAATAGTGTATATATTTATGTTCGGCCAGTAGGGATTTAGATCCTTTGTAGTTTCTTGGTCAAACCATCAAAGGGTACAAAACAAGTCAGGTTTGTTTAAGGCAGAAAGTTAATTTCAATGAGTACTATTAAACAATGTTTATAGAAATGGATGTATCCTTTCGATAGACTTACTGTTATTGATGCTAATACTGTGTTTTGGTCAGATGTTACTCTGAATATCTCATAATCATGTGACCTGTAATGTGATAAATATAACTGAAAGTAACAAAAATTATATTTGACAAAAAGCACATGCTTGCTTTGACTAACTCCGTTTCCTTGCTACCCTAGGCATGTGCTTGCTTTGTGGTGTTTCCCTTTCCTTCACACCCTAAGCACATGATTGCTTTGCACTGCTTCACTTTCCTTGGTGCCCTAATCATGTGCTTGCTTTGTGGTGCTCCCCTTTCCTTGGTTCCCTAAGCACATGCTTGCTTTGTAATACTCCCTTTCTTTGGTGCCCTTAGCACATGCTTGCTTTGTAATACTTCCTTCCTTTGGTGCTCTAAACATATGCTTACCTTGTGGTGCTCCTCTTTCCTTGGTGTCCTAAGCATGTGCTTGATGTGAGGTGCTCCCCTTTCCTTGGTGCCCTAAGCTCATGCTTGCTTTGTGGTGCTCCCCTTTCCTTGGTGCCCTAAGCTCATGCTTGCTTTGTGGTGCTCCCCTTTCCTTGGTGTCCTAAGCACATGCTTGCTTCCTGCTGCTCCCCTTTCCTTGGTGTCCTAAGCACATGCTTGCTTTGTGGTGCTCCCCTTTCCTTGGTGTCCTAAGCATGTGCTTGATGTGAGGTGCTCCCCTTTCCTTGGTGCCCTAAGCTCATGCTTGCTTTGTGGTGCTCCCCTTTCCTTGGTGCCCTAAGCTCATGCTTGCTTTGTGGTGCTCCCCTTTCCTTGGTGTCCTAAGCACATGCTTGCTTCCTGCTGCTCCCCTTTCCTTGGTGCCCTAAGTGAGTGCTTGATTTGTGGTGGTCCCCTTTCCTTGATGCCCTAAGCAAGTGTTTGCTTTGATTTTTAATTAATCTGATGCTGTTGGTACCATTTATGATGACTCTGTCTTTGTCTCATTTTTGTCTTTAGTAGGGATGGTAGTTTTCTATTTCTGTCCTTCCATCTCTATTCTTACATTCCAGAGCATCCTATATGAAAGAAGATCATTTTGCTTGTTATTCTTTATGACACGATTTGAAGATTATTTTCATTTTTTTGTTTCTTCTCTGACTTCTTCCTAGTAGACATTCTTTTTTATGATTTGCATTCATGGATTTTTTAAATCATCCTCTTCCTGCTCCTATAGCAGTAAATCCAGCTGGCTTTTTTCATTTCTAGCTTTTCTAGAATATCTTCCTCTTAATTATCACATTTCTGCTTTCTAACCTGTCTCCAGACATTTTCTCCTGGTTACCTGGCTCTTTGCTTAGTGAAGCAGATGCTCTGAACACATACTTTGGATCAGTTGATCAGTGCCTACTGAAAAAGACTAGTTAGTTAAAATAATAAATAAATAAGCTAGAACTTTAGAAAAAGCTTACAATATACACCTTTTCAGAAAGTCTGGAACAGGCTACTTAGCAACAGCATCTCAGGGGCATTATCTTTTTTTTATTTCTGTTCTGGGTGTCTCAGTGGCGTTATAATTTTTTTTTTTTAATTTCTTTTTTGGGTATTGTAGTGGTGTTATCTTTTTAAATTTATTTTTGTACCCTTTTTTGCCCTTTCCAACTCCACCTATTCATTTACTGGCAAGCGCTGGTCATAGAAAAGTGGTGACATGCTCATCAGTGGCACTTGTGTAATTTGCATTAAGTTCAAGTAAACCAATTTTCTATAAATAAAGTAAACATATTTTTTATTCCAGCAAATCATTTTACATGATTTGAGCAATGTGTTTTTTTTCTTATAGAACTGCAAGTGTGTGTGACATAAATGTGGATAGTCACTTTGAATTTACATTTTTACAGGGGCTGAAATGTTAAGATTTTGTATAAATGTTGTGACACATTACACTTTAGTCACAAGGGTGTCTATTGTCTGTATAACACTTATTAACAAATACACTGTTAAATCATTTTATGTTTTGTGGTTCATTTTCTCTTTTTGAAAAATATGCCCCTTAGGTAGCTAAAGGAACAAAATCTTTGCCAAAGAATCAGTAACTCAACACTGTGCTGTACTTTATGTTTTCACATCTATTTCATCATAGAAAGGTAATATAAAACTGCCACATGTCATTGCAGTGGTAAATTATACTTGTACATTTAATTTATTTATTTTGTTTAAGAAAGCATTCTCCATTTCCTTCCTGGTACCTGCTTTCATCTCCTTTCTATGGCTCCATGTCAGGTAACCGTGTTTGTGATTAGAGAGCATAAATGATGAAACTACCAAATGCCATGTGATCTTACATGTGCTCCTAGATGTGCAGGTGATCATACCTGCAGTCTGCTAATCAGCAGTGGCTGCTGTTATTGCCGGAGATATGACCAGCATGTTCTGTCATTCATATTTATGTGCACATACTGGAATCATTCAAAGACAAGGGAGATATGAAACAATAACACAGTAGATGCTTCCTATGTGAATATTTTTTGTTATCTAAAACCGCTGCAAAACTGATTTACATTACTGACTAAAATACTTTGCCTTGTCAGGTTTCCCTTATATGTCATATTAGCAAGTTGATACAGAAAAGATTTATAGTTTATTGTCAAGGTAAAACACCTATGAAGATGTTCTGCTGAATAATTATTTTCACTGTGCCGCCAATCTTCAGTTAAAAATTTACAGCAATCACTTAAGAGTTAAAGAATCAGGTCTTCCGAAAGTGGCTATATCAAACCTTTCCTGTTTCAGTCATTAACATTATAAATCCAGCAACTAAAAGCAGTGCATTACAATACAGCACTCATGTTTACATTTACACTTGTCAAACTGTAAGGTATTTATATTACATTTTACCTATCATTGGTTATTTTAAATTAGTTTATATTTTACATGCAATATTCTGATCAAGGCCTGGAATGAAATACTAATGCATCTGCCTTTTCTGATCTCTGTAGAAAGCCTATTTATTTTATTTATCATCTTTTGAGTAAACTACTCTTTTTTTTATCTCTGTGAAATGAGTTCTCTGACTTCTCTGCAATCTCTGTGTAGAACATCTTAATTTCCAGATCACAGCACATCTCTTTAAGCACAAGTTTTTCAGAGAGATTGGCATACTCTTTACCATGGAAATCAGAACGTTGTCACCAGGTACCTGTCTGATATACATTCAGATGTGTGTGTGTGTGTGTGTGTGTGTGTGTGTGTGTGTGTGTGTGTGTGTATATATATATATATATATATATATATATATATATATATATATATATATTCTGCAAGTTTAGTTTTTATGCTAGTTGCTTCAGACATTATACGTTTTTATAACATTCCTCCATATCTTTTCTAGTATTTTCCATTTTTTTCTACTGTGTTGTGAACATGGTTGCTTTGTAGTCTGATTTATTTGTAAAACGGAAATTTAAAAAAAGCCTTGGTAGTCCTTAGGTTTCTTTATAAATGGTAGCTATGGTGGTTATGGTGGGAGAAAGACAATTTGTTATCAAATAAAATACATGATTCCTTGAAATATGAGCTGTTTTAAGTAGAACTTTATTCCTTTATTTTAAAACAGGCTTTGCTCAGATGCATAACTTGGAGCAGATGCATAACTTGGAGATAAAAAGCTGAATAGATAGACAGACAGGTATATATAAGGTATGTATGTATATATATGGTTCCACTTCATATCATCGAATTATTATTTCATCGAATTTCAAATCATCAAGACCAAATCGTTGAAAACTCATTTTGTCAAAAACTCATATCATCGAATCTCAAATCATTGAAAACTATAAAGCAGCTAGAAATAACATCCCAAACACTGTTTACTATGTTTATGCAGGGGGGCAAGCCCCCCTGCACCTCCCATGTGGGGGGATCTGCGCCCCACCCCCGCATAAATTAAATATACCAACTCCAAGGTCACACTACAATGGGGTAGGAAATTACCTTTTTCCCCCACTGTAGAGCGACCTTGGAGTTGGTATATTTATGTTACGGGGGGTGTGGGGGTGCAGGGAGGCTTGCCCCCCTGCATAAACATAGTAAAAACTCTATGGGATGTTATTTCTAGCTGCTTTATAGTTTTCAATGATTTGAGATTCGATGATATGAGTTTTCGTCGAAATGAGTTTTCGACAATTTGGTCTCGATGATTTGAAATTCGATGAAATGATAATTCGATGATATGAAGTGGAACCATATATATATATATATATATATATATATATATATATATATATATATATATATATATATATAGATATGTATATGTATATATCTGTATAGAGACAAACATACAGATAACTTTAAAGTTATCAGCTTATATTTGTTAGGATACATTGCTATGGTACTCTTATATCTTTGACATATGAGGCAAAGAAGTGGACACCCTTTAATAAGTCTTGTGATATACTCCAATTTTCATACAAATATTTCGTATTTGCTAGGAAACCATTACTTTTTCATGTTTATTCTTCAGCTAGACATGGATTCAATTAATAAGAAATTAGTGCATTTTTCTATGAGTACCTGAAAACAGATGTTATGCTCTATGATGTCAAAACTTCTTGAAAAACATAGGTAAGCCACATCTACCTGTAAATCCTCCATTAACTGCTTTTGTGATGCGATGAGGAAGTGATAGCAAGTACGGGTGGTTATCCCATCTTCCCTAGGACTGCCTTGTTCATGCTGCTGCACAGTGTTGACTAAGGTCTCATTTTCCAAGCAGTGAAGCCAGACCTTTTTATTAATCAGTTGTTGTCAATTAAGCCCACTAGACACAACTTCCTTATTTAAGGCCTACACAGAAACAATATCTTCCTTGAAGTAAATATGCTTGCAGGTAAAGAGTAAAGGAATGAAAGTTGGGATTATAGGACAAAGCTTGTTACTGGCTCATTGCCATAACATTATGTGATAAGCTGCTTTGCTGCTATAACCCAAGCATCTATGAAAAGTTTCATTTTTATTATAATGGTCTGAAAAAATACCAGTAAAATCACTAGTATATGTCTTAAATGTACCTTTGGCTGGTAATTAAAGTTTCTGTCATTTATGAACATTGATGTAAATGCAGAAAACATTCCTATTGTCTTTAATTTACTAACTGATGATGTCTCTGCCCATCATGTTATTAAAGTGTGTTCCTATTTTCCTGGCTAGCATTCTGTATTATTGACTTTGTAAAGGATCTAATGTGTTAACAGTCCCTATAAAGGCTATTTTTCTGTTTAACCAATTTCTTCAGTTACTTTAAGAGTGCTTATATTTGTGTCTGACTCTTACTTTTTCTTATGTACCCTAACTAAACTAATTTCTAAGCTTCTGCCACAAATTGGCATCTACTCTATTTAGTTTTATTTTCTGTATTTACATTCTTGCTAGGGTCCCTTTCTATTGCTGCAGTTTTGATCCTACAGATAGTGGTGGTATATTTTGCATTTCAGAAGCTCACATTTGTTAATATTTTCTAAACTAAAGGAAAACTCTATTTGGAACACAATTTTTTAAATTGTGTCTGTTTTCTGACCTATTTTAATGCATTAAAACAACTCTAGGTGCTTCTTATAAAATTTTAACATGTTTTTCCCCAAAATGGCTGACAACGGGGTCTGATATATTAACATTATCTTGTTTTGGTGCTTTTTGTCTCCTTCCAGAATATATTTCAAGTTCCTTTTATGCTACTCATGCTAGCTAGATATAAGGAAGTGATGATATTTTCCCAGTCCATTAAGATACAATAGCAATAGTGTGAGTCACAGGCATCTTACACACATTCTGTAGCAGGAGTGATTACATTTTATTCCTGCATGACCATCATATGCATTTCTCTCAGAGCCTGCTACAAACCATTCAGAGCAATTTTACAGCTAAAGCCAAAGGAAGCTGCTAAGTTTCAGGCTTATGTAAGGATTGTCATTTTGTAGTTCTGTGTTAAGAGCACTGACAGACACTCCCTCACATCCTTCCTGACGTGCCAAAGCTAGCACTGTAATCCAAGAGTTGTTAACACTTCAAAGGACATGTTCCGCTACTTACTAGTGTCTGCAGCAGTAGGAAGATTTTTTGTTGTTGTTGGACTTATCCTGGATGTTGGAGAAATGTGCTAATGTGCTTGATATTTGATAAAGAACAACTATCTGTTCTTGAATTTATTTTAGGAAATTTTGAACTGAGGAACAAGTGCCTTCATAAATTACATTTCCCACTTTTCTTGCATTGCTGTCTCTTGATTTATATTGCTGCTTACTGGCCACTTCATCAAAACCATAATCCTTGACCATGACATCAGTAGTTCTGTGTATAAGTCTAACATTTTCTATAAAACTGTTGAAGTTACAGAAAATACCATTTATAAGTGGATCACAGTACAAAATATGTAGTCAACTATTAGGGTTACCACCTTTTTAGATGCCTAAAGTGGGATGATCTTACTGAAATGTGAGGTTATGCAGGACAGAGCATACCATCATCAAATGAAATATAATTTATTTTCATCTTATTTACAAGAAAAGGACTCTGTGATGTGCAATGTTGGTTGTTTACACAACTTTATATATTAAGATGACTTAAATGTAATATCACAGATTTCTGTGGTATTTACATAAAAGAAAATATTTTTTTCTTGTAAAGTATCAACACGTTTACCATTTTCATGCCCCCAAAAGGACATAACTGCCCAAATCAGTACTGTCATGCACAAAGAGCAACAAGTGACAATATCAACTAGGTGCATTGATACTGTTTCTGTTCCTCTTCATCTCTGCAATAAAGACAGTGCAAAACAGTTTCACAGCTTTCAGTATTTTTATAGCAGCCACTGAGCTCCTGACATCAGCAGGATTGATTGCCCATCTAAGATTATCAGCAGTACCTGTCAGGGTAAGCTAAAGATTTCTCTGTGTCTGTTGTATGTTTTGCAGACAAACACAAATTCCTCTGCAAAGTATGTGAGAAGTTAAGCTTAAAAAAAGTAGATGAGCTTTCCCTTTCTTTGATTCCAAGGCAAAGGAGTGAAAGCTTTACAAAGTACACACAGGTTTCTAGTATTTACACAACAGTGTGAAACCATATTGTAGGGAGAAAAGCAACCTAACGGTTCAGTTAAATTGCAATAGAAGTTGGAGTTTTCCTTTAAGGTAATCAGTATAATAAAGTTATTGTTTCTACCAGGGCTGTGTGCAAAAGTCAAGTAGACAGTACTTGCAAAAACTAAATCTAATGTATAATTTTCTGTTGTTAGCTTATTTAATAGTTGGATTACACTGTTGGATGTATGTCCCCCAAGATTTTTAATTATACTAAATGACAAAAGATTTTTATACATAACTGCTACCTGTGCAATCCACTAGCTTGCATGTGTGCTTTCTCTTTAGTAACTGCCACCTCTGTAAAAATCTTAGAATTTATATGTATAAATGTAACCACTGTTTATGTATAAATAGTTCGGTACTAAGCTAACTGCCCTTGTGAGCCATTTTAAGCCTAGCCAATTATCCCTTGTAAGGCTCAAACTCTGCACCTTGTGTTTGGAAAGCAAACACCTTAGCCATTAAACCACCCTCCCAAACCTGGAATGGAAATAGAAATGTAACTATGCTGTGTTTAACTTGGAACTTAGTATAATGCAATGTAAACAAATGGAGCTTTTCTCCCTAGGCCTCTACTGAAAATGTCTATTACCTAGTTGGACTTTCCCAGTAAACAAAGTCAAATAAATAAATTAAATAAATAAATAAATAAACACTAATCTGATTTGTATGAGACATTTTAAAATCCCAAGCTTTACTACAAAGTACCTGAACTAAGGCCTATTTAAAAGTCAATTAGCTGATCCAAGTTTGCAGAACTATATTTTGGATTTGTAGATAACAATGAACCCCAAACAGTTATAATGCTTGCTACAGACAGCAGCAGAAAACTAATTTTGCCTGATTCGTGGCATGTTCTTTATTTACCTGGGTGCTACCAGATGTTTTTTTTTTCCACAAAGTCTCATGACACCTCCTCCCTGCTAATTTTAAAGTCCTAAGTATCTAATTTATAGTTTCCTATGCTCAACCAAACTTTCATTAGCAGTCCTACATCAGTATTTTAGAGATTATATGTTCAGATTTATTTTCTGTTTTTGTAAGTCTTAATATTCCTGTAAATTATTTTGAGTTCTGAGTTGTTTCCCAAAATGTGCTTGCCCAATGTTTTCTTTTCTAAAACAATCCTTTATTTATCTTTTAACCATGTTCCCTGTGAGATAGTTATATATCCACTGGGCTCATATGACACCTGTTTATACTAGCTAAAAGAGAGTTGTCCAAGAAGCCTTTCCAATTATCATTAAAAACTGTGCTTTTATTGAAAAGTATGATTTCATATACACACACTAACTTCAAGGAAAACGTTGTTGGGGAACTGTTTTACTGACACTGTTAGCAATATGAATAAAATATTGGGGGATTTCTCACATCTAGGAAAGTACTGATTAATTTAACTAGAGTTTGCCATATTCTGGCTTTCTCTGCTTTGCCATGTATGTAGATGTTTTGCTATAGTATGATATAGTTTAACTGTTTTTATAATAGATACTTATCACATCTACCACTGCACCTTTTGAGTTGTTTGTCTTGTTTCAATATTATTCTCTAGACAAAGTGTCTGTCATCTTCAGCAGTATTAAAACTGTTACCACCATGTGAACTATGAAATATTTTCATTTTCTTTTGGTGGCAAAAAAATGTATTTTCATTTACTGTTATCTAGCAATTAAAGTAATTGTTGTCACTCCCCTTAGAGATGACCACCATTAGTTTTCATTAGTGTCATTTTAGGTTGTTTTATTTCTCTACATTTTTGTATTATTATGTTTTGTCCAGTCTGTTTCCTCACTTCCCCCACTGGGCTGGCACATTTTGTTATTTACCTACTTCTTCCTTATCTTCATAGTTTATATATATATATATATATATATATATATATATATATATAGTTATAAATGGCCAACTTGGCTCCAATTCCAAAAGACTTGCTCTCAGTGTAAATGACCACTTACACTGAAAACAGGCTGCGAGCAGGTGCTATGGAATTTGATCCCAGTAGTAAGCCTTTCTGTAGAAAGGATTTATATTGAAGTTAGTCACAAACACTGACAGCAAGTCTTTCAGAATCAGAGCAGACTTGAATTGTCATTTCTTCAAAAGCTCTCATTTATACCTTGTACTACCTTGCACTTGTTTTTTCTCAAAAAAAAAAAAAACTGTTATAACTGTGGCACTTTCTTCTCCTAAATTGCAACTTGATTTTAATTTAGTGTCTTTGTGAGAAACTTCTGTTGTGCTAATCAGCTATTTATTAAATTTCTGTAACTGACTCAAACACACAGAAGCACAAACCAGACCAAAGGTTCACTCAGCAATTTAATGGAAAACAAGTGCAGCAGAGTCTTAAAATTTCACCTAACAGTTGTTGTAGTGGTACATAAAATCAGTAAAGTAAAACCATCCATTCCATAAATATCCAATGCAGAAATTAAAGATCTAGTCACAGACTTTTTCAAAACCATAGAAAAGCATTGCATCATGGTATAAATAGTAGCTTAATCAAACTCAATTAACATTTAAAATCAATTAACATTTTAAAGAAACAGGTTAAAACTGGGAAGTGAGAATTACACTTGCTGGTATATTTGTAAAGAAATGTGTGTTTTATGTATATTCTTTACTTTCTAGGTGAATTCCTTTTCAAACCTTACAAAATACCTTTATAACTTAAGTGCCCTTTGTTTCAGTACAGGCACCAAAGATAAGTGGTCATTGATAAACAGTGGTTGGGTGGCATTTAGTGACAACTGCCACATCAATTCCCTTCTTGCTAATTCATTACACGAATCCTCTCTGCTCTCATTGTATCTGACCACCTCTAAAATGCCAAACTTATATCCTGTAAAGTTGTCATATTTCAGTGCATGTCTGTGCAAAGCATTGTTGTAGTTATGAGTTTCAATAGCATATGAGTGTTTGTAAATCCTTTTTCTCAGGGATCTTTCAGTTTTGCCTACGTAAAACATATTACACCCCTGACAAACATTTACATAAATCAAACCCTTGGTTTGACAGTTCCCCCCTGCCAAATAAATTTTCTGCGGCGGGTCACCTATCAATATTTCTATATTTTCCAAAATAAGTGGACACTGGTTACAGCTACCATATTTCTTTTTTCCTCTTCTTTCCTTCATATTATAAGGGGATGTTCCAGGAGATGTTTCATACTGTGTCCTAACTTATATGAAAATGATGGTCCTTTACCAAGGGACTGAATCAGGTCCTCGTTACCCTCCAAAATAACCCAGTTTTTATTGAGAATGTCCCTAATCTTGTGACTGAAGGAACCGTAATAGGTAACCATGGAATGTGAGTGAGGGGAACCAACCCCCAAGAAAGGTTGCTTATTTCGAGACTGGGGCATCCCCAACAAAGGGGTGTATCTAGTACCCCACCCACTCAGAATGTCCATACCCAGTTCACAAACCCAGCCCTCTGGGTAACCTCTGTCAGTAAACATTTGAATTAACTGACCTAGTTCCCTCTTCAAACAATCCAGGGTTGAACACATATGAGCCCCCCTATTCATTTGACCTCTCACAAGATTCTTCTTGATGTAAAAGGGGTGATGACTCCTGTAACTTAAAAAACTATTTGAGTATGTTGGTTTGCGATAAACCTTGGATATGAATGTGTTCGTATTTGCGTCCCTAGTAATGTTAATGTCTAAGTAATTAATAGTAATGGAATCATAAGTGTGTGTAAATTTAAAGTAATCAAATATATTATTGATGTAGTCAACAAAATTGTCAGCTACTACAAATTGTCACTTCCACAAAATAAAAACATCATCAAGGTATCGCAAGTACAGTAACTAATTGTTTGCAAAATCAGTTCTAAAGATAAAATGTTTTTCCCACATTGTCATAACCAGGTTTGCATACATCGGGGCACAACTTGACCTCATGGCAACCCCTTTTGACTGCCTATAATATTCCTCCTCAAAAACAAAATAGTTATTGTTAAGGATTAATTCCATTAATTCCATAACTAGACTAATCATGTTGGCATTCAAGTCACGATATTGCAACAAAACCTCTTGGAATAATTCAAGTCCAGTGTCATGAGGAATGGACCCAAACAAATCAACTACATCAATAGTTGAGAATCCCATGGTTTCTTCAAAAAATTCATTTTGTATCCAGGACAAAAAGTCTGCTGGCAAACTTGTCGATGACCAAGTGAAATCCACACATACCCACTGGTCCACTGGTCCAAAGCTATTTTTTAGTAAAAAAAAAGACTATGTAAAAGTGTTTTTGTGGGGTGGGACAGGGGAGATTGCATCAGTGATGTAAGGGTAGAAGCCCATATTGAGGTACATTGGGTTTACCCCCTACAATAAAGATCAACATTATTTTGCATTTAGATTAATATGTTGTGATATGTGGCAGGGATAGCCACCCAGAGGTGTGAACTTTAGCTCTAGATGATTGTTACTATTGAGGTGACACCCTGACGCCATGTATAAAAATTGGAAAGAGGTTGTGGATGGAATGGATGGATGGATGGATGGATGGATGGATGGATGGATGGATGGATGGATGGGTAGATAGATTAATATGTTGTGATGTCTATAGAGCACTGGATGGATCATGCTCTGTGGACTATACAGTGTTTATTACTAAATATAACAGTAGACCTCATCACAGCACATTAAACATTTTGAAGAAAAGAAACAGTAATACTGATGTTACTTCTTCAATTTATTTTTCAGCATTTCATTATGTCATAATGCTGACTACATTTTCTTGCAAGTGTATTACCTTAATTATTTACATATATTAAATACTAACATATTTGAAAATTATAATTAAAAATGTTGTTGCTTAGTTACATCTTCTGCCACATTCCAACCTCTGCACAACTCTCTCACACACAAAATACATTAGTCACAAGACTGCACTGAGATCTCTCCTCATCTGAGAACACTACTTTACTGTATGTAAGAGGCAATGCTAAACACTTCTTAAAAACAATTCCTTCCTTTGAGGAAAAACAAATCACACAGAACAATGCCAGAACCACACTCTACATCTCTCATTCATCTCAGCAGTACTTACGATAACTAGGCACTTTAGAGGAGGGAAAGGAATATATAAATCAATCAGGTGTGCAGTGAGATAATGATAAGTTGATTTATTAAGAAATAAGCAAATTATCCAATATGCACACTTTCAGTGGCTTTGGAACCAAGCCTTATTAGACCAATTAGCTTTCTTGTTTCAATCATTCTAGCGAAGAAAGATAATTAATTCTACACCACTAAAAAAATTAACTAGAAAAGAGATTATCACCAAATCTGTTTTTGTTTTTAACATTACATAACAAATTAGTCCCTGTAGATATGAAATTTCTAGGATAGTTGCACCAGACTAGTCTCTTAGAAATAAAAGCCAAGAACTCAAGAAACCACTGAACGAAAAACCGGTAAAAAAGCGAAATGACACTATAAGAGCCGGCAACTTTAAAATAAAGAAAAACGTTTAATATAGTTAGCGCTTTCGGCAGAGATAATACTCCGCCTTCATCAGACAAAGAGAGGAAATTGGTCGCAAATACATTTATAAGTAATAAGTAGTAATAAGACAACCAATTAAAATGATCTGCATTTAACCATGGCAACCTCAAGAAAACGCTTCACAGAAGCGAAACAGACACTGATTATCCAATTGAACTTGTAAATAAAAATACAAATACAAGCTAATAATCCATCAAGACATTTAAAGAATTTAAAACAATATTGCTACTTAACTTATTAAATAGATGAAAAAACAGCCAATGTCCAATAAAAAATGAAATGTAAATAATAAAATAGTCATCAAAAAGGACATATTTGAATTCTCAAACTAGCAAACTTTAAAACTTAATCACTCATTTCACACCCATTGAAAAACTTCTACTATAATATAGATCTTCAAGACGCGTACTACCACATAAAGATGAAAAGGCACTCAAGAAGATATCTTCACTTCTGGGTGGGAGCCAGTCATTACCAGTTCCAAGTACTGCTCTTCGGACTCTATACAGCCCCCAGAGTGTTCACAAAGTGCATGGTAGTAGTCACAGCTCATCTGCAGCTTCAAGGGTTTCAGGTGTTTTCTTACCTAGACAACTGGCTCATTACTGCCCCAACAAGACATCTACTGGATCAGGCTTTGACTTACACTCTTGGTACTGCTCAGCAACTCGGAATATCGATAAACTGGAAGAAGTCACACCTTACTCCAAGTCAGTCATTAGAGTACATTGGAGTGATTCTGGACACAATGACTTGTACAGCCTCCCCACCAGATCACAGAATTCAGAAGATCAAGCAACAGGTTCAGGCAATACTGTTACAAAATCTAGCCTCAATCCGTTCTTCAACTGCTGGGATCGATGGCAGCCTCCATCACCATAGTTCCCCTAGCAAGGCTACACATGAAGCTTCTTCAGTGGCTGCTTCTTATTCAGTGGAACCCATCCCAGCATCCCTTATCTTTTCTGATTCAAATAACCAACATTTGCAAACAGGAATGCTCTGGTGGATGTCAAACAACCCTCACCAGTGGTCTCGCCCCTTCAACCCTCATCAGCCCAATGCCGCAGTGACCACGGATGCCTCCCTGATGGGGAGGGGGGACTGTTTCAGGGACGGACAGTCCAAGGCACTTGGTCATAGATGGAGGCCCATCTGCATATCAATATCCTAGAACTGAGGGCAGTGTTACTAGCGTTACAAGCATTCCAGTCATTCCTTCCATCAGGGACTATTGCAATTCACTCAGACAACATGGCAGTAGTCTGGTAGATCAACAAACAAGGGTTAACCAGATCATATCCACTCTGTCGAGAGGCCATGAGAATTTGGCAATGGGCAATAGCCTCCAACCGTTTTCTGATAGCGATGCACATTCCCGGGAACTCCAACATGATAGTGGACAAATTGAGCAGATGCATTCTACAGCCTCATGAGTGGTCTCTCAATCCCCTTGTGGTGGTGAAGATTTATGACCACTGGGGCCAGCCTTGCTGTGATCCATTTGCATCCCCATCCAATCAAAAGTGCAGCAACTACTTTGCCCTGATCCCCCCCTAGGGGACACTTACCTAGAGATGCTCTAGTCCATAATTGGGTCTCGGGTCTACTATATGCCTATCCTCCAATACCCCTCATTCCCCTGTTCCTCAAGAAAGCATGTCGGTTGAAGAGCAAAGTGATCTTCATTGCCCCATATTGGCCTCGACAAATTTGGTTTCCATTCCTGTGGCTCATTTGTTAGATCGACTATAGATTCTCAATCCAGCTCCAGAGTTGATCTCTCACCCACAGAACCTGGTTCATCCAAACCTATCCAGAATGAAACTGACAGCCTGGTTTCTCCACTTCCAATGATTGTCAGGCAGCATGACCTATCTTCCCCTGTGCATAACATTCTAATTGCCTTTCATAGATCATCCACCAGACTACTCTACCACAGCAAATGGAAGAGATTTTCTCTCTGGCTATAATATAAACAAATGGACCCTTTTTCAGCCCCTGTTCCTATTGTACTAGAATATATTTCTGACCTTTTTAAATTGGGGGTAGCAGCCTCCACAGTTCGTGTTCATTTGGCTGCAATTTCTAATTTGCATAATGGCATCCAAGGCTCTTCCTTAATGTCACACAGACTTTGTAAGACCTTCCTGAAGGGCGTAGCTCAACTAAAACCTCCATTCATAGAACCTGTTCAACCTTGGGACCTGGCCTTAGTCCTTCAAGAGTTGACAAATTCTCCTTTTGAGCCTGCATCTACCTGTGACCTAAAGTATTTATCATGGAAAACATTATTCTTAGTTGCTATTACCTCTGCCAGGCGTATTTCTGAATTACAAGCCTTGTCTATCAAGCCGCCCTACCTCATCTTTCACAAGGACAGAGTTTCATTAAGGACCAGTCCGACCTTCTTGCCTACGGTCGTTTCTGAGTTATCTATCAACCAGACTATTGATTTGCCAGTGTTCTTCCCTAATTATTCTAACAGAGGAGAATATTGTCTGCATACCTTAGCTGTACATAGACAAATTTATTTTTACCTAGACAGGACTAAATCTAATAGAAAATCTGACCAGCTGTTTTTACCCTTTTCTGATTCCAGATTGGGTTGCCCAGTTTCTAAAGTTACTTTAGTCACTTGGTTGAGAAATTATATTACCTTAATTTATGGCAAGAATGGTATCTCTTTACAGGGCAGAGTAAAGGCCCACTCCTCAAGTTCAATGTCAACTTCGGCAGCCTTCCATGCTAGAAACTAGAGAAAACAGTAAAACGACCCAATAAATACAACAACGAGGTCCTTGTCAGCAAAAACGACTCAACGGAAAAGTCCTTAACGCAGTTTATTTGTAAAAAAAGACAAAGCGTTTTCACCACAGAAATCTGTGGCTTCTTCAGAGGAAGTATAAAATACAAAAATGCACTCCATGTATATCAGGGAATTCAGGAAGTGACATCTTCCAATTTCCTGAAAACCACCAATTATAAAGTTGCATGTTTATACACAAATATACATATTCCTCTATACAAGTTTAAAATTTATTTAAAAGCATATGTATAATAGGTATGTATAAAAACATATATTATAAAGTATTATAAAGTAGTATCTTAACACCGGGCTGCGCTTTCTGTTGTGTCTTCCAAGAATGAAGTGACAATAGGCAACAGGAAGATGCCACTTGAGGATAATCAGATCGTTGCTGTAAACTCCCGGGCATCTTGCACAACGATGCATCATGGCTAGTGCAATGATCCGAAAAGAGATCTCCCGATCCTACCAGGAGCTCGTCCTGGCTGCTGTGCGTTCCTGCCTCTGGAGACTTAATGTCTCTGAAGCCTGTTGACCACCTGAAGGTCTGGGTTTGTTTAACCTACCAAAGACTCCAGTCACCTACCCTACCTACGTATTTTACACTATATATTCTTGGATAGACTCCTCCTGAAAGACGCAAGAAACTCTGAAGCCTGTTGACCACCTGAAGGTCTGGGTTTGTTTAACCTACCAAAGACTCCAGTCACCTACCCTACCTACGTATTTTACACTATATATTCTTGGATAGACTCCTCCTGAAAGACGCAAGAAACTCTGAAGCCTGTTGACCACCTGAAGGTCTGGGTTTGTTTAACCTACCAAAGACTCCAGTCACCTACCCTACCTACGTATTTTACACTATATATTCTTGGATAGACTCCTCCTGAAAGACGCAAGAAACTCTGAAGCCTGTTGACCACCTGAAGGTCTGGGTTTGTTTAACCTACCAAAGACTCCAGTCACCTACCCTACCTACGTATTTTACACTATATATTCTTGGATAGACTCCTCCTGGAAGACGCAAGAAACTCTGAAGCCTGTTGACCACCTGAAGGTCTGGGTTTGTTTAACCTACCAAAGACTCCAGTCACCTACCCTACCTACGTATTTTACACTATATATTCTTGGATAGACTCCTCCTGAAAGACGTAAGAAAGTACGTCCTACAAACTCTTAAAGCTCTGAAGCCTGTTGACCACCTGAAGGTCTGGGTTTGTTTAACCTACCAAAGACTCCAGTCACCTACCCTACCTACGTATTTTACACTATATATTCTTGGATAGACTCCTCCTGAAAGACGCAAGAAACTCTGAAGCCTGTTGACCACCTGAAGGTCTGGGTTTGTTTAACCTACCAAAGACTCCAGTCACCTACCCTACCTACGTATTTTACACTATATATTCTTGGATAGACTCCTCCTGAAAGACGCAAGAAACTCTGAAGCCTGTTGACCACCTGAAGGTCTGGGTTTGTTTAACCTACCAAAGACTCCAGTCACCTACCCTACCTACGTATTTTACACTATATATTCTTGGATAGACTCCTCCTGAAAGACGCAAGAAACTCTGAAGCCTGTTGACCACCTGAAGGTCTGGGTTTGTTTAACCTACCAAAGACTCCAGTCACCTACCCTACCTACGTATTTTACACTATATATTCTTGGATAGACTCCTCCTGAAAGACGCAAGAAACTCTGAAGCCTGTTGACCACCTGAAGGTCTGGGTTTGTTTAACCTACCAAAGACTCCAGTCACCTACCCTACCTACGTATTTTACACTATATATTCTTGGATAGACTCCTCCTGAAAGACGCAAGAAACTCTGAAGCCTGTTGACCACCTGAAGGTCTGGGTTTGTTTAACCTACCAAAGACTCCAGTCACCTACCCTACCTACGTATTTTACACTATATATTCTTGGATAGACTCCTCCTGAAAGACGCAAGAAACTCTGAAGCCTGTTGACCACCTGAAGGTCTGGGTTTGTTTAACCTACCAAAGACTCCAGTCACCTACCCTACCTACGTATTTTACACTATATATTCTTGGATAGACTCCTCCTGAAAGACGCAAGAAACTCTGAAGCCTGTTGACCACCTGAAGGTCTGGGTTTGTTTAACCTACCAAAGACTCCAGTCACCTACCCTACCTACGTATTTTACACTATATATTCTTGGATAGACTCCTCCTGAAAGACGCAAGAAACTCTGAAGCCTGTTGACCACCTGAAGGTCTGGGTTTGTTTAACCTACCAAAGACTCCAGTCACCTACCCTACCTACGTATTTTACACTATATATTCTTGGATAGACTCCTCCTGAAAGACGCAAGAAAGTACGTCCTACAAACTCTTAAAGGTTTTTAATCACTACATGTATGCTTCTTGCACCCTGAAGTATTGCTTATCTCTAAGCAAGAACTGCCAGCAGCCACCCATAGCCTCTCCCTTCCCTTGACCACCTGCAACCCTAACTACCTACTCTACACCACATTTGCACAATCAGTCAGTTATCCTGGTAGCAATTACCTGCTGTGTCCACTAGGTGGCTCCCTTCACCTGGAACTGCTTATCCCTCTAAACTTTTCTTCCAGCATATTAATTCCTATTGTTTCCCACTATCTGTTAGCCTTTTTCTGCATCTTCCTCCTTGCTCCTTTCTCTATCTTACTCAACCTTACCTCACACACTACTTACAACAAGTATTCTTCCATCCCTGGACTACTTACCTTCAAATTAAGCACCTCTTAGATTGTTTTCCTCTCAACTTCTCTGCTTTGGCTCTTCCCGCTCCGTTCGCCCTGCGGGCTCACTCCGCTCCCCACCCTACCCCCAATTCCCACCCACCCCCGGGGTCCTACATTTATCTTCCCTCTAGACACACCTCTTACTTCATCCTCCCAATCATACTCACATCCTTACTAATTGGGTACCACCCCACACTTAGCCACACCTATTCCTAAACTCTAACCAACCTAACACCTCCCTCACTAACACACCTTACAAACCTCTACCCCTACCACAAACTCAAACCCACAACTACACTATCATGACCATAACTACACTCCACTCACAACTAAGATTACCTATCTGCTTCTTACTTACATCCCTCCTAATCACCACCTACTTCCTAACCTCCTATGAACACTATTTCATTTTCTCTCACTTCCTTCAAAGCATACCAGTACACCAACAACATCCACACCTCCTTCCTTCTTACATACCCCCTCACAATCCAATTACCTACTTGCCAAATACCACAGACTATTACACTGCAAACTACTAAAAACAAAGCTAAAGAAGTCACTTTACACCTTCCAAAAACATATAATTGAAAACTATCTTACACTACTCCATCTACTACAAGATGGTGATATACACCCCAACCCAGGCCCACAAACTACTACTATCAAAACACACACAAATCATATCATCCCTTCTCTCCTTCTTCCACTACACCCTCTAACTTATTAACTCTGGCCCATCTCAACATACAGCATTTGTAACAAAATTAGCCAACTCCATGCCCTATTAGAAGTTCACAAATTTGATATACTATGCTTATCAGAAACTTGGCTAAAACCTGCAATTAAAGACATTGAAATTACCCCACCTGGATATAACATTTACAGATTAGATCGCACCTCCAGGAAGGAGGTGGTGTAGCTATTCTATATAAAACATACTTGAAGCTTACCCTTCTTGACCTTACCTTCATTCAAAATGATAATGCTGAAATAATCTGCTCCAAAATTCAAATTAACACTACTAAAGCTATTAATATAATCTGTGCATATCTCCCCCCTGGAAATAACATCCCTACTTTAGAGCAACTTCTTGAACAACTCTCTAATAACCTCCCTCAAGAAACACTGCTCCTTGGGGACTTTAACATTGATTGGAAAACTTGTAACAATGTTAACCCTACTTCCCATATAAACCTTTATGGTTTCAAACAACTAATTGATAGCCCCACTAGAATAAACAATAAAAGTAAAAAGGAAACTACCTTAGACTGGATTCTTACAAACTCACCCCTACAAACCTACCATACTGGCACCCTTCCTGATGACCTCAGCGATCACTCACTTACCTATGTCATTAGATCTAAAACTAATGTAAACTTACCTACCTCTCACAGAACACTATATTCAAAAAAACAATTTAATCCTGAACAGTTTCAAACTGATCTGTCACTATATGACTGGTCCCTCTTAGACACCTCTCACTGAACAATGCAGTTGAACATTTTAACTCTGCATTCCTTGCAATCTTAAATCAACATGCCCCGAGTCGTACCATTAGAACAAAGACCAAAACAGCACCTTGGCTAACCTCCAATACTAAACAAAAAATCAAACTTAGAAATAAAGCTTGGAAAACATGGCGCTCCTCCAGAAACCCAACAGATCATCAAACCTTTAGAGAGCTCAGAAACAACACCAAAAAAGCCATCCTTTCAGATAAGAAAAATTACTACTTTGAACTTCAGCAAACCACCATATTACAACCAAAAAAGTTCTGGTCTACCATTAATAATCTACTCACCCCAGGCAAAGTAGTTACACCACACCCACAGAATTTAGACCCTGATAATCCCTCTTTAATTGCCAATAACTTCAATACCTTCTTTACTACCTCCATACAAAGTCTAGCCAACCACCTATCTCCTGACTCATCCCAACTCCTCTTAAGTAACATCAACAACTCCCTACTTCCCTTCAATTCCAACCCATACCTACCTCTTATATACAATCTCTCTTACAAAACTTAAACCAACTACCCCTCAGCAGACAAGCTTCCTGCAGGATTGCTGCAAATAGCAGCTAAAGCTATTACTTATCCTGTTTCTTGCCTAATAAGCCGATCTATAAATGAGTACTTTTCCAGAAATCTGGAAAATATCACACATTATACCCTTACACAAAGGAGGTAAATCCACTGACCTCTCTAACTATCGCCCTATAGCTATTATCTCCTCTAGCCAAAATCATGGAAAATGTATACACAAACAACTACTTAACCATCTCCTTCATAACAATCTACTAGCTAACACTCAGCATGGGTTCAGACCCTCACATAGTACCACCACTGCACTACTCTCATTTACCAACACCATCAACTCTAACCGCAACAACAACAAACTAACCTCTGCTCTTTTCCTAGACCTGTCAAAAGCCTTTGACATGGTCAACCACACTTCTTCTACACATACTAAAATCCCTTGAATTGGCCTCCTCTTCCTTATCCTGGTTCTCATCCTATCTTGAAAACCGACAACAAGCAGTACTCTGGAAAAATTCTCTATCTACTCTACTGCCTATCTCTTTAGGTGTACCTCAAGGATCTATACTAGGCCCACTCCTATTCTCCATTTTTATTAATGATCTCCAGTCATCTATCCAGAACACAACCTGCATTCAATATGCAGATGATTCTACCATTATATGCACAGCTTCCACTCAATCTGAACTCCAGTCACTGACACAATCTACCTTTTCATCAGTAGAACAGTGGTTCTCAAAAAGATGTCTTCTCCTGAACCCCAAGAAAACAAAACTGCTACTTTTCACCCCTACCCATAAATCTTCTCAACTTCACTTCACTGTTACTGCAAGTGACAACTCCGTCATCTCCCCTGATTCTACTACCAAACTGCTAGGTGTTACTATTGATAATAATCTTAACTATGATTACCACATCAATAACACTATAAAAGCAGTTAATAAAAAGATTGGTTCACTGTACAGAATTAAACCTTTCCTTACACCAGAAGCACGGACCACCTTAGCACAATCTCATCTCATCTCTACACTAATGTATGCTTCTTCTATCTACACTAATCTCTCTAAAAGCAACCTAAAGAAACTGACTACATCCTACCACAATATAGCTCGCTTTGCCACAGCATCCCAGTATAGAACTCACCACTGTCTCAACCTAAAACACTTACACTGGTTAGAACTTCCAAACAAGCTCAAATATCAACAACTCTTAATAACTCATAACATTTTGTACCAACCTTTAAAGACTCCTGCTCTTAATAACCTCCTAATCCCCTATAATAACTTGAAACAGCTGCGCTGAAAGCTACAGGTCAACACAACTAGAATTACAAATTCAGCAGGTAACTGCCTTCTCTCCAACTCAGTTGGCAAAATATGGAATAACCTCCCCTCACACATCACCTCACTAGCCTCCTTTCCTCTTTTCAAAAAACAACTTCTTTTACATCTGAACAACTTTTGGCTCTGTTCCTGTACAAATCCAGGCTAATCTACTTTCTTCTTTCTTCTATTATATTCCCAGTTATCTAAATTGCAACCTTTCTCTAGTATATCAAAGGACCTAATTGTACTGTAATGAATTACTGTCTCTCTTAATATGTGGATAGTAATATGACTTTTTATTACTTGATCTAGACTAATATCTAAGCATTTTTGCTCAATGTATGTAACAAACGTAATTATTGTAAATGATTTAATTATTAATTTTTATAACCTTGTTTTATAACCTCATTTTATCTTGGAGCTTTTCTCCCCGGGCCTCCACTGAAAATGGAAATTATCCAGTTGGACTAGCCCGGTCAACAAATGTAAAATAAATAAAATAAATAAATTTAAATGGAAAAAACATTTAAATAGGAAGAACCAGCTTAACTATTTAAAAGGATATGTAAAACATACAGTTACAAGTTACTATGTTTGTCAATTATTAACGTAATGAGTCATATATGAAATAATGTTGTCTAAGCCTGAAACCATCATGACTTGAATTTGTTTAACACCTAAAAGAATAAATGAAACAGTGCCCATTTATTACCAGTAAGAATGGGTTCCATATATGTAATACTCCAACATAAACCTGTGCATGTAAATAAGGTCATTAACTACACTGTTTTTTTAGTCCGTATTGCAGACGTAATGACTTACAGAAAAAAAACGGTGTTACCCCACTAGTCTATCTAAGGTAACTTCTCAATTTCAATACAGGGGCAATATTACAATTACTGTTCAGGCCAGGATGACTGAACGCATCCAGGCGTAATTGCCATTCTAGTTCCCGGTTCTCCAGGATTAACGAAAAAGGGCCCCCCCTAATCTTCAATGGTACTTGGTCAATGGCCATAAACTGAAAACTATGACCTGGATTTAAACCTATGTGTTTTGCTAATGCATTATCGCTATTATCCTTCTTAATTGCATACATATGTTCATACATTCGGTCTCGGACCCTACGGTCCGTTTTTCCGATGTAGAACGCTTGACAACAAACACACATGGCTATGTATATAATGGATTTACTCTCACAATTTAAAGTGAAACGGATGTGATACTTTTTATCCCTGACCGAAAATGTTTCACCTATTCTGACCTTATTACACAGTTTGCAAAAACCGCATTTAAACATACCTCTCCTTTTATGGAATGTGTTTTGAGGTACATCCCTTTGGACTAATTCCTTAAGGTTGTAAGATCTCTTAAAGATGAACTTAGGTTTGTTACCTAGTTTTTCAACTAGGAGGGAGTTTGAAGAAATAAAGTGCCAGTTCTTACGTATTATCGCCAAAATCTCTTTAGTGTTTCTACTAAAAGTAGTAATGAAACTCAAAGAGAAATCACATTCTTCACTTAAAGTTGTATATGTGACTATAGCCTTCCATGCTAGAACATCTTTGAATGACATTTGTGCAGCTGCAACCTGGGGTAGGCCTCATACCTTCATTGCTCATTACAAATTGGGCTTGGCCTCCAGAGGCAGAGCTTCCTTTGGCTCTATGGTGCTCTGGAATGTCCTTCCATAATGTTTCCCAGGGAACGAGGTAGCTGGGGACTCTGTCCCATATGTAAGGAATAAATGAAGATTAACAACATCAGATAAAGAAGTTATGTCTTTCCATAACATTCCACCTGTGTTGTTTTATCTTTGTTTATTCATTACAGCCCACCCACCTTCCCCCTCTGAAGGTTTCTGGTGGATCTCATTTGCCCTTCTTTCCAGTTGTTAGGTCATGTCTGACCAGAGGTAGCCTCGGCTTCACTTTTCCAACTTGCAAACTAGATCTGAGGTAACAGGAAGAAGGGCATGATGGGTAAAATCTTAGCTCGAGAGGTTTGTGACTGACACGAGCTTGAAAAAAAGGCCAGCTCGGTTCCGAGGTCGGAACTGGATCCCATACGTAATGAATAAATGAAGATAAAACAACACAGATGAAATGTTATAGTAAGACATAACTTCTTTTTATGGGCAAAGGATGACTTGGTTACTTTAAGAGATTTCTTTGATTTGAACTGACTACCTATACTTAGAGTGTTCATAGTCCTGCCCTGTTTTGTTGGGTAGTGATAATCGACGAATAGCAATGTGGATAGCTACGTGGTAGTCAGTGTGCATGATTCATGCTGACTAAACATACAGTTGAGTTGATAAATATGCCTTCTTATAGCAAAACCATAATGTACTTAAGGTGTAAGAATTAGGGGAAGTTACTTTGAGGATAAGGTCCCTTGGACATTGGTGTATTACTCTGACTCATAGAGATAACATATAAGACCTCATTTGGATACAAGTGTAAAGGACCCTAAACTTCCAAGAATATTTTTAACAGCACCATGGATAAATAGAGTTACTGCGGACTTCAGATATTGGAAATTAGTATGAAACAGCTCAAAATGAGAGAAAAAATAGTTTGCTGTCATTTTAGTGCTTGTGTATAGCTGGACAAACTACTGAAGAGATTATTGGGAACACTGGTGTTAATAAGTGCTTGTGCATATGTGGTCAAACTACTGAAGTGACCTGTTCATACAAAGTCAAACTACTGAAGTGATCTCTGGAGGAAATTGGTATTATTAAGTGCTTGTACTTACATGGTCAAACTACTGAAGGAATTGCTGAGGGAAATTTGTGGATTGCAAAGTAAATATAAGACATGCAACAGTGTTTTTTAGAATGGATGTGCATACTGCACAGGTATTGGACTATGAATTGCAAGAACACTTCATTACCATGCACTGCTTTATATCATTTCTCATTTACATCTCATTACAGTTAATTTGCTTACACTAAATCATAGGCACTGCATGTTACTGTAAACAGACTCTAAGAACCGTGGCCTAGCTATGCTCACTCACAAACAATGCAGATACACCCACCACATTCGCATAATAACTATGAATGCCACCCTTAGTTTCCTGATTGTTTCAGTTTGCCAGGAATACATACCAAGATACAAAACACATAATGAATAAGTATTTTTGCAGGAAAACTTGGCATATTTTGATGTAAGATCTTTGCCCTCATACCACAAACTACTAAATCATTTGCAGCTTGGATCGAAAGAAGCCTTATAAGAAGGGGCACCCTTCATTAAACACCATAATGGGGGAGACAGAATATTCCCACAAAGTATCATCATTTTCCTAATATCTTTGTAATCTTGCCACCCACTCACCAAGAAAAATGGGTAGAGAGAGGGGCATGTTCTTATATGTAGCATGGGCTGGTGTCTGCTTATGTCCTGCGTTCTCTTTGCACTCTTTCTATACCCATGTCCTTGATTACCTGTGGTACAATGCATTTTGTTGTAGAACCCGTGTGTTAACTCAAAATATAGTAGCATGACACACTTTTACCAGAGTATCCTGTGAGGTTACACTATTTCGTAATATAGAAAACAAGGCAAGTATTCCCTTTACTCTGAGTCAATGCAGACTTGGAGATAGCACATTTAGTAATCAAGGGTGTGTTGGAGAAACATCCATATGATGGGGTGCAGAATGGGGTACAACTCCCCTGCAAAAAATGTTTAATTAAATGGCAGATGACTAGTTGTATATGCAATGGCAGTACAATGTTATAGCAGTAAACTGGGTGTGTATACTTTGCAGGCATCATGTTCATCACTATTAGGACACAATATATTTTATTTTATTTACTTATATTTTGCAACTGTGTTAGCCCAAACAGGGAGAGCTCATTTACAGAGAATACACAAGAAGAAATGCTGCAAAAATATTACCAAAAAAGTATAATGTAATATAATGATATATAAACATGTATTCAGTGGAAAAGTTACAGAAAAATACATAATGGGCAGGATTCACGATGGCTTGCACGGAGTCTAAGAGCCGTGTAAGACTCCAAACAGCCATCGCGATCCAGGAACAGCTCGAAATCCCGTGTAAGAGAAAGCTAAAACGACTCTTACACGGGCAGGGTGTGGATATGCTAATCACCCCACTTGCAGCTGAAAGGCATGTAAATGAGGTAGATTAGCGATCCACGAAGCTGAAACCAGCCCGTGTAAGAGTCGTGCTAGTTGCAGAAATTTACTCAGTTGACAACTGAGTATGTTACTGCAAATAACACAACGGAGCCATGACAGCTCCAAATAAAGTGTGCAAATGGTACAGACAGCATGCCAATGGCCAAATATGTGACCATTGGCATGGTAAACTGATGCAAACATGAAAAAAAATATTTTTTTTTTCGGAGATTGGTGATGTTTAAACGCAGCGCAGCCCCACGCAAACAGGCTGCGCTATATAAAACTGAAAAATGAAGGTTAGAAACCCACAAATGTGGGTTTTATGTAATGCATGGATTTGCAATGCAGGGACTAGCAGACCAAAAACAACATGGCCACCGTCTAGTGGTTGCTAAGGGGGGAAGCTGAGTGTAAGACATGTAACTAAGCATTAGTAGGCAATCCTATGTAAATGAATGGTAAGATATTGAATCACACTGTCACATAGCAAATGAGCACAGTCCGTGTAGTGTAAGAGTTAGATAAGGGGGAGTAACAGAGTAGGAGATAGGTGACATCACAGGGGGGAATGTCAGGAAGAAAGCAAGCTCATTGGAGCAAAGTGGTATGTGAAACATATCAATCACACAGCAGAAAAAGAGGAGTGTCAACAGATAAGCATGGGAAAGTCAAGAAATGGAAGGTGTACACTGTGGCCAACACCAAAGTTTCTTGCTGTACGTGCATGCGCACGTGTGCGCACTGGGAGGCGTGAGTAAGACAGAGTGCGCTCGTGTAAGGCAGAGTAAGCATGTAGGAGCCTGTTTAAAGATCTGTATACCTGTTTGCGCTGGTGCGCGCGCGTTTTAACCTGAATAAGCAGATCCTAGTTCGTGTAAGCATGTGTGCGCGCGTGGTAGCCACTGTGAGCGTGTCTTCGCTGGTATGCGTGCTGCTCCCCCCTGGGGAAACAGAGAGGAAAAGGAAGCAGGAGAAATAGTAGGAAACTAGCAGGGAATACCTGTAGAGGTAGCAGGTGAAAATTAGAAGCAGGCTATTACACAGGCAGAATACAAGCCCAGCCAAGCACTTAAAACACTGCAAACAGCATTGCAGTATGTTTCTCTCAAGAGATACTGCAAGACAGGAGTAAGCTAGTAAAAGTGAAAACTGAAAAAGCTGCACTCAGACCAAACATGCTAGGGGCTGCCATAGCTGTCATAAGGAGACATAGGAGACTTGCTGAGGGTGGTGACAATGGAAATACTGCCAGACAACCCACAGTGAGGAGACGGAGAAGAGTGTACAGGCCCAGGGTCACCTACCAGGGGTTACATGAGCTGGAGACAGTGGAGCACTATAGAGTGGACAGAGACCTCCTGCAGCAAATTGTCGAGCTGTGCAGGCCACGCCTCACACACAGAACCAACAGAGAGGAACCCATCCCAGTGGAAACCAAGGTATGTGCTGGCCTAAGAATACTAGCAACAGGTACCTTCCAGAGACCAACTGGTGATATGATGGGGATATCACAGGCATCAGCCTCCAGGGTACTGCACCAGTTCCTGGATGCCATGTCAGCACATGTCGGTGATCATGTATATTTCCCCAATGCCCGTGAGGTATTGGCCAGCAATATGCATCTCTTCCAGCAAATAGCGGAATACCCTGAGGTAGTGGGTGCAATAGACTGCACGCACATATGCATCAAAGCACCAGCTGGTGAGCAGGGTAGGGCCTACATTAACCTCAAGGGCTTCCCCTCCATCAACTGCCAGGTCATCTGTGATGCCCAGGGCATAATAATGAATGTGTGTGCTGGCTGGCCTGGGAGCTACCATGATTCCCATATCTGGCATTTGATGCAGCTGTACCAGACATTTGCCAGTGGGACATCCCACATGGACACCTAGTGGGGGATGCAGGTTATGCACTGGAGCCGTGGCTGATGACACCCATCAGAAATGCACACACACCTGAACAGGAACGCCATAATGAGGCACACGCACAAACACGTAATGTAATAGAGCGTGTGTTTGGGCTGCTCAAGTCACGGTTCCGGTGTCTGGACACATCTGGTGGAGCCTTGCAGTACTCACCAACTACATGTACCCAAATTGTCATGGTATGTGCTATGCTACATAATATGATCCTGCAAAAACAGCTGCAGCAGGACCAGCATAGGGCCAGGCCAAACAGCCCCCCACCATTGCCAAGGCCATCACAGGCAGAGCGTGACTCAGAGGAGGAACAACCTGAGCCTGCCCCAGTAGGCAGAAGGAGGCGTGCCCAGTATGCCCTGGCCTTTGCAAAGAGGCAACGCATAGCACATACACTGGCTCAGTAGGAACCCTGGGAATGATACCCCTCTCTGACTCACTCATATAATAACAGGGATGCCTAACATGACATAACCTGCTCTCAAACATGTACAGGGAGTGTAGTATGTGGATCCGACAGAGGCAGCCCTGCAGCACCACCTGAGGCATGATTGCCATGTGTTAAGCAATGTAACACCATCTAGTATATGCAAACATGAAGACCCAACCTCACCAAGCATGATGCCACACTATGAAGACAACAAGATCAAGTACAATAATTGGCTGAGGTATTGCTGTTAGCAAGGGGGAACACATGGCTGACAGCCTGGGCTGACATGCCGAGCAAGACATGATGCCCCACCTGCTAGGGATGGCATGTACCCAGCACACCTGGCTGTGTAGATACCCCCACTGTGCCTGGAATAGGTAAGTCTGGAAACACAAACCCACCAACATAGGTAGCACAAGGGATAATAACCCGGACGTAATGCTACCCAATGCCAGAAGTCTAACTTGCAAGGTGCATGCAGACCAAACCCACCACAGCATGGAGAATGGTAATATGTGTTCTGTAACAGAAACCTGGGCAAGGCCCAGAAGAGTACCCTAATACTACCAGGTTATGCCTCATACCATGCTCTACAGCTCCAAAACATGGAACACATGACAATAGGAGTGTGGCTACTAGTAATTATCAAGAATAACCACACCCCCAGGTTGGTACCACAGCAAGAAGCAGCATGGACTATCCACGGGTGAGTAACACTGTCTCAAACTGTGTACCTGTTTGAAGCCTGCTACAGACCCCACACACAAACCCAGGTACCCCAGCCAGCCTTCCTGAAGACACGTCAGAGTATGAATGTCCCAACAAATACCAAACAAGGCACACACAAAGTATGACATAGGTGGCAATCCATTATGTATGGAAGAAGTAGTCATGGACCTAGGGACACAAGAGGACGGTAACCTGTCATGTGACACACACATTGCCAAGGTGGCCAGGAAGACCTGCTATATTGCCAGCCTTAATATGAAAGGATACACATGTAGAGCTACAGAGGTCACTGTGCCCCCATACCCTTCCCTTATCAGGCCCATACGTGACAACTATGCCCCAGTCCATGTACCTTCCCTTACACATGCAGCAGTCAGAAAGACCCCAAATGTACCCCACCAACAGGATAAAGGGTCCAAACATTGGACATCTGCAGCCTGGCTGAAGAAACCACAGCCCAATTCAGAAGCATACTGCACAGTCAGAGGTGATGTATGCCTGATGTACAAGGCCATGCCCAATGCAGA
This sequence comes from Protopterus annectens, assembly GCF_019279795.1. Lineage (NCBI taxonomy): Eukaryota > Metazoa > Chordata > Ceratodontiformes > Protopteridae > Protopterus > Protopterus annectens. Next base: position 1,194,590,148 of record NC_056741.1, read on the forward strand.
ATGAATGGACATGCTCCACTGCAGAAACCCCAAATCCAGCAGACACATCACAGTGAGATATCTGAACCTCTACACATAGATTAATAGGATGTGCTGGAGGGACAGATCCATAACCCAGAGGCTCAGGACACTCTGGAACAGAATCCCAGTCCATGATAGACTGAGCACCACACACAAACTCAACAAGAGAAATCCATTGAAGTGCATGGGAGATAGCAGGTGTACACTGGGGGCCATCCCTGTGTCACATCTAGGACAGTAAACCCTATGTGGGCATGATATGCACATTGCAAGGGGTGTCGAGACCCACACACAGTCTGTCCATGCTCAAACAAGGCCAGGGCAGATAGCCTAGTATGAACCTATGAACCTATGATGATACAAATTGTGCAGGACACAAAGGATTATTACACAGCTGTCCTACCTGATGGTAGGAACCATGGTGGTAATCCACAGATATGCTCTGCAGCACTCTAATATCACAAACAATACACCAAACTCACACACATTGCCAACGTCCTACCTAACAGATTCTTTGCAAACTCCCCACCAGCACCTAACTGCCAAATATCTATCCCAGGAGAGTGCTGGCCCCCTGACATTGCAGATGCTGAGGTAACAGCCAGCATCCACAAAGCACAGCACACAGCATCAATGGTACCAGATGGTGTCTTGGATTGTGTCCAACAAGTACTGTAAGAAGAATGGAACAGCAAATAGCATTACTGTGCGCTATCAGTCCTACCACAGGATATGTACCCAAAGAGCGGTGTACAGCAACAGTGGTCCCACACCACAAAGGGGGTGCCTGAATGGATACTGCAAACTATCATCCCTCAACCCTGAATATCTAGGTTGGCAAAGTAATGTAGAGGATGATCATGGATCTCATGAATAACGAGATTGGGTACCTACAGACACTGGACCCTACCCAGTGTGGCTGTCATAGGGCAGATCCTGACCCGTACACATGTCTGACTCATGTGAAACATGCACCAAGCCCAGTGATGTGGGGAATGTCGATCACACAGCCTATTTGGACCTTGCTAAACCCTTCCATACAATACCCTAGTTGGCAGTACAGATAAGCTCACCAGCCTAACTATAAAACCCTATGCAAGTAGATGGGTTGCAAACCAGCTCAAGGACAGAACTGACCTGGCAGGCATGCTGTAGCCATGGCAGACTGCAAACCAGGTACAACTGGCATCCCACAAGGCATGGTCCTGGGAACCCTCTCTTATGCTATATATGTCACATAGGTACAGGCCAACATGGAAGGACTCTGTCTGAACAGGTTTGCAGAGGATGACAAACTGGCCACCATATCGGACCCTCCAGCTGACACAAGCAACCTACAAAAGGCACACATAGAAACACACAAGTGGTGCCACAGCCATATCAACAAGCTAAATGCAGAATAGGGTATAGTCAACCCCTGTGGAAACACAGTACATGGCCAGAAATTACCACATAGGTGTTAACCCAGTAAGTACATCAGGAGCAATAAGAGACCTGGGGACACAAGGTGATACATATCCTGCATGTGACAACCATGTGTCCGTACTGGTTACAGAAACATACCATATACCCACCTAATCATGAAGGTAAGCACAGCTTGGTTAGGGTAAGTCAATGTGCCTCTCCAGTCATCCATCAGCAGCCTCACAATTGTGTGCAATGGCCCTTCAGGGATGTACCGTAGCAGACACCTGCAGCAACTAGAATGACCACACAGATACCCCACCAGGAGGATTGCAGAGCTGTAACAGATGCCATGTGTCACCTGAGTAAAGTAACTGCAGCTCCACACAGTGCCATACTGCCTGGCTGGAGGTGAACTGTGCCTGATGTATAGAGCCATGACCAACCTGGTATCAATGGACATTTGGCACCATGTAAACACTGAATGCTGGTGACCTATGCAGCTGACAGGCCTGAACCCCAGCACAGACATAAACAGGACATGATGTACTGATTGGTCCACAACCCAGAAGCTCACTCCACTCACGACTAAACTTCCACTACAGGATATCCATGGAGTCCCTCAGTGACTGTCATCCAGAGGAATCATGATGACTGGATGGGAGATGGCAGGTGTACCCTGGATATCATCTGTATGTCATGGGTAGAAAGAGGCACAGCACACTAACCGTGACATATGTCATGGCAAACACCAGTAAATGTGTGTTGAAGGACAAACACTCTCTGACTAGCATTACAAATGGACTAGGGCACATGCCCCTTGTTTGTCACTGTCCACACAAGTTGTGGAATACATTAACAATGTCGGACAATCATGTACTAAGCTGTCCATATCTGAACAAAATGCAACATGGTCATATCTGCACAACTGGCCCTCAACCAGTCTGGTGTGCTCACTATAAACATTACAAGCAGTGATAGGACTGAAACTGATTATACTGTCCACCACAGTGAAAGTTTTGCACCAGTACACTATACAACAATACAACTGTTTGGTCAGCAGGAAAGGATGATGACAACTGTATGCAAACTATCCCATGGCAACCCTGCAGGCACAGAATAATGCCTGTTAGGTTCAGACACACAGCAGTTGGGCAGTAAGAACACAACCTGATGTCCAACACTCAACTGTACATGTGATATATAGATGATGTCCACACACAAACAGAAATGTGGTGGTCCACAGATCCAAACATAAGGAAAGGTCACACTGGGCATGCTCGCACACTTAGATAAATGAGATGTGGCAGTCAAGAAGCCATACAAACTGTGAACTGGGCATGCTCACACACTTAGGCCATGTCACAATTCAGCAATTGCACACACATATCTGGCATTTCTATGTGTTAACACAGGAACCTCCCACAATACAGACATCTGCCCAGTGCACACAGTGAAGTTACAACAGACACATAAGTAAAGTACTGGATCCCACTCATATGCAAACATCTCCCACAGTACACACATTGTTTATACAGATAGGGAAGGCTATGGCAATAAACACCCACAAACAGTATATGAGTAACAGTTACGTGCATCTGACAGGTAAACATATGGCCGTAGAGTGCAATACCTGACCGTTGTCCCTAGGGAATACCGAAGGCTATCCACAGTGTATTTGGCATCTGCCTCCACAGTACAGTAGGCCACTGTGCCTGTGCAAAGTTAATGCATACATTTGCTCTCCCCCTTACTGATGGATAGTAACAGATGTACATACCTCTTCATCCATAATGATGTCAGCACACTATACATATGTCAGGAGCAGTAATTATACCCAGTAATGTGAATAGCGCGCTCCGCTACTGCATCTCTAACAACTGTCATAACATAGTTAGGTAGGGGTTTGAATCCTGGAAGTGCCCAGTGTGTGTGTGACTGTGTATTGGGGAGTAGTGTGTGCAATTCCATGTGTATGAGAAATGTCCCTTTTGGCAACTTTTACTACACAAAACATGCTGCATATTCCACTGTCTAAACACTGATGATGTCAGCACTGTATAAGTACAGCAGGAGAAAGCAATCCCCCCAGTAACGCAAATAGCGCGCTCTGCTAATGTGTCTCTCACTAGTGTCATAACATAGTTAGGTAGGGGTTTGAATCCTGCAAGTGCCCAGTGTGTGTGTGACTGTGTATGGGGGAGTAGTGTGTACAATTCCATGTGTATGAGAAATGTCCCTTTTGGCAACTAGTACTACACAACACATGCTGCATATTCCACTGACTAAACACTGATGATGTCAGCACCCTATAAGTACAGCAGGTGAAAGCAATCCCTCCAGTAAAGCAAATAGCGTGCTCTGCTAATGTGACTCTCACAAGTGATCTAACATAGTTAGGTAGGGGCTTGTATCCTACAAATGCCATGTGTAATTTTGTCACACAGTTTGTCCATGTGTGTGGGGTGTTCTTCCAATATTGCATGACATACATTATATCAGTAATGTCAATGCACACATGATGTATGTGTGTGCCACCTACACATATGTACCTGTGAACTGCAAGAGTTCCCATGTCCGAAGCCTGCCTCATGTGAATACATGGAATATGCATCAGACAACTGTATGACTGGGGTGTTCTGTGCAGGGGTTGCATGTGGTATGTGACTATACAGTGTGGGTTGTAGATGGTGTCATCCCACCAGCGAGGGATACATGATTGTTCTGGAGCATATAGTCCACATGTTGGTGATGAACAGGTGCAGCATGTTGTCACCACTTGTGGGAGTGGTAACAAGTTGTTCCATAGCAATGCAGAGAATGAATGATAAGACACCTTCAGATAGGGTCTTGCAGCTAGAATAATGCTCACACTGTATGTTTGGGTAGTTGCAGTACAACCATATAATGGTGTGTGTGGAGACCGTCATATTCCTAGTGTTGTCAGGAAGGCCAAGTGGGTTTCCTGGGTATGGGAGTGTGGTGTGTGCCAGGCTATGAACCTGAAGGCAGTCTAACCCACTGTGTGTTGCACATGGAGAGGCTCTGATGCTTTGTGCAGTGCCACCAACCTGGGGGTGTGTGTATCTGAGGTGCCTTTGGATACATCCCCTTGTTCTGTTTTGGTGCATGTGTAGGGGATGACAAGCATGGTATCAGGAATGACCTGGCACTGATGGTGTACACCTGGGAGCCTTGTACCAGGAGTCTGTTACTGCACGGATATTGCTGTACCCCATGCTAAGGACAGTTTCCACTGCATGCATCTTGAGGTTTACACTGCTGCTGTTGAGTAGCATCCCATCCAGTGTGATACCTGTGTAGGTGGCTATGTAATGTCAGCCTTGCATACAAAGGCAGTATGTGTGTAGCAACAGCCTCTGCCAATATACAACGACCCATGGGTGACAGGTGCAAGCTGTCCCAAGCAAAGCAATGTGGCATGTCCAGCATGTAATCCCACACTGACAGGCATTGGATCCCATTTGGATGTCACTGAAAGATACGTTAATTGCAGAAACTGATGATCCTGTCTACATATTGTGGCAGCATTCATGGTGAGGGTGAGATGCTACCCAAAGCCAGGGTCATACCAGCCTGTGCCACAACCTCAGAGAGCCCCTTCATGTCCCCTAACATGTAGTCCAAGGAGGTGCGTCAGAGGTCATACACACTGGCACAGACAATGACTGAGTCATACTGCTACATGCCTTGGAGTGACTGCTTTGCTTGTGTTATGTGGTGGATCATAGTGCCCGACGGGCAGCACAGCGTGATCATCACCTTATTCAGCCTGGGAGCAGGATCACCGTGTATGTGTCAATAGAGGTACCTCATACAACCGTAGCAGGTGTGTTGCCTAGCTGTATGGCCTGACACTATTTGGCACACAGGCTTTGTGAGCTATGTGTTGCATGTGCTCTGCTCTGGCGTAATGTTTGCTTGTGTGTCTGCTTTGCAGGTGTCAGCTGCTCAGGCAGGATGCTATTCTGAGAGCCCAATAATGTACCTGTGTGTGTCTGTGTTTGGATTGTGGCCGTGGTATGTCTATGGGAGACTGGTACTGTATTCACTGTATTATCCCACTCCACCTGACAGGGAATGCCAGTGCTGTGTAAACAGAGCTTAGCCCCCAGTTTGGCTATGTGGTTGCATCTCTCACATGTGTTGTACATGTATGGGAAGGGGAGAGGGTTGTCTGTGTACATGAGGCAGCTGTAACATTGCCACATGACTCACAGATTCACCAACTGGACCTGAGAGTAGATTGACAGGTGACCTTTGCACATGCTACCATAGCATTGTGACTCCCATACTAAGTAACGACACATAGGGCCAATGGGGAACAAGGTACTCAAGGTGACTATGTGAGGGTGTAGTGCTCCTGAATTGTTAGTGCTGGCATATATGAATGCTGTCTTGAGCAAATGTGAGGTAAGTCATATGCAATGTGTTACAGGTAAGCTACATGCAAACAGGACAAACAGTGACGTTCTGTCAAGTGACACATGGACATCAGTACAGTAAGCAACACAGATGTCACTAGGGATCCACTGAGGCACTGTATATCTGCACCGCAGGTGGAATCAGTGTTTCAGGAACATAACAGGCAAACATGCATACAAACAAAGCTACAGTCAGCAGGCCTGTATGTAGACTATGCTACAACAAACAAGGTGTACGACTTCCAGTATGTAACAGTGCATATATGCAGGCACTCTAAGCCAGTACCTAGACATTCCCAGGTCAGACGGGCTGGGTCCAGCCGCAACCCCCACAAGTGTATAGACCACGTACCTTCATAATGTTGAATAACTGGCCTGATACCCAAGTGCTCACACCTGTAATAATACACATGTCAAATAACAGACACTGAGCCCTCACTCAGCAGTTCCAGACGTAGTATGATGTATGCTACCTGACCTGGCACCACAGTATCCTTGACATCTATGGACACTTTCCCTCCTGTCATAGTTAGTTCTGTGTTTTGGTGCTGTTATGCATGGTATGAGGTGTGACCTTGTAGTGCTAGTGTGCTCTTGTGAGTCCTGAACCTGCTGTGTAGTACTGCACAGATATCAACTTCCTGAAACATCTGCATTGCAGAGTCGTGTGTGGACAGCATGCAACTCGCAGTTGACATGGCCATCATTGAGTATCAATATGTACATTGTTGTATCCCCTGTGCTGCCTATGTAGGTGGCCATCCCTTCACAGCCTCACCATCAGTATGCAAAGATGTGCAGGGTGTATAAAACAATACAATGACATTCATACTGTAACTGCATCAGGCATGCTGGTATATACCCACAATGCTATAATTACACTGTACTGTTGTCAACATCATACTATTACAATACGTCTATGTAGTCACCCTGTGCATCAGCACCATGTTAACCTGTTCCTGCACCGATCTTACAGATTGCAGGAGGTGGCACAGTTTCATCATATGCATAGGGTGTGTACCTGGTATGCCTGAGTCTGCCACTGATACAACCAATTGACATGTCTGTGTGTGTGTGTGTTGGTGAGGGACAGCAGTACAAGATGGGGCAATGTTGATGCAGTGTGTGCGTGTATGCGGTAGCCCTAGGTGTTATCACTTTGCATGTGTGTATGAATGCACACAGTCCCACCTCATGGCTGCCATATACAGGTGTTTGTGGACAGCCGCAGACTGTACCTGCCAGGACATACAGATCAGTGTCTCTGGCCACGGACACAGTACCTGTGCCTGGCAGGGGTGCTACGGACCATATCAGGTAACAATCCAGACTGGGTAGTGTCATCAGAAGCAGGTGTTCATTGACTGGAGACAGGTCCCTGTTGGGACTGTCCAGCACCACGTGCACGTGGTCTCCTGGGGCAGTCCGATGACAGCACAGACCCAGCAGTGCTGGGGCTGCTGCTGGCACTATGTGAGTGGCCGCGGCCCTGTTGTCCGCGACGGCTGCCAGCTGCTGCTGTTGCTGGCATACGGCCACGTCGACGCCTCAACCGTCCACCATTGCCCTGGCTCATGGACATATAGTTGTGGAACAGATCTAATATGTCCCCCCAATGTCTGTCAGTGACCTCGGTGAAGTTGCGGATGGCAGCCACAACATCACGCATACTGTCACTCATGGCTGTGTGACATGCTCTCAGCTCCCTCAGACCCTGCCTGGTGTACCATTCCATACGTGACTGTGCCTGCATTACAGCCCAAAACATAGCTGGGGTTGAAAGACCTCTGTGGGCACGTCTGACAGGGGCGGTATGCCCATGGATGCTCCCATGAGAACCCATGGATGTCTGCCTGTGTGGTACCGTGTCAGGGCCCTGGCCATGGCTGCAGTGTGGGGATGCATGTGCCACCGGTACCACATTACCCTGGTCAATGCCCACTGTATCCTGTCCATCACCTAGGGACATTGGTGACAAAGGATGTATTGGCAGGATGACTGTGCGTATTGATGGGGTCGACAGCTGTGTAGTGTCAATTGGCTGACCAGTGACAGACCCTGGCACACCTACCTGTGCCATTACACAGGTATCATCATCACTATCCACAGCAGCTGATTCAGGTTCCCTGCTGCATGACACCAGAGCAGCACCAGAACCTGTGGGAGTAAGACAGGAAACACAGTTTACAATGTGTGCACAATGCCACCACTGCACACATGGGCACATGCACACATGCACACATCTCATTATTTGAGATATCAACCCACAGACACAAACACACCTGCAATCAAACACATAGCACTACTGCTTCAGCCTATTATTACTATTAGTATACAGAATAGTGAAGGTAATGGTATTACACACTCACCAGCATGGATAGGCTGCCTTGCTGTTACACCAGAGGGACCTACGGAAAAGAGACATTTATCGTCAGTGGGCACAACTGTGCCATTGATACTGTGGGCACATTACAGTTCAGTAGTGCAACAGTTAGCTTCCACAAGTGTACTGCAGATAATGAGGTTATCACTAATGCACAATAATTACCAAGATAACAGCTACAAATCGAGGACACTCCCCACACATGCATAACCTAACAGTGTACAGAATGGTCACTATACACATGGCATGTTACCTGCACGCTCTGTGTCCTGCTGCTGTGTGGCTCCAGCCTCCATCATTACACATGTATGCTGTTGTTGTTGCTGCTGTGCTGGAGCCACAACACTCAGGAGTAGTCCCTCCAGTCTGTTGAGGGGGAGATGTCTAGCCACCCCACCACCTGTGGCAAGCTGCTACCTGTGGATATCCGACGCATGCTGACGGACATTTCTAATTAAATCACTGCAGTGATGGCATACCTGCTCATATGTCCGGTTATGTGTGCCTATGTCATTTACCCAACGGACCAGGTCTTGCCACAGTGCAGCCCTCTCCTGCTGCTTCTGGCTGGTGCGGGAAAAGAGTACAGTGAAATCCCGCACCAGGTTCTGGTGTATCTCCTCCTCCTCTGCAGCAGAGTAGACTGGGTTCCGCTGGTGAACCATGTCCTTGAAAAGGAGAAGGGAAATATGTCAGCAATATCTGTCAGCAGACTATAGCACACATAATACACATTATAATTGACTGCAGTGATATAACTTAGGCACCATATATAGCATATGTCTGTCTGTTGGGGGATACACATGTACATGACCAGATATCAGTGCTCATCTGACAACTGTGCAACAGTACCTGGCACACTCCATACAACAGACTAGTATACTGCAGCAGTCAACGCACTGTTTCAGGTACAATACACAACCTCACACTGGGGGTTTGAATCAAGGTACTGTATGGGGAACATTATAAGCCCATGCACTGCACACAATGCACGTTACATATTTCATTGGTACTGCACACTACTCTTACTTGCCATAACCCTACCTACACCACAGTGACATACAGGGTAACACAGCGCAACATATGGCAATGTAGTATGTGTTGATCGCAATACCCCACACACCTGTCTCTGCCCTCACACCAAGGACACACACTACCATGACAGACAGTCATGGTGAGCAATTACACCAGTACACAACATGCACCCAGTCACTAGCACGCTCATTCCACCTCACATATTCTGTTTGAAATGTGTTAATGGGTGTGCATTGCATCCTAGGTAGGTAGTGTGCTTTTGGCCCTGGTCCTACAGCAGCATACTGTTATGCTACCCTGCCCCTTGTGACACGTGTTATGATCGTACCTGCTCCTCACAAACAGTTACACAGGGTGACTCATATGGCATATTTCCTATCAGCATAACATTCAGCAGGGGTATGTCTGACATCTACTCATGGGGAGGCTTGCTTCTTAATTCTGTGTGGTCTACTACAGGGTATGTCATATTTGTGGGTAGGGTCCCGTACCTCCACCATGTGCTCTATACTACAGTGACAAGGACGACAGATGTAGGTAATTTGTGTTGTGGATGTTGGAGGTGTTACCATGGTTGGGAGACAACTGTCATGGGTGTGACCGAACTATGTATAGCCAGCAGTGGTAACCTCTATGTAGGTAGTCTGTGTGCGCTCTGTGGTGTTGGAGTGCATTGACACAGTTACTTGCATATGTCTGTGTCCTTCACCATATCTGTAGCTGTCATGGGAGGTACATACCGTGTAAGACATTGTGGGGTGTGGAGGAGTACAGTGACCTACATGTCCATATCTGACACGCCATGTCCACTGACACATTACATGTGCAGGTATTACAGGACTAGTGTGCCACTGTGTATATCGATGTGGAGCCTATTGTACACTTGTTGACCCTGTTCCCCACGACACATGCAGTGGTAGGCAGGCATGTACATATGTGGTGGTTACTGGTGTCAGTGTTTTTGAATGGGGTATGGTACTCCAGTATCCACACTGGTGTTCACTCCATGCCTGTGACACCAGGCACCTGTAGCAAGACATCTGCACACGTGCCTCACACAGTCTATATATGTATATATATATATATATATATATATATATATATATATATATATATATATATATATGTATTGATATATTTATATCTGTATATGGATATATATCTGTTTGTATATATGTATATATCATATGTATATATAGATGTAGATATATACATATAGATGTGGGGATAGTGGGGGAGAGAGTGAGAGAGAGAGACACAGGGTGAGTGTGAGGGGGTGGGACAGAGAGTGAGAGATAGTCATATACAGACATATCTGTTGTCAGTCAGATCTATCTGTACATGTGTAAGTCTCTACAGATATCTATATATGTATGTGTGTTTTACATATATCTGTACGTACATATTCTACCAATCTCGATGTATGTGCAGTAAGTGAGAACCTGGTTCAAGGCTCCTGAGAGCACACCAGTGGTACCAGGCTATACCCTGTATCATGCATTTTGGCCCCAGGACTCGGGACAAAACAAAAAGAGAGGGGGTGTGTCCATATTCATGGAGGACACACACACCTCCAGGTTAGTGGCAACACATGAAGCATCACAGATCATCCAGGTGCAGATAACCATAGGCAAACCTGCTAAACAACTGGTAGCATGTTACAGACCACCCTCCCGATCTCAGGGACCACAGTCGGCCTTCCTGTAGACATTGGAGGATATGAATGTCCCACCACACACCATCATATTGGGATAGTGCGACAACCCTAACATACACTGGGTGCATTATTCTACCCCAAACACCCTAGCCCAAAGGTTCCCGGAATTCACTATGTCAAATGCAATGGAACAGCTAGTCACCTCTCCCACAACAGGAGATAATATACTAGACCTGATCATCACAAACATGGGGACAATGTGCTACACACTGGAAGTATACCCCTCACTAGTCACATCTGACCACAGACTAATCACCCTGGATATACATATCCCACCTCCCCCACAACACAACAGACTACAGTGGGAAAACTCTCACATGCCGACTTTACACGTCTTATAACTGAGTTGGTATCCTTAATGCCCACTGGGCCAGTGTAATCCACTTCCCACAATGCAGACACCCTCACATATGCTTCTACAGACATCTCCAAGAATGCATGGATCATGCAATCACAAATGGAACCATGACCCTCTCCACCAAGGGCAGGCTTCCTGTCTGGTGGACCCCAGCATTGAACAAATTGTATAACAACAGATGGTAGCTACTGCATGGCAGAGTATACTTCCATAGAGCTACGGCATCTCTCATCAGCAGTAGTAGAAAGATAGGTTTTGTCGTACAAACATGCAAGGCCAACAATGAGAGGGACATCGCTATGGTCACTACAGATAACCACAATGCCTTCCTCTGCTATGTTACACACCTGGGTGGGAACCCTCAGTTGTGTTCAGTTAGTTCACAGTGACATACGCTACACTGAACACACAGATAATGCCAACAGTCTGGCAGACAGGTTCAGTGCAGGTTTCTACACTCCCTCACCCACACATGTGGAATTACTTATCCCAGCTGACTGTAACCTCCCTGTCATCTCAGATGTCCAGCTGGGAACCACCCTCAGCGGAGCTGTAAACACAGCATCAATGGGACCCAAAGGTATTGCAGATTGCATGCTATGTGAACTGCAAGAGGAGCTACACATGCACATTACATGCTATTCAGCCGTAGCCTTACTACAGCATATGTACCTGGACACTGGCATACAGCAACAGTAGTTCCACTCCACACAGGAGGCACCTCTACAGACCCTGGTAACTACCACCCCATAAGCTTAACCAGCCTGGTCTGCAACACTATGGAAAGGATCATTATGGTACACATACACAGAGACATTGGGGACTTAGACACTTGATCCCACCCGGTTTGGCTTTGTAGAGGGCAGATCCTGCCTTATGAACCTGGTTGACCTTTTCAAATCAGTCACTATAGCCATTGCTGAGGGCATAACGGTCCATACAGCCTACCTGGACTTGCCTACAGCATTCGACACACTACCGCACTTTGCCATCATAGACATGATCTACAGCTGACATGTAAATCCTTATGTCACATGATGGGTTGCAAACCAGCTAACGGATAGAAACCCTATAGTCAACCTCACTGGTGCCATGTCAGACTCAGAACCAATCACATGTGGTGTCCCACAGGGCTCTGTCCTGGGACTGCTCATGTTTGGCATATCATTCTCAGATGTGGAAGCAGACATGGGAGGGTAGTGGCTGACAATGTTCAAAGATGACTGCATACTAGGCGCCATAGGCAATACACCTGCTGACACATACATCCTACTGACAGGCCACACAGACACCAACAACTGGTGGCGGAGTCATGGCCTGACACTGAATGCCACGTAATGTATACTCATACCCTTTTGGACGGACAAGGTACCTACATATTATCACATAGACAATAACCCACTGAGTACAGACAAAGTAATCGGAGACCTGGTGACACTGTGCAATGCTGACCTCTCATTTGACACCCACGTTGCCAAAGTGGTTGGATGGACTTCCTACCTTGCCCACCTTATCATGAAGGGATTCACATCCACATCAAAAGGGGTCATTGTACCCTTATACTCCTCCCTTATCAGGCCCATGACTGTGTACTATGCCCCATTTGGTATGTACCTCACCTGGCACTTGCAACAGCTAGGGGGACCCCATGAGTACATCACCAGGAGGATCAAGGGTCTGCAACAACTGTCATATGCTGCCAGACTAACGTAACTCATGCTCTATTCCATAGCATACTGCCTACGTAGGGGTGATCTGTGTCTGATGTAGTAGGCCATGTCCAATCTGGTAGTGATGGACATGTTCCACCTCATACAATCCAAATCCATCAGAAGCACGACAGCTACGGATTTAAACCTCAGCACACATATGAATAGGACATACTGTAGGGACAGATCCATCACTAAGAGACTTCCCATACTGTGGAACAGGATCCCAGTTCATGTTAGGCAGAGACTCTCACTGACACTCTTCATGTGCATTCTTGACAAGTGGATGGGAGATCATAGGTTTACAGCAGGGGTCTTCACTGTGTCACTACTATACAGAGGCGCAGGTTTCTAAATCTATTCTATACACTGTCTGCAGATAGCCTAGTACTAAACTATGCCACTGTGAAACTACATCTGTCTATGCATTTCTACATCCCTCTCTATCTATGTATACACATATGCATATTTTATATATATATATATATATATATATATATATATATATATATATATATATATATACACATACATATCTCGATATAAATACGTATATACATGTTATATATATATATATATATATATATATATATATACATACTCCTTTTTAGGTCCACATATGTATACACACAGTAAAGTACTGCAGAACACCCATTACTGTACCACATACTTGTACATTGCACTACAACCTATATTGCTATGTGCACATAGCTACCATCACATACATATGTATGTGGAGCCTTCAGTGACAGTTGCAGTATGTCCCTGGCCCTATGCACATCTTCATATACATAGATACAGACAAATAACACATCTGGAGGGTTCACAGTATGTAGAGTATTATAGTAGTACTTTACATTACCTGTGTTTGTTGCAGCTGTTTGTGTAGGCTTGCAGTTGCTTGGACTGCTGTCTGCCTCTTTGCTTTGTTGTTTCAGGTTTGTTATTTCTTTCTTTCTTTCTTTCTTTCTTTCTTTGTTTCTTTCTGTCTTTCTGTCTTTCTGTCTTTCTTTGTTTTTTTTTTTTTTTTGTTTTCTCTCTCTCTCTCCCTCTCTACCTCCAGCGGGTGCAATGACAGTATTGCATGTGTTGACTGGGAGTACAGGATGCTTTTGTAGGTATCTGCACATGTCCATGTGATGGCCTCTGCACCAATTGTTAGCCAGCATTTACTAATTGCATGCAGCCTGTTGTGTAGTGATTGCAGTTCTCCCTGTGATTACAGGCCTGTGCTATAAAAAGGTCTGTTAGGTAGGCATAGCCCTTTCAGATTATCAGGGTGGGGACCATGCTGGTTTGCTGTGGACACTGTTCTGTGAGTGTAAGGGTTGGTATGTCTCTCATATTTCAGGCTGTGTTGTAGACACTGCAATGCATATTGTTCTGTAAGCTGGGTATTCCTTCCTCTAGTGTCCTGTTCTCCGTGTGTATGTAAACTGACACCTACGACTAGTAATACTGTGTATATGGGTGTGTGTGCTTTCCTGTGGGGATTGTGGTGTACCTGGTATATAGCAGTGGCTCTTGCAATGTGTTGCTATGGCTTCAATATTTGGCCTTTACATTCTCTCCTTGTATGCCTGCTAGGTGTCTTTCCTGTTATGTGTTGCTATGGCTTTCCTATTTTCCATTTACATTCACAGCTTGTAATGCTTGCTAAATCTGTTTGGCCAGCAATTCCCTATGTGTTTGTTGTGGTAGGGTGTTACTGCATGCAGTATGGTCTGGCCATGGTGTGGGCCTTGACACTTACAGGGGTATTTGATCATGCTGCTGAGCAGGCCTCAGATATTCTCCGGTGCATCTTTTATCTGCCTCGTGGAATGGTTCATAGCAGTGGGTTACTCCAGTGACATATTCTGATACTCTGCAGTTGTGACTGTAGGTTATTTCAAGCATATGTATTAGTACACCATTTGTGCCGTGCAGGTGGTGCATACCTTCAGTCAGTCATACTTACCATTGCATGTGTAGTTACACCTTTCTGCCTACTGTTAGTACATTTGGCAGGGTGTCAGTGGGGCACAGTTGACATTTGTTTTCACATCAGGGACATCCCTGTAACTCAGTCACAGTTGCTATGTCTGAACTCTTAACTATTCAACTATGGCTGTGTTTATCCTACTCTGAGTATGTGTGTGGCTTGCCAGATGCTACTGTGACATTATTACCTAGTAGCTACCAACTAGCATGACTGTTTCTCAGCACACAGTACTATTTTACAAATCCACTAGATTTGACAGTAAATATACATTACATGCTTTGTGTACTAGACTTGTATATTCCCTTTAAATTAATTCCTACTATTTTATGATATATTTCTTTCAGCACAATGTTCTTGTATAGCACTCATGGCTTAGTGGTAAGTCACGCAGACTAGTGTTTCCAAGGTCCTGGGTTTGAGACTGAGGGAGGTATTTTATTTTGCTGCTGAGAAAACTACAGGCCTTGTCATTCAGAGTGACTAAGGCACTTTTAAGCAGTTGTAAGCGGGTTAGCGCTGGTTTACGCAGAGGTCACGCATGCGCACTGCCGCTTAGCTTCGCGCACACCCGCTTACTACTGCTTAAAAGTGCTTACTCTCGTGTACACCCGCGCTATTTTCTTTGAAAGAAAAGAAAATGGGGAGATAGGAAAGTGGTGAAAAAGGGGTCACATAGAGGGTAGGACAGTAGGGAAACAAGCTAGGGTTTTGGAGGAGGGATGTAGGTAAGGCCCATAGCTGCCCATTTCTTCGTCAGCAACAGCTGTGCATATGTTTGTAATTTGGTGTGACATTTGAAACCTTCTACCCCTGAGAGAGGTGTAAGGACAACAATAATACTTGTTGTACAGCCAATTGTAATTGCCAGTTTACATGTCCAGCAGACATGTGTGCAAAATGGGCAGCTATGTATGGGGCGTAATTTTTTTGTGGGTACAGAGTGCCCTTTTTTTTTTTCAGGTGAGAGTGGTATGTCAGGTACAGGAAGTCGGTATAGCTGGGGAGGTAGGTTGGGGAGGTTAACAGACAAGACAAACAAGACGCATACAGGGCCGGTGTATGACACATGTGGGGGGGTTACACAATTGATGGGGATGGATGTTTGGATATCTCGAGCCCATGAGCCCACAGATGGCAACAGTGAAACTGAGATCCCCACCCATGGGCAGTTGCCACTGTGCCTTCACTGTCCAGGATGGGGCTGTGCTGGGGGCTGTGTAGGCCAGGCAGCAGGCACGCCCGTGAGTTGTGCCACCCGTGCCTCAAGCTGGCGTAGGGGCCCAAGCACAGCGTGCCGGATCTCCCTACACACCACAGTCCGGACACTACGGAGGGTGAGTGGATGTTCTCCTCCGGCCACGCATGCAGAGGGGGGACGAGCCCCATCCCCTGCAGCGCTTTCACCCGCAGGTGGCACAGGGCCACCGGAGGAGGGTCCGGCCTGGGCACTACTGCCAGGTGCACTCGCCAGCTGAGGTGGGAGAGGTAGGTCCGCTGGAACCCGCCTTCCTTGTCGTCCTATGTTTTGCATTATGTTATGACAGTTTGGGTTAGTAACGTACAATACCATTCACAATTAGTTGTAACAGCATGCATTAGTATTCCCATTAACCAAACACCCATAAATTCAAGCCTTTGAACAGCAAGCATAACACATGCATAATTTGAACAGCAATACACAATCCAACAACATGCAGGGTTGACTGATGGCAACAGGCCATCAAGTTTGGATGTATGAACAGGGCAGATGCATCAACGTACATGCAAATATATATAAACCAACTGGACAAATGTCCAGGGGTGTTAATTGTGATTGCACATACCCATTTCACGTGGAATGGATTATTTGTGGTTATAGGGTAGGGTGAAGAAATATTTAATTAACAACGTCAAATACCAATACATATGCTGTACATTTCTACTAGCTGCAGATATATACACACTACAGTTCTGCCTACAGTTTCCTATGTGATAACTACTTCAGGTTGGTGATAGGAATGTTACTGCTACATCAATATACATTTCATATTTATTCATACACATTCATATCTGGCTCTGTTCAGCTACATCATCCTGCTACATTTGCTTTATATAGCTACAGACAACTGTGGATGTTTGGTATTTCAGACAACCATACTATCTGCATATTGCATACTGAGAGCAACATATCCAGAGTTTGGGACACACATTCCAGCTTCAGTACTGTTTTCAACACATGTTGCTGTGTGGTTCTGCCTGTCACATTCATTTCATTCTGTACTGACTGCAGTATACTTTATTCAGGAGTTATTACTACTTTATTGGTGGATTCATACCTATTTCTCACACTCTCTCACTTGTTTTATTTTTACAATTCAGGATGGTACTTAATTCTAGGCTTTATTGACATGCTTTACCTTTAGTTATAACAATCCTTTCCAACAGTCTCACTTATGTCATGTTTCTGAATTTCAACAGGGATATATTTCACACATGTGTTTTACTCAGCTTCTGCAGCTATATTTTTCAGCCTGCTGCAGGTTATGTACTATTATATTACAGGTGGGACATCTTTATTTCCGACTTGTTTCATTTTTATGTTTGGATTACAGGCTGCATCACACTTTTGTAATCAAGCAATACTTGCAAACCCTCTTTCACTGTTACTTGCACATTTTATTAATTAGTGACTACACTGCACTCTTTTGCTAACTGTCATACTTATATATTTATTTACAGTTACAGGGAGTGAATTATTGACCTGCCTGGTGGCGCAACCGCACCAGCCTATCGCCATAGGCTCGATGGTTCACAGAATGGACACCTGCAGCTGTAATATAAATGAAGTAATATTGGAATACACATCTCCATAATATCAGCTAGGTTAATTTCTTACATAAATAATTACATGTAACTTACTCAGTAGTGGGGCGTTGGGCATTTGCCGGGCCTCCTGGGTCCAACGGTTCAGTTGGTCCTGCTTCCATCTCTTCAGGTCCACATGGTGGTGACGGACCTGCTAACCAGTCCTTGGTATTCCTGTGGCACTGGTGAGATCATGTGCCAACCGGCCCGACGCCTCAGCCCTATATGCTCCCCACAGGACCTGGCCCTGCATGAGTTAGGCCTCATGATTATGGACGAGGAGCCAAACCATATATTTGGACTCCTCAACACCCCACCTCTGTGCTCGGAAGCAACTACCGTCTCCTACACCTGACATCCTGGCTGCAAGTCGGTTCTACAATCAGTTATGCTGTGTATTCCCGCCTATGGGGCTTATATATGCCGTTTTTCCCGCACTTCTCTGTGATTGGCCATTTTGGAATTGTATCAGCTTCATAAAACCTGCTTTGTCATGCTCCTCTTTCTATTCATTCCTATATATATGCTATTACTGCATTTCTATGTGCAACTGTCATGGCTTAGTGGTTCAGTACTTTGACTATGGTGCATGGTATCCTGGGTTCGAACATGGCCATTGCTTTTTATATTTTATGACTGTCTACACAGGCTAGGAGGTGTGTCTGTGTAAAGGCAGTTTTGATACAGCTTGCTCAACATTGCCCGTCGGTTAGCTTGTTGGCACAGTGCGCAGCTCCGCGCAAATGGATCACGCTGGTTTACGAGTGGTTTGGCTGTCAGCACGCATATTGCACTCAACTCAGCTACAGGCACACAGTTTCAGCGTGTTAAAACACTGCTCAACCCCGGGCACTCATTTTACACCTATTAAACCACTGCTCACCTACAGGCACTCATTTTATACCTGTTGTAACACTGCTCACCTATGGGCAGATATCCTCAACTTGTTACACTGTAGCTCAGCTATGGGCACATTTGACATTTTTTTTTTATTATCTCACATTTCTTCAAAATACATGGCCCATTTCATTACATTTTACATAAAATATAATTTTATATATGTACATATATGTCAGGGACTTGTTTTGTGCTTATTTCACTAAATATAAAAATTGATGTTGTGGAGGCTTGAACCATGACTGCCTGCTCTTCAGCCAACGTCTCTACTGCTACGCTATTGCTTCTTGGCTTACTTTGCATATTTAGTTCTTATATGCTTTTCCACTGACTGCTAACTGTGGCTAAGTGCCGGGCACGCCCGCGCAAACGAGCGCACTCATGGGCAAACATCTTTACAACTTATAAAAAATATATATAAGATGTTCATTTATACATTTTATGTTCATGGTCTGTGGGGGCATATGTTGTGTTGTGTTTATTCACATTTCCACGAACTCTGTCGTGGGCGTTTACTTTCGGGATTTTTACTCTTCTGGGGGCATGTCCGTTTGAAGGGCTCGCCCTACGGACACACCCCCTACTGTCTTACACGGACCGTGTTAGCCTTAGGTGTGATTCAGCATGCCTTCATGCATATGCATGACATGCTGACGTCACACCGTTTAACTGCAGCCTCCATGTAAGCCTTCTAACTCTTACACGGAGGCTTCGTGAATCCTGCCCATAACATTTCATAATTAGTATATGTTGTAGCTAAGAACATCAGACATGAGGATAGAAAGAAATAGCAAGGCACATGGAAAAAGGGAAACACCAAAGAAAAAGTATAACAATTAAGATAGAAAAATTCTCCTTACTAGAAATAAGTCTAAATGAAAATATCACATGTGTATAACAGTTCATTTGTGAAGTCAAATAGGAAAAAAAAAAAAACAAAAAAACCCCAAAAGACAAAAAGTCTAAAAGAAGACATGGAAGAAATACTAGAGGACTGTATGACAAGTGAAGACTTATGATGCAGTATATATGGTCTCTGTATGTTAATTTAGGAAGCCAGTGAATTGATGAATCTGAAGCATCTGCCATCTGTTACTGCCCTCTAAAGAAATAAGGCTGATCCAGTAGAGACATGAAGTAAGAAATGGTGCTTCATAGGAATATATGCAACGTACTGAGTTCTTTCAGATTTTAGTTATTAGTTCTAGGAGATTCACAAAATGAAGCAAAACCTTGAGAGGTAGATCAGAGAAGCCTAAGGAGTAGGCATTATCTTGGTATTGAACTGAAAGCAATAAGCTTGCAATAAGTCCAAAATAGATACCTAAAAAAATCTTACACAAGACAGAAAAGAGGTTAATAAACACAGTCATATAGTCTAATTACTGGACAATTTTTCTAAACTAATCAAGTAAAAATGTTTTGATTTTACACAAGGGGAAAATTATTTTTGATGATAACATAATGGAAACAGATTTAGGAAGGAAGAGAGGTGATAATAAGCTACAGTCATCTTAAGCTTGCATATGAATTTGGCTTAGGCTAACTTCCTTAGCACAGTGCAATGGGACTTATTCCAGGTAGCGTTATATATGACTTTGGCAGCTCCATGAGAAGCTGACTCCAGCTGCATAGACAGATTTTGTTTCAGAAGGTCAAAGGCACATGCATGTCTTGTTTTGGTAGCTGTGTTGTACGGTCTTTGTCTAAATCAAGACTGTAGATGATGCAGATGCTTTTTATGGTAGACAAGAATAGCTTTGTACTGTTCTAGTGTTTGAGTGAGTGAACGAACTGTGGTCAGCCAAGCCATTACCTGGGATGGAATCTAGGTCAGTCTCTTTTACAACCAAACAGGTGACTTCTGTTAATTCAGCTAGTAGCAGATCATAGAATAGTCATAAAACTGAGGCATTCTGATGGAGATTGTGAAAATGCACTGATGGAATTTGCATAGCTAAACTGAGACAATAAAAACCTAACTGTTAACTGAAAGTATGGTACTGGCTTACAGAAAATGCATAGCAACAGGGACAAGTAAAATCATGAACATACACAGGAAGGGTCTTAATGTGATAGGAAACACAACCTAATTAAATTTCACAGTTTTTGAAAGGGCTGTATAATTTGCTATCATCAATGTAATTCCCCATCCTTCCAATGAATAATGTGCAATTGGTGTTAATAATTACCTATGCCACATGCTGTTCTCCAGTGTGCTTAGTTATTAATTTCGCCCAGTCCATGCATATTTCCCTAAACAATATACTACATACCTTTGCACAGTACTTTAAAACCAATGCACAGATTTTGTCTTGTTTTAGAAGGCAAGTAATTTCTTATAGTGATATGGCTGCTCAGACTCCTGGAGGCAGGCAAATAAATATGTAGTAGAAAAGGAATTTTCGCGCAAACCTGAAAGCCCTGAGTTTTGGAAATATCCGGAATGTAGTTTGGTACACCCTAATTACTATAAATTACAGAGTCAGGAAACCACTTCACTCAGTGGTGGTTACTGTGACGATGCAAGGTATTGCCAGCTATGCCAGGAGAAGTAGGGCAGTGGATGTGTAACATATGCCAGCACAGCTAGCTGGAATTTTGTAAATATTTATATGTAATTTGTATATCAGACTGATTTGTACAGGTGCTCTGTTGAAAATGTATTTGTAAAGTTGTTTGTGTTAAAAAATGTACCAAAAGTGGGCCCTGACTGTATTGTAACTGATTAAATGTATATGTTTTAACAGAGGATACTGGAAGAGAAAAGGTTAATCTCAATTCACCTGACTTTGAAAAAATATTCTGAAATTAAATTGCTGGGCCTAGGCCATAAAAATGTTATCTCACAGTTTTGAATGAAGCCAGAGATGCAATGTCTGTAAGAAGCATAATTTGTTAGTCTTTGTAGGAAGAGCAAAAGTGTTAAAATTTTTTACAGCTTCCAAATGCTGCAATAAACTTTAGCAAAGCTCAAGATGTGTATTGTAATACATACTTGCTAAATCCTGGCAGCTTCTAGTGATGGAGGGTAGTGTGGGAAACATAGTCAGATGTCCAGTTGTGATGTAATTTTGTAACCAACTCTGAAATAATATTTAGATATTACAGAGAGAGGTCTTAAGTGACTGGGCAGTATGTTTCTTGGAACCTGACACAGAAGGATCACTTACCTACTTCATCTTGCCTTGCTCGAGTAAGTGAACCAGGAAATGCTAATTCTTTAGATCAGTCAGAAAAATATAGTGAGTTTAGTTAATAAGTTAATACTGTTTTTTTAACAATTGATGTTGTGACCTTGTTCAGTGTTATCCCACATAATGTAAGACTGGAATGGTTCCACGATTTTTTGGTTGAATCTGCCCAACTTATTAATGACACGATTAACACCTTAGATACTTTAAAGGAAATAGTCCTAAAAAACAATTTTGTTTTTTTGAAGGGCAATATTTTCTCCAGACTAAGGGGGTCACCATGGAGGCTGCATGTGCCCCCATTTTCGCAAACATTATCATGCTCCAATTGGAGGGAAAAAAAGTATCTTTCGTCATTTTTGTTCATTGCAATGGACTATTTATGTCCTCTACCTGGACAACATATTTATTGCATGGAACAAACCCATTAGTGATATATATGAGTTTAGCAGTTACCTGAACAGTACAACCCTTTTTTTAAATTTACATTTAATCACAACCTGTATAAAGTTAACTATTTGGATGTCAAAATCAGTAAAAATCTGGTAAACAAGAGGCTTGTGAGTAATAATTACAGAAAGCCCACATACTCTAATGGACTTCTGCATTATGCATGTTGCCATCCTGAACACCTAAAAATTGGTTTGGTTAAGAGACAGTATGTTAGATTAGCAAGAATGGTCTCCAAGGATGACAGTTTTTCAAGCGAAAGTGATAAGCTGGCCATTATGTTACATACCAGGGGCTATCGTTACAGTTTGAAAGAAGCAGCTATCAAAATAAGAGAAGGTTTTTTTAACCCCTATTATTGTCAGAACAGGACTACCATAACTTTAATTCAGGGCCAAACCTATTGAACAGGGAGATTATTTACATTCCTTTATTACCATCTTTACGGTAGACCATTTAAGCATCAAAGGGGTCCTTAAAAGGATCTGGAAAGTTTTTTCATGTTTTGATAGTTTAACTGATAAACTTGGTAGGGAACCGCATAATGTTTTTAGAAAGGGTAGATCCATTAAGAATTTCTTAGAAACAAGTGATGTCCCCTTTGCAAATACTTCTAACAAAAAAAAAATGGGGACCTATAGATGTGGCTTTTGTTCACAATGCAAGTCCATTATAGAAAACATCAACAATGCAGTTGTTTTTATGTGGGATAGACACAGAGAAAATGTAAAGATCATATTTATGAGCACTTATATGATATAAAATGTAAAAATAAGAAAAATTCCTCATATAAGCACATCTCTAACTTTCCCACCCACAATTTCCATTTTTTTGGATTGGATATGATAGAAAAAGATCCCTGGGGGTCCTTTGGCTGATTGAATTTAATTTAGGGAATTGGTATGGCAGATCAAGTTAAATGTATATATTTTCCCTGGACTAAACAAAAGTGCATCTATTGCAAGTTTCCTTAGATTACGTTCATACTTGCTGTGACTATTTGGGCTTTATTTTTATAGTTATCCTTGTAATTTTTTTATATAATTATAGCTTATGTATTTTTATGAATTGTTTATTTAATTTCTTTCTAATCATTTTTTTTAATTATGTGACCATATCTCCTTTGCAAACTGCAGTCATTGTTTTTTATGTAACACATGACTATAAGACAGCATTTTAAATTTGGCTTAAGACTAGTATTTTATTAAATTCTGATGAAGTCTATTGCTACAGCTGATGAAAGCACTTAATCTTTCATTAAACCTGAATTTAACATTAAAAATTTTTCCCAACCCCCCCCCCCCAATTATTTCTGGCTAGTCCAGAATTCTTGACCAAATAAATTAAGAGGTATGTTGGTGCCCCAGAATATTCAAATCAGAAATATTTCTCTTTCCGTTATTTTGGCAAACCATTAATAAAGTACTAGGCATTCAGTGTCACTCCATTTGTTTGGTATGGTTATTCTCTTTATTAGTGCTGTTTTTGTTGGAGGGAGGTTGGAAAACTAAAGTGCTTGCTTGCAGGCTCAGTAGTTCAACAAGTAGCATACTTGTCTTTGATGCAGAAGGCTGTGGGTTCTATTCCCATACCACTTACCAGTACTGTCACTGCAGTGCAGCATAAGGGGAATGATGCTCTCTTGGGTGTGCCATCCTTCAGATGTGACTAAGGGAAATTATGCACTCTTGCGTGTGCCAGCCTTTGGATGTGACTAACAGGAATGATGCACTCTTGGGTGTGCCATCCTTCAGATGTGACTAAGAGAAATTATGCAATTTTGGATGTGCCAGGCTTTAGATGCAACCAACAGGAATGGATGCACTCTTGGGTGTGCCATCCTTCAGATGTGACTAGGGGAAATGATGCAGTCTTGAGTGTGCCAGCCTTTGGATGCGACTAAGAGGAATGATGCACTCTTATGTGTGCCATTCTTCAGATGTGACTAAGGGGAATGATGCACACTTGGGTGTGCCAGCCTTTGGATGCAACTAAGGGGAATAATGCACTCTTAGGTGTGCTAGCCTTCAGATGTGACTAAGGGAAATGATGCACTCTTGGGTGTGCCAGCCTTTGGATGTGAGTAAGAGGAATGATGCACTCTTACGTGCGCCATCCTTCAGATGTGACTAAGGGGAATGATGCACACTTGGGCCAGCCTTTGGATGTGACTAAGGGGAATAATGCACTCTTAGGTGTGCCAGCCTTCAGATGTGACTAAGAAAAATGATGCACTCTTGGGTGTGCCAGGATTTGGATGCGACTAAGAGGAATGATGCACTCTTACGTGTGCCATCCTTCAGATGTGACTAAGGGGAATGATGCACACTTGGGTGTGCCAGCCTTTGGATGCGACTAAGGGGAATAATGCACTCTTAGGTGTGCCAGCCTTCAGATGTGAATAAGGGAAATGATGCACTCTTGGGTGTGCCAGCCTTTGGATGCGACTAAGAGGAATGATGCACTCTTGGGTGTGCCAGCCTTCAGATGTGAATAAGGGGAATGATGCACTCTTGGGTGTGCCAGCCTTTGGATGCGACTAAGAGGAATGATGCACTCTTGGGTGTGCCAGACTTCGGATGGGACATTAAACTGAGGCCTCATCTGCCTGAGTTGGTGATAGTGCAAGTAGATGCAAAATATTCCATGGAACTTATCAAAAAGTAGGGGAAGTTCTCTGGTGTCCTGGCCAGTATTTTCCTAGTCAATATGAATACCACCTCTGGTCTCATCAGAAAAGAGGTTATTGGCTTAGTTGGACTAATCCAGTCAACAAAAAGTATAAATAAATTATGATTGCCACTCCATCTCAGTTATTTCATTAAATCTTTGTACTCTGTCTATTCATTAAGTGGTTATAGTTATTATATCTCAATGGACCTGCCACTGTAAAGTGATCTTGGAGAGTTTTTTTACAGAATCTACTTCATGCCACCTTGTATGAGTCATGCCAGACATATGTAAGCCATTTCTTAAAATTCCATCTTAGTAGAAGGGTGAGTCACTGGCATCTTGCACAGCTTCTGGAACCTATTTTTATTTTCACTTTTTTCAAAGTCAAAGTCAACGTTGTCATTCACACCCACACACAGTGCAAGTTAAATGAAATTACGTTGTTTCAGTTCCAAGTGCATATGTCACATACAACTAGAGGACAACAAGGACATATAACAGTGCAGTAACATATACATATACATAAACTAAACAAGACGGACAGATCTGAGATACCTTTGTAATACTGGTAGCAACCTTCATCAAATATTGCACATTTTTTGCTTGAATTACTCTGATCTGTGTTCTCTGAACAGCTATTACATCTTTAAAGATCATGTTCAAAGGCTCAAAATGATATTTTGTTTTCGTATAAAAAGTATTAAAATGCATCTTTATGCTTGTGTTCACTTTTTTGTACAAAATCAAAAGGTAGTTTCATACTCATTTAAAAAATCAACTTTTTTAAAAATTGCTTCCAAACACAGAAGACTATATGTACTGAGATGTGTTTATGGCACTAATAATCATGGGAGGGCAGGAGGCACTTATTTATTGATAAGAATCTGCAACAATTTTCCAGATGCCACAAATATTACAAAGAACAGATCAAAAGACTTCTCAGTTTCTTTGTTCAAGAATTCTGGACAAAGGCAACAATAATGGGGGACAAAAGGGACACATTTTAATTATTTTATATATTTGTTAACCAGTTAAACCCAATGGCCAAATTATCCCTTACTGGGGTAACTCAGGAGCCACTGTCTGGTTTAGTGACTTGCTCACAAATTAAGCAAACAGAGGTGAAAGGATTCAAACCCTGTTCCTTTGACTACAGGAAGCAGTTTATAAACATGAGTGCGTGACAACTCCAAAGTACTTAAAATGTTAACAGAATGATAAGTGTTACATAGACATGCATAAATACTATAAAACTGTAATGACTGGCATTATTGACTGACATTAATCTTCAGTGATTTACCAGAAAAAGAAGTTCATAGGTTCATAGGTTGGTACTAGGCTATTGGCTCTAGGGCCTATACAAGCCTAGCCATAACAATTCCCTGGCTATTTCTTCCCACAGTATTTACTTCCCTGGACTCCTGCCTAGCAGGGTGACTAATGTGATCCCCGTGGTGAATTTCCTATCTCCCATCCAATTATCAAGGTTCCTTTTGAAGATTGCCAAAGAGGCACTCTGCTTGACATGTATGGGTAGTCTATTCCAGAGTCTGGGGAGTCTCTGGGTCAGGAACCTATCCCTCCAGCATGTTTTGTTCATTGTGATGACAAGGTTTAAATCCCTGGAGCATGTGTTTCTGAGGGACTGGGATTTCTTTAAGTGTAGCATGTCGAACAGCTCTGGGTTTGACATGGCCTTGTATGTTAAGCAAAGATCTCCTCTGAGTAGACGATATGTGATAGAGTATAGGTGGAGTTTTTTTAGATGGTCAGCATAGGGCATCTGCTTTAGGCCTGTGTTTCTTTTACTGAGGTATTTCTGTGGCTTTTCCAGTTGTTGCAGATGTCTTGAGAGGTACATACCAAATGGGGCATTGTATTCTATAATGGGTCTAATGAGGGATGAGTACATTGGGACAATGACCTCCTTTTTTTCTGGATGAAAAGTCCTTAGTGATGAGGTGTGCCACATAGAAGGATTTCCTGACTGTTGTGGTGATGTGGTTATCGAAGGTGAGACCACTGTCCACCTGTGTCCCTAAGTCTCTTATCACACTTTCGGTGTTTAGTGTACTGACACTTATGTGGTAGTTCACGGGTACATGTTTTTTTCCAAAGGGGATAACTCTACATTTCCTGGCATTGAGCTTGAGCCCATGGCTCTGGTATGAAGCATCTGTTTCTGTAAGGCCCTTTTGTAGAATATCCACATAATTTGGGGATTCAATAATGGCTCCCAGTTTGCAGTCATATGCAAACTTTGTTAGCCAGAGTCCCTTATTGTTGGCCTGTACTTCAGAGAAGTAGATGCCAAGCAAGAGCGGTCCCAGGATTGAACCCTGAGGTACTCCACTTGTCTGGAGCTGGATTTGGAGTCGGCTACTTTTACAGTGTGGGTTCCGTCAGTAAGCCAGTTGGTAATCCATCGAGTGACGTAGGGATTAATGCCCAGCTTAGTAAGTTTATCTATGATTCCAGAGTGGGGGATGGCATCTAAGGCCTTGGTGAGGTCCAGATAGGCTGTGTGGATCACCTTACCCTTGTCCACGGCTCCAGAGACTGTTTTGAAGAAGTCAATCAGGTTCAGGAGACAAGATTGGCCCTTCACGAACCCAAACTGCGTGGGGTCCAGTGTTTGAAGGTTGTCAATGTCTTTGTTTATAAGTTCCATGATAGTACGTTCCATGGCCTTGCAGATCAGGCTCATCAGACTGATGAAGTGGTAGTTCCTGGGATCCAAGGTGGATCCCCCCCTTGTGGAGTGGGATAACTGTAGCTGTGCGCCACGCAGTGGGCATGAAGCCTGAGGTGAGGCTATGATTAAACATGACACTTAGGTGAAATGCCAGTTCATTTTGTAGTTCATGTAGTACACAGCCTGGCATGTTGTCTGGTCCCATGGATGCTGTATTCTTAGCTGTGGAGAGTGCATTTTTTCCTGTGTGGCTATTACCAGAATTTGGCAATCTTTTAATATTGAGATGGGCCCTTTGGGGGGTGAGAGGGGTTGAAGTTTGCACTGAATCGATCTGTCAGGATATTGGCAATATCCTTGGGATCAGTATATTTAATACCATTCTGTTGTAGCTCAGAGCAGATCTGAGCATTGCCATTTAGATTCTTGACATAGCTATAGAATGCCTTGTGGTTGTCTTTGGAATCTTTGCAATTTTATTTTCATAGCTAGCTTTTTAGGATTTTATGAGGAATCTCAGCTTCTTACTGAGGCTGGTAAGAGAGTTTTTTGCATCCTGGGATTTTCCTCTTTTCTGCAACAGTTTCTTCCTTTTTTTGTAAAGTTTGTTTATGGCAAGGGACCACTAGAATGGTTTCCTTTATTTGGAGGAGAGCATCTTCGTTCTATTGGGGATGGCACGATTCATGCTCGAGTGGATGTGCTCGTACAGTACCTTAGTGTAGGATTCAGCAGTTGAACTTTCAGTTCCCATCTACATGGGTGTCATGAAGTTTGTCACTTCTGACTTGAGTAGCATGAAGTTGGCTTTGGAGAAGTTTTTTACGGAGGTTTCCTTACTGGGGGTGGGGGTGGGATGTGGATGTCAAGGGTGATTAGCTTATGGTTAGACCTGACCAATGAGGGGGTGACCATAGGTGTGGAGCATTGATTTCCCATGTTGGTAATGACTAGGTCTAGGACACTGGAGCCCCTGGTGGGACTAAGGATTAGTTGATCCAGGGCATTGGAATTTATGAATTCCAAGAACCGTTGGGCAAAGGTGTTGGTACATGAGTAGTTTTCCCAGTTAATAGCAGGGTAGTTGAAATCACCAAGTATTAGGGTGTTTGGTTGTATCTTAATATTTTCCAGTATGTTTAGAAAGGTGTAGTGAGAATCTTGGGGCATGGTGGGGGATCTGTAGCAAGCTACAATTTGGATTGCAGTCTTACCTAGTGTTAGTTGCACCTGGAGAATTTCAGATGCACTGTGTTGGGCAACCAGCCTGGTGTTGTGAATATCCTTGGTGAATATGGACACTCCTCCACCTTTAGTGTTTCGGTCCTGGTTTGCTGGCCGAAAAGTGTAGTAAGAGTTGTAGCCTGGTATTGCAGGGGTGCTCTCTGGAGTCTTGAACCAGGTCTCAGTTACTGCACAGATATCGATGTTCTCCATTTTTAGGAGTGCCTCAAGAGAGTGCATTTTGAGGTTTAGACTTCTAGCATTGAGTAACATTACCTTCAGATTTTGCATGCTTGTGCCTGTTACGGTGGTGGTTTTGTCCTTTGAACTTTGCCTAGAAAGGCACTACAGGGGTGGCAAGAGCCTTAGCCAGTAACCTGAATCCCAGGGGCGATAGGTGCAGACCATCTTTAGCAAAGCATCATGGTCTGTCGATCATGTTGTCCCAGGCAGACAGATACTGGATCCCCTTTGAATGACACCAGAAGCTTAGCCAATTGTTGAAGTCAATCATTTTGTCCTTATACTGTGGTATCATACTGAGCAAAGGCAGGATGCTACTCAGGGCTAGGGTCATACCTGCCTAGGTCACATGATCCAAGAGCTCTTCCATGTCTCTTTTCATGTAGTCCAGGGAGATACGTCTCAGTCATTCACTCCAACATGGACAATGACAGAGTCATATTTATACTTGTTGTGGAGTGACTTGAGTGCATGCGTTATGTGGTGGATCCTGGCACCCAACAGGCAACTGACTGTAATTTTCTCCTTGTTCAGCCTGGTGAGTGGGACATCAGTGTGCCTGTCTATAGAGTCACCTATGACTAAAGTGTTAGGTACGTTGTCTTACCTTAGGGGCTATTGTTGGGTGGCACACTGGTGTTGTGAGCTATGTGACACTTTGGTTGTGATTGGTGTTTGTTTGCGTTTCAGCTTTGGAGGTCCTTGTTGCTTGGGCAGGTTAATGTTAAGGGCCTCCACATATGTGGGTTTAGTGTTGCTATGTGTAGGTTTTGAAGGGCTATGTGTTGCTTGAGGTGTAGTGTGGGTGTTAACCTTCTCCTCTTGACTGTCTAGCACAATCTTGGGTGGATAGAGCTTTGCTTCCAGTTTGGCTATGTAAGTGCATCTCTCACAGGTTGTAGTGTTGGGTGGTTGGAGGAGAGGTTTGTCTGTGTACATGAGGCAATTGCTGCATTGCCCCACTATGCCCAGATTCACCAGGTGGACAGGAGAAATCACCGGAAGCTGACCCTTGGACATGCCTGGTTTGGTGCTTTTTTTGTAAAGTACAAGAGTTGTTTTCCCTTATCTTAGCAAGGTACTTTGCAGTTATAGGCTGTTTAGTGCCTACGATTAATTTCTCCTTATTAACAATGAGAGTTGAGTGCTTGTATCAGTTTAAGACTTTCTAGTGCTTTCCAGCAGGTTTTAAAGCAAGTGCTAGTCACAGGGATACTTAAAGGTAAGATGAAAAAATCCTAAACACTGCAGTATGCACTAGATAAGTTAGATGTGAAAGTAGGTAACTTAAGTTTTACCTGTCTAAAAAGTTAAGTTTTAGTGGAGAGTCACTATTTTTAAAACAGCAAGATAGATTGATAGGGGGTGGCCACTTTTGTATTCTGGTACTATGGAATACAGTAGGATGGCCAATAAATTTAAACAGTTGAAGGGGAGTGATTTCATAAAATGATAATTTTGTGCTTACTCACACAAGCCAGTAAAAACAGAGAGGAAATGAGATATATGGTCAAATTAACATAAGGGAAGGCAACTAGAAAGACAGTGGTGTTTAAAAACACTACAGCAACTGGGTGAGAGGGTGGGGAAAAAAATTCTGCCTGACTCACAAGAGACAGAGCTGTGGTCTCTTTTCAAGTTTTAATATGCAGTTAAAAGCAGAATACAAGTTAAACACAAGGTTAATGAGGAACAGGGCATAAATATAAGGCAAAATCAGCGATGTGCTGCAAAATCAGAAATAGATAAAAAGCAAATCTGTTAAAACGTTCACAAAACAACAGGTTTTGCATAAACATTAATTTTCTGAACATTTGAACAACAAAAACTATGAAACTCAATAATCAGTATTACTGACTATACACCTTAGATTTTTAGTCCTCAGTGATTTGTTAGGAAATGAAGACATAAGTGAAAGTCTGGCAGTTAGTTCAGAGCATTAAAGCTCTAAACTCTTAGTGAGCTGCTGCCTGTAGTCAATGGTGTAAGGTTTGATTCTTTCTACCTCCATTTACTTATTGTGTGATTTTGACTAAGTCGGTTAACCAGACAAACAAAAAGATAACCCATAAATGTGAGACTAAATACTTAGGTGTAGTTTCTGAACAATAAGGGTAGAGCCAAATAATGGTCATATAGGGTCCTAGGAGAAAAATGGAATAGAGCCCACCCTGCACTCAGCCATACCACTATCCCATTATGTAACTACTCTCTAGTTGGCATAAAACACTGTTAAAATCTGTGAGTGTGCATATTTTCTTCTTTACTTTTACAATGATCACATAGATTTGGATTTAATTTAAAACTTTTATTGAAACTTTTACAACAAAAACACTCACAGCCATTTGATGACAAAACAAACACAACATTGAAAAATAACTACGTAACTGTAAAAGTGGAGTACCCAACACAAAAAAAGGTCACCCGGATCACAGTAGCTTGAGCAGGAACCAAGTTGCACCAAAATCAGTTGTACAAATCCACACCACGATCCTGGTAAACACAGATTTATTGCAGCCAGTAAAAACAACACAGGTTGAGCGCTTTCATCCACACTAAAGCAGATTTCTTCAGAACCAATTAGTACAATTAGCTAGGTGTGTTTATAAGGCTAGTTTGGCACCAAAAGGCGATTAACTTGCTAGATGTCAATCACACACATTTTTACATCAATGTTTTTTAAGTAAATTCTAACTGTTGTACATTATTGGAGTCAATCAAACAATAAATTGTACTACCTATGTATAATAAAATTTATCAACATGTAAAGAGTGATGAATATATATCCATATAAAAGACATAAAAATGTATATGAGTAAATATGAAAACATAAAAAGCATATGAAAATGTATAAGGTGTATTAAAAAGCTTAAAAGAAGCTTGTGAGAATAAACAAAAACATCATCATCCATATTCAAAACTGATCTTACATAACAATACATGTCCTAAGTAAGTCTAGCAAATCTAACCCCGTTCCAAAAGGAGAAAGGGTTTGATGCTAATACTTTCATTCAAACCCGGCCACGAAGTGGCATCACACAATATCTGCCACTTAGTCTCTAGACACGACAAACCTGTCTTCCAATTACCCCCATGTACTTTCACCTCAATTTTGTCAATAATTTTAAAGGTGAAACTGTGTTGGGGACCCTTTTCACTGATGTGTTTGCTTAATGCATTTTTTGTGTCTACTTTATTGATTTTGTACAAGTGTTCGTATATACGGGTCTTGAGCTTCCTTTCCGTCTTGCCAATGTAGTAAGCCGGACAACAAGAACAGGAAGCCAGATATACCACCCGCATAGAGTTACAATTTCCTTTTTTACCATGGCATGCAGTTTTGTTGTAATTTTCCAATTTTGTAATCTTATTACTGTTGATGTATTGACAGTATTTACATCTACCACATTTGCTGGTGTACTGGTCATCCCTATCATGTCTTTTCAACTTCCCACCTTCAATAATTCTCTTAAGGTTCACCGAGGTTTTAAATACACTAATGGGGTGATCACCTAATATCGTAGAAATGTTGTCCACACTCGAAAAAACATCCCAATGTCTTTTTAAGATTTCCTTAACTAAGTTAGAATATGGGTTAAACATTATTACACACACGTTCCTTCTGGAACTGAAGGTCTCCCTTGTAGAGTTACAAATAAAGATACTCCCTAATAAAGGAACATATCTGTCACCCCATAATCCGATCACATGCTTGGTAACATCTTCCACCAAGGTAGCTGGATATCCCCTGGCCAAAAACATCCCTGCTACTATTTCCATTTGATTTTCCATATCTTGTTTTGTAGAACACATTCTCGCTACTCGGATGCATTGTCCTTTGAGAACGTTCTTAAAAATATGTGGAGGATGACTGCTACCAAACTGTATGTAATCGTTAGAAAAAGTCGATTTCCTATAAATTTTTGACTTAAATCCTACATTGGAATTACTAATGTAAGTGTCCAAATACGGAATCCCTAAGTTCTCCATTTTGTACGTAAACCTTAAAAAGTCCGTGGTGTTGTTTAAATAGGAAATGAAACAGGGTATCTCTTCTACAGGACCCTTCCAAATTATAAAAAGATCATCTAGGAACCGTGTGTATAAAGCAATATGTTTGGAATATTCACTAGATAAAACAAATAACTCCTCCCACTCAAGCATGACGAGGTTCGCAAAAATGGGCGCGCAAGAGGCCCCCATAGCAACTGCCCTTGTTTGTTTGAAATATTCTCCCTGGAACTGGATGTAATTATTTGTGAGAACCAAACCCATCATGCTGAGTATCAAACATATTTTATCCCAAGTAAGGTTGGAATGTTTTTTCAGACTTTTTTCAAAATATTCAAGACCAGTAGTGTAGGGGATACAGGAGAACAAATCCTGGACATCTATGGTCAAAAATACCAAATCAGGCGACCATATGTCATGTTTTAGTTTGCCTAAAAAGTCCCAAGAGTCTTTAATTAAATGGGGAACGTTGTAATATACATGTTTGCACCAGTGGTCAATAGCTACCCCTATATTAAAGGTTTTAGATTTCGAACCGGATATAATGGGTCTAAAGGGGGGGTTGTTTATGTTTTTATGTATTTTGGGTATACCCACTATTTTAGCCATCACAGGGTATTCAGTTCTGATGAATTCGTACTCCTCATTTGTAATACGATTATCAAGTAGGTATTCCTCAACAATCAAGTCTATTCTGTGGTATCCTATATTGATCTGATTGAGAGATATCTGTTCGTAGTTGCCTGAGTTAAACAGGATGTCTTGAATAGCTTTGCTATAGATATCCGAATCATATATCACAAGACCTCCCCCTTTATCCGGTTTCATTATCCTAATATCTCTGTTGGCCACTATTAGGTCCAAACATGCTCTCTCTCCTTTCGTGAGATTGTCTGTAAATAATGTACCATACCATGGATCTCTCCGTATGTGTCCACACAAATGGTAAATGTCCTTGCATACCATCCTCTCGTAATTGTTAACCTGTACATTGCTGGCAGGGATGTATGCACTTTTTCTAACCAATTTATTAATGTGACCGTCACTCGGGGTATCTTTGAATTGAAGAGCTAACTGAAGTCTTCTACAGTAAAGTTTCACTTCTTTAATAGCATCGACTACTTTAAATCTGGCCGTTGGAATAAATTTCATACCTTTGCTGAACAAAGAAAAAAATTCCTGACTGATGTAAAGATCCGTAAAATTATATACTTTGAAACCAGAAAAGGAATGGACAACGACTGTATTACCTACACCTGCCACTACTTCCGATATGTTGTTGTCAATGACTCCTGTATCACAAACAACCGCACACTCGTTTTTTTCAACTTCAGTTATAATGTTCACACTCATTTCCTCACACATACCTCCACACACATTTTTATCAATTTCAACTGTGCTAGAAACACTCAATTCTTTACCACTAACTACCTCACGCTCAAAGGTCAAGGGTGTCACAGTTAACCTAGGTGAAAGTTCCTTGGAGAAAGGAATGTGCATAGTGTTTTTACACAGGGGCCACCCTTTCATACACTCTATCTTCGTTTGCGGTACATAGGTGCTTGATGAAATCTTCCCCCTTGAAAATTTTCTTCCACATCCCTCCTTGGATTCCTACCTCTGTGCACTTCATAACGTGGCTCTTGATTATTCGTCCTATTGTGGGGCCAAATGTAAGCCCTATGTACTTTGTATATTTCTAAATCCTGTTCTAACTTGTCCAGTTTCCTATTATAGATATCATAGGCCTTTGATTTGGCCACCCTGTACTGCTTTTGAAAAAGTTCTTGCCAGGAAGGGAAACTAGGGTCCTGCGTAATGTCATGGTTCAGTTGTTCTATTTCTCCCCACAAGTTCCCTATCTTCTCATCATTGAACTTCATCAAAAGCTTAATAAATTCAAAACCAAACAAATCAAACAGGTGATTAAATTCATTTTGCACATTTTCATTGTACTGAACTCCTAAGGGTAGTTTAAAAAATCTTAGCCCTTTGGGCACAATTTTCAAATTCAAACATTTCTCCAAGTAACCATTATCAATTTTAACACCCTTAATGTTTTGCAGTTTTTTACCTAATAAATAAATCCTTGATTTAATGGAGTCATTATCTGAATTACCATTCCTGTCATCAGCATTTGTTGTTGTTTTTAAACCAAAATCGTATTCATCATTCAAAAAACTATTCAAGTACTCATTATGATAATGTCCAGTGTTTTTATTATTATAGTTCGTAATATTGTTACTACGTAAAGGAACACCATTATTTTT
This sequence comes from Protopterus annectens, assembly GCF_019279795.1. Classification (NCBI taxonomy): domain Eukaryota; kingdom Metazoa; phylum Chordata; order Ceratodontiformes; family Protopteridae; genus Protopterus; species Protopterus annectens. The sequence continues at coordinate 1,194,625,705 of NC_056741.1, forward strand.
TCGGTTGTAGCTGTTGTTATAACTTTGAGTTTTACCACAAGGGCTAGAACTTGTGTCTTTCCCCACAGTACCTTTTTGGCGGTCAGCCCCCTTGCTGACTGTTGCGGAGTATGTTTTCATCCCAGTCCGGTGTTTGGGCTTTGCCCCCATACGGTGCATTTCTTCATGTGTATGGAAAAGACTGAAGTCGAAAGTGAGTTCCCCATCGTCCAATAACTGTGCATCCAAGTCATTGGGATCCAGATTTAGATGCACACTTGGCGTATCTACCCTGTTTTTTGGGATCTGTCCGTTTGGTATACTTGACTCGCTGATTCCAGCCACCTCATTATAGGATATCGAACCAGTAGAAGCAACCCTTGCTGTAAGTCCATTTGTAATAACTGGATTAGTAGAAACTAAATTAGTTGAAGTTAAATTTGAGTTTAGAGCCGGTGAAGTCGCTTCCATGTTAGCGGCTTTCACCACGGGTCTAGAGAGGGTTGCGACCAATTTGAGCAACTTGCTGACATCATCTTTGAGCGACTTAACCTCCTCACGTAGAGTCAAAAACTCGGTTCTGCTCAATGAAGCAGACAGAGATCCAGGAGAAGCCATGAAAACCAACTACGTAACTGTAAAAGTGGAGTACCCAACACAAAAAAAGGTCACCCGGATCACAGTAGCTCGCGCAGGAACCAAGTTGCACCAAAATCAGTTGTACAAATCCACACCACGATCCTGGTAAACACAGATTTATTGCAGCCAGTAAAAACAACACAGGTTGAGCGCTTTCATCCACACTAAAGCAGAATTCTTCAGAACCAATTAGTACAATTAGCTAGGTGTGTTTATAAGGCTAGTTTGGCGCCAAAAGGCGATTAACTTGCTAGATGTCAATCACACACATTTTTACATCAATGTTTTTTAAGTAAATTCTAACTGTTGTACATTATTGGAGTCAATCAAACAATAAATTGTACTACCTATGTATAATAAAACTACATAACTACATTGACAAGACGGAAAGGAAGCTCAAGACCCGTATATACGAACACTTGTACAAAATCAATAAAGTAGACACAAAAAATGCATTAAGCAAACACATCAGTGAAAAGGGTCCCCAACACAGTTTCACCTTTAAAATTATTGACAAAATTGAGGTGAAAGTACATGGGGGTAATTGGAAGACAGGTTTGTCGTGTCTAGAGACTAAGTGGCAGATATTGTGTGATGCCACTTCGTGGCCGGGTTTGAATGAAAGTATTAGCATCAAACCCTTTCTCCTTTTGGAACGGGGTTAGATTTGCTAGACTTACTTAGGACATGTATTGTTATGTAAGATCAGTTTTGAATATGGATGATGATGTTTTTCTTACAAGCTTCTTTTAAGCTTTTTAATACACCTTATACATTTTCATATGCTTTTTATGTTTTCATATTTACTCATATACATTTTTATGTCTTTTATATGGATATATATTCATCACTCTTTACATGTTGATAAATTTTATTATACATAGGTAGTACAATTTATTGTTTGATTGACTCCAATAATGTACAACAGTTAGAATTTACTTAAAAAACATTGATGTAAAAATGTGTGTGATTGACATCTAGCAAGTTAATCGCCTTTTGGTGCCAAACTAGCCTTATAAACACATCTAGCTAATTGTACTAATTGGTTCTGAAGAAATCTGCTTTAGTGTGGATGAAAGCGCTCAACCTGTGTTGTTTTTACTGGCTGCAATAAATCTGTGTTTACCAGGATCGTGGTGTGGATTTGTACAACTGATTTTGGTGCAACTTGGTTCCTGCTCGAGCTACTGTGATCCGGGTGACCTTTTTTTAACATTGAAAAAGGACAGCATGAGCAAAACAAACCTTCTCCTCCTTTGATGCTCACATTTGCTAAAAATGCTTCTAGCAATCCTTTGAATTACAAAAGGTGTGCAGAGATTCATAGTCAAATGGCATATAGTGAAGCACTGATCAGGGGCTATCTGACGGGAGAAGGAATTCAAAAGGCAAATGTATAATGAATTTGCTAACAGCTTGGGACAGCCTACTGGATGCAGGTGTCTCTGTTCAGGGGTATCCCAGGAACACTGTCTGATCAAATAACTTGTTCAGATTCACATCTAGGCAAACAAAAGCAAAGGGAATCAAATGCTGCACTACAGGAAGCAGCTCATTAATAATTCATAACGTTAACTCACCTTCACTAAGTACCAAACTGTTGTAACCCAATGCAATGTATTTTACACCCTTGTGCCTACAAAAAATATTAAATTAAAAATGCGCTCCTAGTTAATATTTTAACTTTAAATTTGTAGACTTCATGATGTGCAGTTTATTCACAGACAAGTAAGCCTGCTGTCAATGGTCAACAATTCAAGGAAATCATGGATTTTACCAAAAGAACATGGGTCATATGATAAAGCCAACAGCTCCAAAAACACCCCCCCCTGCACGATAAGGCTGATGCACAGGCCCAAAACAATCGGGAACATCAAAAATGCAAAGCCAGCACCGACAGAGCGTATTATAATTCTTTTATTGTTGCCACACCATCATAAAAATCAGACTGGTTTCGGCAACCAAGCCTTCATCAGTGATAAAATACAAGGTACAAACCCCATTATTTATACCATGATGCATCATCATCATCATCAATTAAACAATCATTCATATTTAAAGCAACAGTCATCCTTTTCTCCAGAGCCATATTTGTTACATATATTCATTTAAACCTGGGGAAAATAAACCCCCAAGTTTAATGAGCCAACCTTTCTCCTTTTTGTTTAATATAACATGCCATCCCAATTTATTCATCCTATCTCTCCAAACTTTGTCAATAACCACAAAAAGTATATTTCGCATTATTATGTTTCGATGTGTGTTTATATAAGGCATTTGACATGCACTTAGTATGAATATCACTCATATGTTCAGATATACGTACCCGTATAGGCCTCAAAGTTTGCCCAACATAAAAGGCATTACATGAACAGGTGACCAAGTATACCAGTCAATCTGACCCACAATTTGCAAAAAATCCCATATCATAAACCTTACTAGTGTTCTTACTAGAAAATTGTTTAGTTTTTAACATGTATTTGCAAAAAGAACAATGTCCACATGGATATGAACCAACAACCTTTTCACCAGACAAAGTACCCTGGTATACATTGTTTTGATTTCCATACCCACATTTATAATGGTTAAAGTGGGACCCTAGGGTTCACCCTGTTCTGTAGGAGAATTGGCATCTGGACATGAGTATACCAGATAGCGGATCATTGGCTAACAAAATGTTCCAGTTTTTGTTCATGACCTCCCTGATGATATTAACATTTTGGCCATAGGTGGTAACAAATCTAATAACAGCCCCATTATCCTGCTTCTTATGATGATATATAAAGACCTCAATTTTCTGAAATTGCATTCTTTGAATTTCTGAATGCATAGATAATTAATTTGTTATTGAGGTCAAGTAGGATAGGCTTTTCTATCGAACATCGGTATGTCCAACTCAATATTTGTCCTGTAGGGTCGATATTTATGTGATCTTGGTAAATATCATGTATAGACAGGTTATAGATGGTCCAGTTGGGGAGATTTATGCATATCCTTAGGCACAAATTATTATTTGTTTCCTGTTAGAGGAGGCACATTATGGCTGTTACATCAAGATAGGCTATAATAATGGAGGGTCACTGCTAGTTATATATATATACATATAAATAAAAGTCAACCCTTTCAGTTGGGTTGTAATTTATTGATAAGGGGTTAATACCATTGTGGATCCCCTGGTTATGAATACAGATGGACTGAATTAAGCCAATAAGTTTATGTCTTAGAAGTTGTGGGAACTTAGAGGGTATAAAGGAAGTAATAGGAATTTGATATTAGAATTGAATGGTTTAGTCCATAGCCATTAAGGATTGATCTGGTTGCATTATTGCAAGGTCTCTCTGCGGATAAGCATGATTTACATGTGTTTGGTTTGGATAAGGCTGGAAGGCATCAGAGTGGGGTGGATACTCCTCATATGGTGGACCAATGTGGTAAACTATTTAATAAATTAACTAGGGGAATGGTGACTTTACGAACCAATGTGTGGCATCTGAAATTGTTTAATGCCTATCAGCCCAAGAATATTGTGCCTAGGGGTCTTAGGGTTCGTACAGTGACATATATTAGTATGGCTGATGACACATTGACCTTGGAATGGGCACAGGCACAACAAGATGCCTCAATGTCATTTGTTAATATATTGTCCTCTTATTATGACTGGATAGTGAAAAAAATTGTATTGATGTGCAACAGGTATGTGAAGATCTCAAAATGTTTGAAGGACAAGCTCGATATCAGGAATGTTTAACTAAACTATCTAAGGATTTATTGGGTATAGAAAAATCCTTGAAAAATAAGAAACTTCAAAAGTTTAATTCTGATGTCAAGGATTATGAGAGGGGGAAGCCTTTTGACCTCAAGAAGAGTGTTACATTTTCAGAGGGTGGGAGTAATGTGGTTAGAACAAAAAGGAAGAGACCGAGGTCGATTCTTAAAAAATCAGGCATGGATTATAGCAGTACTTCAGGTGAGGATTCTTCAAGCACAGATGTTGAGCAACCCCTCACTCAGGGGTCACCGAGCAATAAGAAATCAAGGGGGATGGATCTCCCTTTGGGGTTAGACGACACAGGAGAGGTAGGAAACATAGGAAACAAACAATGTACAAATGTTGTTACAGACATTGGGGCATCGATAAATACAGTGTACAGTGCTCATAATATTTCTTCTGTAAGTCTTACAGAAGTTGAAGAGCAATTACTTAATAAAGGGTTGAAATACATACCTGGTTTCTTTGTGAGTGAAGATAGTGTGGTTGATGATGTGCTGGCTTTTTGTCAGACACTGAATCTGAGGTTGTTTTTCGGTTCCCAAGATAGGGTTCAGAGATCTACAGAGTTTCAGTTTTGAAAATCGAGGTTTATGCCCCCAACGGATAAGCATGTGGCCATTTTTCAGGAATCAGTTATTAAAGATTTGCACTTTAGGAATTGTGAAGCTAGGATATTGGACCAAAATTTGACGGTGGATGAACAGCGTGCTTTCAGGAATCTAAAAGAGAATAAAAATATTGTCATTATTCCTGCAGATAAGGGTGGGGGGGGGGGGGTAGTGGTGATGAACACTGAAGATGATATCATGGAGTTGAGTAATGTTAGACATTATATGCCAATGCCTCTGGACCCCACTTTTCATTTTAAAAAGGAAATAGTTGCCTTTTTGGATTTGGCCGTGGATGAGGGAGTTATTTCTCGACAAGCCAAACAGCAATTGACAGTGGATGATCCCCAGCAGCAGATCCTCTACTTATTGCCCAAGATTCATAAGAACTTGAACAAACCACCAGGCAGGCCGATAGTGTCGGGCATTGGTTCTTTGACTGAGCCTTTATCAGCTTTCTTAACTGAGCATTTACAACCAGACTAGTTAGGGCCAGAATTAAGGACACTACAGAGTTTTTGACGATCATTGAGAACTCTCAGTTGGAGACACATTGGTCACTATGCACATTAGATGTAACAGCACTATACACAAGCATTCCACACTGGGCTGGAATACAGGCTGTTAAATATTGACTTGATAAGGTGGATATTTATCCTCCGGGTTTTAATACCCTGTTATTGTGCATGGTGGAGCATGTGTTGACCGAAAATCTTATTTTCTTTCATGGTGAATGCTATTGGCACATCCAAGGGACAGCTATGGGGGCATCTTTTGCCCCCATATATGCTGATTTGTTTATAGATTATGTAGAGGATCTGCTGATTTATGATAGTATGCATAATATATATTTACTTGATATAGACTTCTGGAGAAGATTTTTGGATGACTGTTGGTTGGTGTGGCGGGGTGGGGCAGACAATTTGTTTGAATTCATTCAGTATTTGAATGAAAACAAATGGGGAATAGAATTTACTTTGAATGCGGATAGACAGCAGATTAATTTTTTGGATGTGACAGTCACAAGGAATAGTGACAATACTTTGGCATCCCAGATATATTGCAAATATCCACAGTACAACAATTTTTTATTTGCTATGAGTCTGCATACCTGACACATTAAAGAAAATATACCTAAGTCACAGTTTTTGAGAGTTAAGAGAATGTGTTCATCTCCAGATGTCTACAGGTATTTTGATGAGGATCTCACTGAAAGATTTTTGATTAGGGGGTATCATCCCTGTAATATTAGGTCAGCCAAAAGATGGGTAAAGGACAAAAATAGAATGGAGACACTTGTATAGCATCATAAGAAGCAGGATAATGGGGCTGTTATTAGATTTGTTACCACCTATGGCCGAAATGTTGATATCATCAGGGAGGTCATAAACAAAAATTGGAACATTTTGTTAGCCAATGATCCGCTATCTGGTATATTCATGTCCAGATGCCAATTCTCCAACAGAAGAGGGTGAACCCTAGGGTCCCACTTTAACCATTATAAATGTGGGTATAGAAATTGAAACAATATATACCAGGGTACTTTGTCTGGTGAAAAAGTTGTTGGTTCATATCCATGTGGACATTGTTCTTTTTGCAAATACATGTTAAAAACTAAACAATTTTCTAGTAAGAACACTAGTAAGGTTTATGATATTGGATTTTTTGCAAATTGTGGGTTGGATTGGCTGTTATACTTGGTCACCTGTCCATGTAATGCCTTTTATGTTGGGCAAACTTCCAGGCCTATACGGGTACGCATATCTGAACATATAAGTGATATTCATACTAAGCGCATGTCAAATGCCTTATATAAACACACATCGAAACATAATAATGCGAAATATCATTTTGTGGTTATTGACAAAGTTTGGAGAGATAGGATGAATAAATTGGGATGGCATGTTATATTAAACAAAAAGGAGAAAGGTTGGATCATTAAACTTGGGGGTTTATTTTCCCCAGGTTTAAATGACCATATGTAATAAATATGGCTCTGGAGAAAAGGATGGCTGTTGCTTTAAATATAAATGATTGTTTAACTGATGATGATGTATCATGGTATAAATAATGGGGTTTGCACCTTGTATTTTATCACTGATGAAGGCTTGGTTGCCAAAACCAGACTGATTTTTATCATGGTGTGGCCACAATAAAAAAATATAATACACTCTTGGTGCTGGCTTTGCTTTTTTGAAGTTCATATGATAAAGCCCCTGTTTACTACAACTGATTTTATTTAACACCATATTCTGGGATGCAGGCTGCATAAACAAACACACACACATGCGCATACAGATATGACCGTCACTTACAGCCCTTGTATGACTGCACATTCAGATGTTTGCTTACAATAAAATGAATGAACACATACATAAATAATGATCGCGAGGTGTATTTCAGCTCACTTCTCTCAGAACCTTACAATGATTCCCACTGCATACCCCACATGCCCTCTCAACCTCTTAGCTCAAGAATTAGAGACAAAGACCCAACAATGAAGAACAGATTTAAACCTTTCTCTTATGTATTTAGAAAGTTGCATTTTTTTTTTAAGTTGCATTACAAGCCGCAGTAGTGCAGCGGTAGTGTTGTTGCCTCACAGCAAGAGGTTCTCCCGTTCGATTCTTGGCTGGAGTGCCTTCTGCGTGGAGTCTGCATGTCATCCCCATGGTCGAGTTTTGTTCGAAAGACATGCGTAGAATGCCTTCGCTGAAGGTTGGGAATCAAGCTGGCACCTCGGCACCAGTAAAAAATCTACTGCTAATCATTAGCGGACCAGAGTTCCGCTGTGACGACCCCTAACTGAGAAAAGCCGGAAGAAGAAGACTTAGAAAGCTGCATTATCAAGCATTTTCTGAAGGACACAAAGTCTAAAACTGACATGCTTAATATAGTTTACTGACCATAATCAACAATAATTTATCAGAAAACCAGAAAATATTTCAAGGAATAGACCAAAATATTTCTCACTATCTTTACTCAGGAATTCTGAATAAAGCCAAAATAATTGGTGGGGGAGGAAAGTCCCAAAAGGGACAGATTTTAAATACCTTTTTATCCTTTTATTAACTAACCAGGTAAACACATTTGAGTAACAGTCCCTTTTCAGGGGTGGTCCAGGAGTACTGTCTGTGTGATTTGCTTACCGACACACCAAATGGCAAATGGAGGTGAGAGGATTCAAACCCTACATCTTTTGATAATAGAAAGTTGTTCCTTATCAGCTCAGAGACTTAAGTGCCAGGCAAAATTAATTCACTTAAATGGTTGACAGACCTACAACAGGTGTTACATGGAGATGCATTTTCAGAACAATGAGAAATATTAAACTCTAATGACTAATTTACCAACTAAAAAAAGTCAGTCAGATCCCCCTATCACACACACAAACACACATAGACTTTCCTAAAACAGCTCGCATTTACTTCTTCCTGACTGCTGCTGTTCGGAGCACTTCTGACCACTTAGAAATGTAGTAAAAGACATCTCAGAGGCCCTTCTGAAGGCTTGCACTCTACCATGTGTTATGTGGTAAAGTTATGCTTCAAGAAAAGAGTCAGTTATGCTTGTGTATGCTGAGCAGGGTGAGAGACTTATAGTATTCCAGGGACTGGGGCACTCGGGGGGGGGGGGGCACACATTCACAGAGGGCATGTGGCCCCATGTGCCCGCCTCCCCCATGCCACCCATGTTTCACTCTTACTGAAAATACATAATAATATGAAACTAAATGCTAACAATCTACCTTCATGAATGTTACACTATTTTTTTACATGTGCTATCTCAGTAGGTCCAGTAATGTATCCAGTTTATGCAGTGTTTTTCTATTCTTTCCTTTTGCTTATGATTAAATACATACATACATACTCATTACATGGCTTTGCAAGCCTTTTCATCACCCTTCATCGGCTGTTTATGTCTGTTGCTTATTTTATTTTTTAACTGGGTAAGACATAGTAGGTACAGAAGTAACTTGAAGTTTTTGGTTACCCATTTTTGCTCCAGATTTTATTTTATTTTATTTGTTAACGGCGATAGAGCACTGATCCATGTGCAACTTTTTCAAAGTCAGTCTGAGAGCACTATCTGGGTGACTTGATCAAAATCACACTGTTAAACAACTGAAGGCTGAGGGAAACAAACACTGAACTACAGAAAGCAGCCTGTACCCTTAACCCTTTGCATTAACTCCCAGACAGTTATTCTAATTTCATCTAATCCTAATTTAAGTTCTAATGTAATTTTCCTTTGAAAATGTCATGTGTCTCTTTGGTACTTCATATTATGTTTCTTGTTTTTGCTGTATACCCTCAGTCTCCAAGGCAGTTTTCAAAGTTGTGATGCTTCAACTATTAGAGGGCTTCTCTGCCAAGAAAGCCTAAGCGATACTACAATATTAATAATTTCTTCCCACATAATCCTGCTACAATGTATTTGTCACCCCTGTTTGCATCCAGCAGTTATTTTATATCAAAGGCTATGCTATTAAAATGATAGGGGTAGCCATTAAAATAGAGCAGGTGTTCCTTGTCAGTAGACAGGCTGGATGCAAGCCTAAGGTGTTATAAACCAGAGTACCAGCCTCTGATTAACTTAACATTTTCAATCTAGGAGTGATTCATTGCAAATACATATGCCATTCTTATGTTTTATTCTCATGGAAATTTTCTGACTATGATATGTGAATGTGTGAGTGGTATGCATGCATATAATACTTCTTAGGAAAAGCAATCATTATTACTGGGATGTTAAAAAGGCAGATGTTTATATTACATTATACTGTTTATTCTCACACAGCTATATTCATTTACACAGCAGACTCTGTTTGTATTCAGCGAGTGTAAGGATATAGCTGCTGCTGAGCGATCTGTATTCACTCATCGCTCATCTTTCTGCTAATTATACTCCGCAGTGACAAGACTGGTAGACGTGCTGTAATCAGTACAAGGAAACAGCTTCAAATGCAAAATTAGACATGATGTGCCTGAACATTATAAATCAGAATATGTTATCTAAATGAAGTATGCAACAGGGTGCATGGAAATATCGACAAATGTCTTCCCTTCTGAATAGAGTGATATGCTTTCATTTGTGACTTGAACACTGGTACATAAAGTTAAGATGCAGTTTGAGAACTATTTTTGATATTTTCATGAGTCCTGCTACAATTAAATTATCTTTGATAAGTTTAGGACATCATGGGCACTTTGCTGTGCACATAGTAGAATATCTCCTGACTATAAATCACCCTTTTGCTCTCCTCACTCCTCCATGATGTCTCATATCCTCAGGATCATAATAAGAATAATCAAACCCTGCACGTTTATCTCTACAACAATCAAATGCCTATTCAAGCTGTTCTGTGTGACCTAGGGCTACGTTCAAACCAGAATGTGTGGGAGGACCAGCCCCCATATGAAAAATGGAAGAAGGGAAATGCCACTAGACTTCTTTCCCCCAAATGTGTGAACATTTCTCAGTGTGCAGCCACTCAGGTTATATGAAGACACACAACCCCCCCCCCCCTTTTTTTTTGCAGTCCTTCACAAGTTATGCAATAGAGCTTCATGGTTGTTGGCATCTCATACACAAAACTAACTTTCAGGCACAGTGCAATAACTGGCAGGGTCTCAGGTTTCAAAAAGGGTTACAGCCCTTTCAGCAGCTTCTCTTCAGAGCTCATCATTTTAAAGTCCTGAAAATGCTTTTCTGACAGAAAAATCAATACATTTTACAAAAGTTCAACTGTTTCTGTAAATATTTACCTTTTTTCATACCTTCAACTAAAAATTCCAGAAGTCCATCAAATAATTTGAAAGGTTACCTGCCAAAGATCAGCTAAGATGATTTAGAAAGATTAACAGCTACCAAATGATTAATGCAGTACAGAATCGGAGAATAATAGCATTAAGGCTTCACTTTCAGAAACATTGGAGTAATATTGCTGAGAATGATTTTAATTCATGGACTATTCTGCAATTAGACAAAGAAATTCAGGAACTTAAAATGGCAACAACTGCAACAACAGCAGCAGCAAAATTTCTTAGCCTCAGAATGAAATTATGAACATTGAGTCATCCTTGGTGGACATAGATAGGAGAGAGCAGGACTTAGAAATTCAGTGCAGGTTTCTTATAAAACAAAATAATTTCTTACGGGAGGAATTACTTGATCAAGGATGAAGTAATAACATAATTCGTGGTATACTCTATGTAACGAAAGAGCTAGGAGACAGGACTTTTCAGATCACAAAGGGGAAGCTTCGCTACCTCCACGGTTTTGTGATCTGCCAGTTCTTTGATGGAAGTAGAATTCAGGTAAACCTGATTAACAAATCAAACTCTTATTCATTTCATATTAAATGAAACATATGTATCCTTATCAATAAAAACAGCTCTTCACACATGTTTATGAGGATTAGTGGGATGTAGGTGGTAGAGAGAAGGGAACTGACAGTGGTTCTAAATTTTACACATGGACTGCCTTATGACATTGAAAGGACATGTCATTGTTTATTCCCATACCGCGTTTCCTGGTCACAGACCAAGATGTATCATACTAAAATTTGTACTCATTTATGCTATGCAGCTAGTTCACAAAACAGCTTGGCTCACAGCTCCAGGAAGGAAGCAGTATGCACTTGGAAAATGACTTTGCTGCAAAAGTACTGAAAAAAAAGTGCTGGCCATTGATAAAACTTAATATCTAATATAAAGGTGCAATTTTATTTCCAGTTAAGATGGAGATACCTACTGCTTGTTGAGTCGTGCTGCACTGATGTTCAGAATTTTTTAAAGGTATTAGCATCTTTACTATGTATTGAACTAAAGGAATATCAGTTCTAACTTGTTCACTTTAAGTGCAATGTTACATTTTGAAAAGAGAGAGAAGGTGAATTTGACTTTTCTTTTCAACCTCTCCCTTTTCTTAGATATGGTATACATAGAGATCAGTAGTGCTCCAATACTGGGGTTACAGGTGCCTGCCCCCACGAAAATAAAAATGTGCTTTGTGATCATTGCGTGTCTGTTGGATAAAAATCTTGCTTTTTTGACTTTTTAGAGGTAGTTGGAAAAATACATTTGCTGACATTGTCAGAGACAATTTTATACCATAAATCCATTAAGAAGCCCCTTCATCCTATCACTTTTGATAACCTAGAACAAGCACCAAAGAATATAAAGGTAAAAGTACAATTTAAGATGATGATTCTGTGGAATGCCAAACTACAAAATCTAAGAGATATCACTTCTGTAATCTGTGACACACTTTTCTGTTGTGTTTTTGGAAATAAAGTCCCTTATTTTTCCTTTATATAGTCATGTGCAAATACCTAGCACAACTTTTTTAAATCCTGCTTCCTTTCATCAAACATAATAGGCATGTATAATTAATTGTTTTCTTTTACAGGAAATGTATGGCTTCTCCAGAATGCATAGTTCTATTTTCTTTCTCAACCTGTAACCAAAGTTATATTTAGAAGGATCATAGTTATTATTTATTTTATTTTATTTATTTATTTAACATTTGTTGACCGCAAAAGGCCAACTAGGACAGAGCCTGTTTTGAGTAGAGGCCCAGGGAGAAATGCTCCAGATGCATGTCTTTGGATTGTGGGAAGAAACTGGAGTACCCGGAGAAAACCCACGCGAATGCAGTGAGGACATGCAGACTCAGCACAGAAGGTATCCCAGCCAAGAATCAAACAGGAGAACATCTTGCTGTGAGGTGACAATGTTAACCGCTGCACCACTGTTCACTATTAAATAATTACTTGCCTTCACAGATCAACATCAGGATAAAATAAGTACTTCTGAATATAATTCTTGCTTGTTTAGCTTTCATTTTTTTTTTAAAGGCGGTAAGTAATGTTTTGAAGGTATACCCAATAAAATGACACATTCTGAATGGATGTATGCTATTTCTCATTTCTGTACCTTAAGTATAGCTGCTATAGTGAACTTACTCATTACTTCCTGTATAATAAAACAGATTCATAGTAATTCCATCTGGGTGTTTAAAAATCATTGAAAATGCACAAGGAAAAAGTTGACAATGAAAAGTAAAAAGTATTAACCTTCACACTAAATCACAAAATAAGCATGTTTTTGCTTTTTTTGACCCTGCTGTGTCTCAGTCATCATTCCCTCCTACTCAATTGATGAGTTCTTTCTCCACTACCTGGTCAAGGGTCAACAAGTAGAGGCTATCAATTAGGCAACCATAAGGAGTGGTTCAAGTCCTAGTCTCTGACCACTGAGGTAATTCCCCTCACTTTCCATAGGAGTTGCTCCCTCCATGCAGTTCTTTCCCTCCCCCAAAGCACTAATGATAGTTCCTGCAACATCTTCAAGGGAAATTGAACTACTTAGTGTACTCTCATGTGTGCACAACCCTCCCCAACCCTGAGGATAGGTGGGTGGGCCAAAACCCTTCACTCCTCCCTCTCCCTGTCTGGTTCTTCAAGTGCTATGGCTGCTAATCAAACCCTGTTCATTTGAGTCACAGTCAGAGCTCCATCCATCTGCATCACAGAGGCAGACTAAAATAAACATTTTTTTCATAAGGCAAGCTCCCTGTACCCCTCACATGAGGGTCCACCTACCCACCCCTCCACATCTCTAAACATACTAACTCCATGACTGCATGACCTTGGTGCAAAGGGGAAGCTTTGCTACCACCCCAGAGTTTTGTGATCTTGCGCTATACACTGTCAGTTCTTTAATGGAAGTGAAATTCAGGTAAACCTGATTAAGAAATAAAATTTTTATTGAAATTTGAAATATATGTATCCTTATCAATAATGACAACTCTTTACAAATATTTATGAGGATTAGTGGGAGGTAGGCAGTAGAGGGTGGGCACGGTGGTGCAGCGGTTAGCATTGCTGCCTCACAGCAAAAGGTTGTCTGGTTCGATTCTCGGCTGGGCTGCTTTCTGTGCAGAGTCTGCATGTCCTTCCTGTGGTTGCGTGGGTTTCCTCTGGTTTCCCCCCACATCCCAAAGACATGCTGTAGGAGGATTGGGCACTCTAAATTGGCCCTAGGTGTGAGTGTGTGCATGTGTGTACCTTCTGTGGAAGATTGGACACTGGGCTGGCAACTTGACACCACAAAACCCCACTGCCAATCATGAGTGGACAGGTGATCCACTGTGGTGACCCCTAACCTGGAAAAGCTGAAAGAAGAAGAAGTGTGAGGTAGGCAATAGAGAGAAAGGAACTGACAGTGGTGTGTCTTTAGGTGTTTATATGTCCTTTTGGGTGGTTCTTAATTAGTAGAGCAGAATGTCTCAGGTGAGATTTGCATGCTTCCTTTTTCTTTTTATGTCTATCATCAAGTTGGCTTCATTTTCTTCAACAGTTATGGTGACAGTGGTGGTGCAGCGGTTAGCATTGTTGCATCACAGCAACAGGTTCTCCGGTTCGATTCTCAGCTGGGGTGCCTTCTGTGCAGAGCCTTAATGTCCTCCCTATGTATGAATGAATTACTGTGGCATAGCTAGCCAGCCGGCAGTGTAAAGCTTGGCTTGAGATGATTGTCACTGCTGAAGTGACACCCCGACCCCATGTGCAAAGTGGGAAAAAGGGTTGAGGATGGATGGATGGATGGATGGATTATGGTTTGTCTACTCTGTGAAACAAAGTTAAGTAAACAGTTCAAGTTTGGTCTGCTATTTGCTCAGAGTGCCTTCCGCATAGTTGTTAGTCTGCACAGAGAAAGTAGTGTGCAGCCTTACTACCTCACAGATGTTAGTGCATACCCTTACTTCCTCGCAGATGTTAGCGTATACCCTTACTTCCTCACAGATGTTAGTGTATACGCTTACTTTCTCATGGGTTATAGTGCATACCCTTACTTGCTCACAGATGTTAGTGTACACCCTTAATTCCTCACAGATGTTAGTGCATACCCTTACTTCCTCATAAGTTATAGTGTATACCCTTACTACCTCACATATGTTAGTGTATGCCCTTATTTCCTCATGGATTTTAGAGTACACCCTTAGTTTCTCATAGATGTTTATGTACACCCTTACATCCTCAAAAATGTTAGTGTGTACTATTATATCCTCACAGATGTTAGTGTGTACCCTTATATCCTCACAGATGTTAGTGTGCACCATTTTATCCTCACAAGTTGCTGTGTACCTTTATAGTCTCACAGATGTCAGTCTGTACCCTTATATCATCACATATATTAGTATGTACCCCTATATCCTCACAGATGTTAGTGTGTACCCTTATATCCTCACAGGTGTTAGTGTGTACCATTAAATATTCATGCATTAGTGTCTACCCATACAGTCTTACAGATGTCAGTGTGTACCCTTATATCCTCACTGATGTTAGTTTGTACCCTTATATCCTCACAGATGTTACAGTGTATCCTTATATTCTCCAATAAGTTAGTGTACACCCTTATATCCTCACAGATGTTAGTGTGTACCCTTATATCATTACAGATGTTAGTGTGTATCCTTATATTCTCACAGTTGATAGTGTGTACCCTTATATCCTCACAGGTGTTAGTATGTCCCCTTAAATCCTCACAGATGGTATTGTTTTCAACTAAATCCTCATACATTAGTGTCTAGCCTTACAGTCTCACAGATTTCAGTGTGTACCCTTATATCATTACAGATGTTAGTGTGTACCCTTATATCCTCACAGATTTTAGTGTGTACCCTTATATCCTCACATATGTTAGTGCGTGCCCTTATATCCTCACTGATGTTAGTTTGCAACCTTATATCCTCACAGATGTTAGGATGTATCCTTATATTTTCCAATAAGTTAGTATGTACCTTTATATCCTCACAGATGTTAGTGTGTACCCTTATATCATTACAGATGTTAGTGTGTATCCTCATATAAAGCCGTGGTGGTGCAGCGGTAGCATTGCTGCCTCACAGCAAGAGGTTCTCCCAATCGCTTCTCAGCTGGAGCACCTTCTGTGTGGAGTCTGCATGTCCTCCCCGCAGTAGAGTGGCATTCGAAAGACATGCATGAATGGGCATGCCTTTGTTGAAGGTTGGGTGTTGGGCTGGCACCTCAGCGCCATAAAAATCTACTGCCGATCATTAGCGGACCAGAGGTCCGCTATGGTGACCCCTAACCGGGAAAAGCTGAAGGAAGAACAAAAGTGTATAATCTTATATTCTCCCAGATGTTAGTGTGTACCCTTATATCCTCAGAGGTGTTAGTATGTCCCCATAAATCCTCACAGATGTTATTGTTTGCCCCTAAATCATCACACATTAGTGTCTACCCTTACAGTCTCACAGTGGTCAGTGTGTACCCTTATATCATTACAGATGTTAGTGTGTACCCTTATATCTTCACAGATGTTAGTGTGTACCCTTATATCTTCACAGATGTTAGTGTGTACCTTTATATCATCACAGATGCTAGTGTGTACCCTTATATCCTCACAGGTGGTAGTGTATGCCCTTAAATCCTCACACATTAGTGTCTACCTTTACAGTCTCACAGATGTCAGTGTGTACCCTTATATCCTCATTGATGTTAGTTTATACCCTTATATCCTCACATATGTTAGGGTGTATCCTTATATTCTCCAAGAAGTTAGTGTGTACCCTATATCCTCAAAGATGTTAGTGTGTACCCTTATATCATTACAGATGTTAGTGTGTATCCGTATATTCTCACAGCTGTTAGTGTGTACCCTAATATCCGCACAGGTGTTAGTATGTCCCCTTAAATCCTCACAGATGTTATTGTTTGCCCCTAAATCCTCACACATTAGTGTCTACCCTTACAGTCTCACAGATGTCATTGTGTACCTTTAAATCATTACAGATGTTAGTGTGTACCCTTATATCTTCACAGATGTTAGTGTGCACCCTTATATCCTCACAGATATTAGTGTGTACCCTTATATCTTCACAGGTGTTAGTGTGTGCCCTTAAATCCTCACACATTAGTGTCTACCCTTACAGTCTCACAGATGTCAGTGTGTACCCTTATATCATTACAGATGTTAGTGTGTACCCTTATATCTTCACAGATGTTAGTGTGAACCCTTATATCATCAGCTATGTTATTGTGTACCCTTATATCCTCACAGGTGTTAGTGTATGCCCTTAAATCCTCACACATTAGTGTCTACCCTTACAGTTTTACAGATGTCAGTGTGTACCCTTATATCATTACAGATGTTAGTACGTACCCTTATATCCTCACTGATGTTAGTTTGTACCCTTATATCCTCACAGATGTTAGGATGTATCCTTATATTTTCCAATAAGTTAGTGTGTACCTTTATATCATCACAGATGTAAATGTGTAGCCTTATATCATTACAGATGTTTGTGTGTATCCTTATATAAAGTCGTGGTGGTGCAGAGGTAATGTTGTCGCCCCACAGCAAGAGGTTCTCCCATTTGATTCTCAGCTGGAGCACCTTCTGTGTGGAGTCTGCATGTCCTCCCCACGGTTGAGTGGCGTTCGAAAGACATGCGTGAATGGGCATGCCTTCGTTGAAGGTTGGGCGTCGGGCTGGCCCCTCAGTGCCGTAAAAATCTACTGCCAATCATTAGCAGACCAGAGTTCCTCTGCGGCAACCCCTAACTGGGAAAAGCCGAAAGAAGAACAAAAGTGTGCATCCTTATATTCTCACAGATGTTAGTGTGTACCCTTAAATCCTCACAGGTGTTAGTATGTCCCCTTAAATCCTCACAGATGTTATTGTTTGCCCCTAAATCCTCACACATTAGTGTCTACCCTTACAGTCTCATAGATGTTAGGATGTATCCTTATATTTTCCAATAAGTTAGTGTGTACCTTTATATCATCACAGATGTAAGTGTGTAGCCTTATATCATTACAGACGTTAGTGTGTATCCTTATATAAAGTCGTGGTGGTGCAGAGGTAATGTTGTCGCCCCACAGCAAGAGGTTCTCCCATTCGATTCTCAGCTGGAGCGCCTTCTGTGTGGAGTCTGCATGTCCTCCCCACGGTTGAGTGGCGTTCGAAAGACATGCGTGAATGGGCATGCCTTCGTTGAAGGTTGGGCGTCGGGCTGGCCCCTCAGTGCCGTAAAAATCTACTGCCAATCATTAGCAGACCAGAGTTCCTCTGCGGCAACCCCTAACTGGGAAAAGCCGAAAGAAGAACAAAAGTGTGCATCCTTATATTCTCACAGATGTTAGTGTGTACCCTTAAATCCTCACAGGTGTTAGTATGTCCCCTTAAATCCTCACAGATGTTATTGTTTGCCCCTAAATCCTCACACATTAGTGTCTACCCTTACAGTCTCATAGATGTCAGTGCGTACCCTTATATCATTACAGATGTTAGTGTGTACCCTTATATCTTCACAGATGTTAGTGTGTACCCTTACACCTTCACAGATGTTAGTGTGTACCCTTATATCGTCACAGATGTTAGTGTGTACCCTTATATCCTCACAGGTGTTAGTGTACCCTTATATCATTACAGATGTTAGTGTGTATCCTTATATTCTCACAGCTGTTAGTGTGTACCCTAATATCCACACAGGTGTTAGTATGTCCCCTTAAATCCTCACAGATGTTATTGTTTGCCCCTAAATCCTCACACACTACTGTCTACCCTTACAGTCTCACAGATGTCATTGTGTACCTTTATATCATTACAAATGTTAGTGTGTACCCTTTTATCTCCACAGATGTTAGTGTGTACCCTTATATCCTCACAGATGTTAGTGTGTACCCTTATATCCTCATTGATGTTAGTTTGTACCCTTATATCCTCAAAGATGTTAGGGTGTATCCTTATATTCACCAAGAAGTTTGTGTGTACCTTTATATCCTCACAGATGTAAGTGTGTACCTTTATATCATTACAGATGTTAGTGTCCTTCTATTCTCACAGCTGTTAGTGTGTACCCTAATATCCTCACGGGTGTTAGTATGTCCCCTTAAATCCTCACAAATGTTGTTTGCCCCTAAATCCTCACACATTAGTGTCTACCCTTACAGTCTCACAGATGTCACTGTGTACACTTATATCATTACAGATGTTAGTGTGTACCCTTATATCTTCACAGATGTTAGTGTGTACCCTTATATCCTCACAGGTGTTAGTGTGTGCCCTTAAATCCTCACACATCAGTGTCTACCCTTACAGTCTCACAGATGTCAGTGTGTACCCGTATATCATTACAGATGTTAGTGTGTACCCTTATATCTTCACAGATGTTAGTGTGTACCCTTATATCATCACAGATGTTAGTGTGTACTCTTATATCCTCACAGGTGTTAGTGTATGCCCTTAAATCCTCACACATTAGTGTCTACCCTTACAGTCTCACGGATGTCAGTGTGTACCCTTATATCATTACAAATGTTAGTGTGTATCCTTATATTCTCACAGCTGTTAGTGTGTACCCTTATATCCTCACAGATGTTAGTGTGCACCCTTATATCTTCACAGATGTTAGTGTGTACTCATATCCTCACACATGAGTGTGTACCCTTATAGTCTCACAGATGTTAGTATGTACCCTTATATCCTCACAGATGTTAGTGTGTTCCCCTTTATCTTCACTGATGTTAGTTTGTACCCTTATATCCCCACATGTTAGTGCATACTCTTATATCCTTACAGATGTTAGTGTGTACCCTTATATCCTCACAGATATTAGTGTGTACCATTTTATCCTCACAAGTTGCTGTGCACCTTTGTAGTCTCACAGATGTCAGTCTGTACCCTTATATCATCACAGATATTAGTATGTACCCCTATATCCTCACATATGTTAGTGTGTACCCTTATATCCTCACAGGTGTTAGTGTGTCCCCTTAAATCCTCACAGATGTTACTGTTTTCACCTAAATCCTCACACATTAGTGTCTACCCTTACAGTCTCACAGATTTCAGTGTGTACCCTTATATCATTACAGATGTTAGTGTGTACCCATATATCCTCACAGATTTTAGTGTGTACCCTTATATCCTCACAGATGTTAGAGCGTACCCTTATATCCTCACTGATGTTAGTTTGTAACCTTATATCCTCACAGATGTTAGGATGTATCCTTATATTTTCCAATAAGTTAGTGTGTACCTTTATATCCTCACAAATGTTAGTGTCTACCCTTATATCATTACGGATGTTAGTGGGTATCCTTATATAAAGTCGTGGTGGTGCAGCGGTAGCATTTTTGCCTCATAGCAAGAGGTTCTCCCATTCGATTCTCAGCTGGAGTGCCTTCTGTGTGGAGTCTGCATGTCCTCCCCGCGGTTGAGTGGCGTTCGAAAGACATGCGTGAATGGGCATGCCTTTGTTGAAGGTTGGGCGTCGGTCATGGCACCTCAGCGACATAAAAATCTACTGCCAGTCATTAGCAGACCGGAGTTCCACTGTGGTGACCCCTAACTGGGAAAAGCCGAAAGAAGAACAAAAGTGTGTATCCTTATATTCTCACAGATGTTAGTGTGTACCCTTATATCCTCACAGGTGTTAGTATGTCCCCTTAAATCCTCACAGATGTTATTGTTTGCCCCTAAATCCTCACACATTAGTGTCTACCCTTACAGTCTCACAGATGTCAGTGTGTACCCTTATATCATTACAGATGTTAGTGTGTACCCTTATATCTTCACAGATGTTAGTGTGTACCCTTATATCTTCACAGATGTTAGTGTGTACCCTTATATCATCACAGATGTTAGTGTGTACCCTTATATCCTCACAGGTGTTAGTGTACCCTTATACCATTACAGATGGTAGTGTGTATCCTTATATTCTCACAGCTGTTAGTGTGTACCCTAATATCAGCACAGGTGTTAGTATGTCCCCTTAAATCCTCACAGATGTTATTGTTTGCCCCTAAATCCTCACCCTTACAGTCTCACATATGTCATTGTGTACCTTTATATCATTACAGATGTTAGTGTGTACCCTTATATCTTCACAGATGTTAGTGTGTACCCTTATATCCTCACAGATGTTAGTGTGTACCCTTATACCCTCATTGATGTTAGTTTGTACCCTTATATCCTCAAAGATGTTAGGGTGTATCCTTCTCCAAGAAGTTAGTGTGTACCCTTATATCCTCACAGATGTTAGTGTGTACCCTTATATCATTACAGATGTTAGTGTGTATCTTTATACTCTCACAGCTGTTAGTGTGTACCCTAATATCCTCACAGGGGTTAGTATGTCCCCTTAAATCCTCGCAGATGTTGTTTGCCCCTAAATCCTCACACATTAGTGTCTACCCTTACAGTCTCACAGATGTCACTGTGTACCCTTATATCATTACAGATGTTAGTGTGTACCCTTATATCTTCACAGATGTTACTGTGTACCCTTATATCCTCACAGATGTCAGTGTGTACCCTTATATCCTCACAGGTGTTAGTGTGTGCCCTTAAATCCTCACACATTAGTGTCTACCCTCACAGTCTCACAGATGTCAGCGTGTACCTGTATATCATTACAGATGTTAATGTGTACCCTTATATCTTCACAGATGTTAGTGTGTACCCTTATATCATCACAGATGTTAGTGTGTACCCTTGCATCCTCACAGGTGTTAGTTTATGCCCTTAAATCCTCACACATTAGTGTCTACCCTTACAGTCTCACAGATGTCAATGTGTACCCTTATATCATTACAGATGTTAGTGGGTATGCTTATATTCTCACAGCTGTTAGTGTGTACCCGTATATCCTCACAGATGTTAGTGTGCACCCTTATATCTTCACAGATGTTAGTGTGTACTCATATCCTCACACATGAGTGTGTACCCTTATAGTCTCACAGATGTTAGTATGTACCCTTATATCCTCACAGATGTTATTGTGTACCCTTTTATCTTCACTGATGTTAGTTTGTACCCTTATATACCCACATGTTAGTGCATACTCTTATATCCTTACAGATGTTAGTGTGTACCCTTATAACCTCACAGATATAAGTGTGTACCATTTTATCCTCACAAGTTGCTGTGCACCTTTATAGTCTCACAGATGTCAGTCTGTACCCTTATATCATCACAGATATTAGTATGTTCCCCTATATCCTCACAGATGTTAGTG
Organism: Protopterus annectens; assembly: GCF_019279795.1. Taxonomy (NCBI): domain Eukaryota; kingdom Metazoa; phylum Chordata; order Ceratodontiformes; family Protopteridae; genus Protopterus; species Protopterus annectens. Next base: position 1,194,647,758 of record NC_056741.1, read on the forward strand.
TGTACCCTTATATCCTCACAGATGTTGTTTGCCCCTAAATCCTCACACATTAGTGTCTACCCTTACAGTCTCACAGATGTCACTGTGTACCCTTATATCATTACATATGTTAGTGTGTACCCTTATATCTTCACAGATGTTAGTGTGTACCCTTATATCTTCACAGATGTTAGTGTGTACCCTTATATCCTCACAGATGTTAGTGTGTACCCTTATATCCTCACAGGTGTTAGTGTGTGCCCTTAAATCCTCACACATTAGTGTCTACCCTTACAGTCTCACAGATGTCATTGTGTGCCCTTATATCTTTACAGATGTTAGTGTGTACCCTTATATCTTCACAGATGTTAGTGTGTACCCTTATGTCATCACAGATGTTAGTGTGTACCCTTATATCCTCACAGGTGTTAGTATATGCCCTTAAATCCTCACACATTAGTGTCTACCCTTATAGTCTCACAGATGTCAGTGTGTACCCTTATATCATTACAGATGTTAGTGTGTATCCTTATATTCTCACAGCTGTTAGTGTGTACCCTTATATCCTCACAGGTGTTAGCATGTACCCTTACATCCTCACAGATGTTAGTGTGTAACCTTAAAGCCTCACACATTAGTGTCTACCCTTACAGTCTCACAGATGTCAGTGTGTACCCTTACAGTCTCACAGATGTTAGTGTGCACCTTTATATCCACACAGATGTTAGTGTACACTCTTATTTGTTGCTATCTCTGAGGGAAAGCTGGGAATTATAGCACCATACTAGCTCTGCTGTCAAATGAGAAACAACTGCACTCTATTAATTTAACAAAATCACAATGGGGTTCCAGTAACATATTAACAATGGTTTACTCATGCATTTCTTTCATTCATTAATGCAAAAGCAGAGAGCTGTCTTGTCAATATATACAGATGACAGTGTATTTTAAGAAAAAAAATTAATGTAAGGGACACTTATAAATGACTGTGGGCTCACTGGAATTTGTAGTGATTGCTATGTTGTGGGCCATTAACAAGATTGTTTATTTTTAAAGCTGCTTGTTGGACTGAAGCCTGGGGAGACTCAAGCAAAATTAAAAAAAAATGGTTTTGTTTGTATTATTGGTGAGTTGTTACAGTGAGCAGCAGCTCATGACAGATGAAGTGCTTAGGAAAAGTCTTTACTGAGGGTAGAGAATGTTTTTGTGATCATTAAACCTTGTTTTTGGGTGCAGGTAATTTGTTTAAAATATGAAACAAAACTGATATAGAAAACCATAAATGGGATTTACTGACATAAACGTCTTAGAATTTAGGGTTACACAGATTCATTGCTACTCTGATGATAGGGAAGAATGCAGTGAAGAAGGACTATTAGCAAACAGGCAAGATCAGACATAGCTTCTTGATGAATTTGTACTTCAGTAAAGGGTTATCACCTTTATTGAGTATTGAGGCTGGGTTTTGATCTCTAGTTATTTAAAACTAAACCAAAAGGCAGGAAGTATTATGGTCAAGTACAGGATGTCCTGCTCAGCCTTGAGTGACGGTACGAACAGACATCTTGTAAGCTCTCTTATTGGTGGGACACACATGGGATTGGGTTATGTTTTTCAGAGAGCATTGTAACAGCAGTATTTATTTATTGCATTTGTTGACCGAGAAAGTCCACTGGGCCTAGGATGACCCCATTTTCAGTGGAGGCCCGAAAAGAACTCCACAGTATTACATACATAAGTAATATAACAATGTTGATATATACAAAAGTAAAAAACAAAGTTGAAACATAGGACGGTGTCATTCCATTAATTACATACAAAAATCCTTAACTATATGCAAGAGTAAACTGTGTTAATGTGTAGGATAAAGTATTATGGGCAGTAGTATGACAAGACAGGAAAAGTAGTGGCAGAAGTGCCAATAAAGCATTACGGTCAGCTATAGATGTGAAAGTAGTGATGCCATGTATTTGGATAAACACATGAGTATATACATGTATTTGTAGAGTTTTAAGGTGAGGAGAGTTGACTTCAGGGTAGAAAGCTGGTGATAGGTCAGAGTTAGTAGACGTGACAGAAATAAGTCAGAATGGTACAGAGAAGAAGAGGGGAGTTTTTTTTTTTTTTTTTTTTTTTTATTATTTTTTAAGGATTGATAGAGGTTGAAGTTCTAGAGAAGGAAATCAGGCACTAGGGTTATTTGGTTTGGTACAGGAGCATAGCCAGTGAGAGGAAACATGTAATTTGAGGGATTTTTGTGAAGGAAGCAGGATTACTGATTGTCCTGAGTGAAGGAGGAAGATTATTCCATAAATTGGAGACAGAATGAGAGTATAGCATTTGGCCAGCTGAGAGTTTAGGTTTCTCAATGGATAATAACATTTTGTTTTCAGACCTGAGATGGCAGTTGGGGTGGTACATGGTCAGTATGGATGCAAGGGAAGTGCAGCTTTCATTTTGAAAGATTATCTTGTGAGCTGTAGTTAATTGTAGGTAAGTAAGGTGGTGGGGGGATTCTAGCAACTTTAGTTGATGCAGAGATAAGCAATGGTGGGTAGAATATTTTGCACTTGTAGCAAATTTAGCGACTTTGTTATAACAAGAGTCCAGCTTATTTTTTTAAGGAGGATTGTAGGTTGGTGAAGATGGGGGCTTCATATAGAAGGGTTGGAAGTAGGAAGGATGAGGCCAAGGCCTTTTTAGCAGAGAGACTGAGGAAATAGTTGTGCCTATATAAGGCACCCAGCTTTTGACTTTTTTTTTGATGTTGTTGTGGATGTGAAGGTCAAAAGTTAATTTGTCATCAATGATGACACCTAGCAATTTGGTACTAGGGACAACTTCAATGATAGTGTTGTTAAGGGAACTAACAGTAAATAGAGACTTGGCAACAGGGCTAGATTTTTTTGGGTAAATAATAGCAGTTTTGTCTTATTGGGGTTAAGGGCGAGGTGATTCTGGGACATCCAGTACTCAGTAGAGGTAAATGGTTCTTGGGTAAGATGCTGTAATTCGGTGATAGATTTTGAGGCGCAGATGATGGTTGAGTCATCTGCATATTGGATGACAGTACTGTGTTTTAGAGTATTATGAAAGTTATTGACAAATATACTGAAAAGGAGGGGGCCCATAATTGAGCCTTGAGGAACACCTGTGTTAGTAGTAATGAAAGGGGAGGAGGAGTGCTGACATCTGGTAGATTGTTGCCTATTGCTGAGATAGTTGGTAAACCACTGTAGGGTGGAGGGAGATAGGCTAAGGCTAGAGAGTTTAGTAAGCAGTAGAGAGTGGGAAATTGTGTCAAATGCCTTTGATAAATCAAGAAAGAGTACAGAAAATAAGGAGCCAGCATCACAAGCTCTATTTACTGTGTCTAAGAAGGAAATGAGGGCTGTATTGGTGCTATGTCCAGGCCTGAAGCCATATTGAGTGGGGGAAAGCAATTGGTGTTTCACTAGATGACTTATGAGCTGTGTATGGATGCAGTTCTCTAATATTTCAGAGATGGGGAAAAGAATGGCGATGGGGTGAAAATTAGAGATATCAGAGCTGTTACCGCCTTTATGAACAGGGATGACAAATGCTTTCTTCCAGATATCTGGTATACAGGATTCTTGAATGGACCTGTTAAGGAGAATGCTGATAGGATACACAATGGAGGGGGCTCCTAGTTGTAGGTATTCTGCAGGTATATTATCTGGGGCTTTTGTGCATGGTTTTAGTTTATAAAGAAGTTTTTGGATGGTGGTTGTGGAAATGAGTGATAATGAAAAGGTGGATAGGGGATTTGAAGGGTTATGTTTTGGTGGTGTTCGTTATGGGTTTGTATTGATGGGTGGGAAGGTAGTTGTAAGTTTGGTGATGGTGTCAATAAAGTATGTATTGAAGAGTGAAGCTAGTTCAGAGGGAGTTTTTTCCTGGGTTTGGGCATGGGGTATTGTTTGTTCCTGGGTGGAGCAGGGAGTTAATTGCTCCCCAGAACTTTTTGGGATTTTGTTTATGCTGGTCTTGAATAGTTGGATGTATTTTTTTGTTTTTAACAACTAAGCATTTAGCTTAATTGCAAAGTTGTTTATATTCCATGAGACTGGTAGGAGTTTTGTTTTTTTGCCAGGTTTTCCAGGCTTTGTTCCCAGAGGACATGACTTGCTTTGTGGTCTTTGCAAGCCAGCAAGTATGTTTTGCTTTGCCTCTCTTTAGTCTGAGAGGAGCAAGACTATTTAGAGTCCTGAGGAATGTGGAATTAAAGAATTCCACAGCTTCGTTAATTGGAAGAAATGTCAGTGGGCTCCAGTTTGTTTTCTGCAGGATGTCATTGAGGGTATTTTGGGAGAAGTGAGATAGATCTTTGATATATCTAAATTGGTGATTGTTAGGTATAGAGGTGGGCTTATGGGTTATGAATGCTGGAGAGTGGTCACTAATACTGTCAGGGAGAGTGCCAGAGGAAGAGATGTTATCAGGATCAGAAACCAGGATCCAGTTCAAGGAGGAGCCTTTGTTCATAGGTTCATATGTTCATAGGTTCATATTAGGCTATCTGCCCTAGGGCATTTATAAGCCCAGCCACCCATTTTAAATTAATTTTGCTATGCCCTTTTTTGAGGTTAGTATACTGTGCCTCTTTCTAACAGTGACACAGAAGTGATAACCGGGGTAAACCTACGATCTCCCATCCACTCATCAAGATTCCTTTTGAAGAGAGTCAATGAGGGACTCTGCCTAACCTGGACTGGGATTTTATTCCAGAGTGAAGGGAGCCTCTGGGTTATGAATCTGTCCCTCCAGTATGCCCTATTTATTTCAGTGCTGAGGTTCAAGTCTCTCGAGCGCATAGCTCGATGGGATTTGGATTTTCTAAGGTGCAGCATGTCCATTAATTCCGGGTTGGACATGGCTTTATACGTCAGGCACAGATCGCCTCTGAGCAGGCGGTATGCCACTGAGTAGAGCTGGAGTTTCTTTAACCGGGCAGCATATGGCATCTGTTTGAGCCCTTTGATCCTCTTGGTGAGGTACTTTTGGGGTCTTTCCAGTTGCTGCAGGTGTCTGGTAAGGTACATCCCAAAAGGGGCATTGTACTCAATTATGGGCCTGATGAGAGATGAGTAAAGAGGCACGATGACCTACCCTGATCTAGATGTGAATCCCTTCATGATTAGGTGGGCTATATAAAATGTTTTTCTAACCACTTTGGCCACGGGGTTGTCAAATGAGAAATTGCTATCAACTTGGGTCCCCAGGTCCCTAATTACTTCTTCTGTACTTAATGGATTACCACCTATGTGGTAATTTGTGGGCACTTTGTTTTTGCCAAAGGGGATGACTATACACTTTTTGGTGTTTAGCTTGAGGCCATGGCTCTGGCACCAGTTGTCTGTTTCTATGAGGCCCTTTTGGAGGATGCGTGTGTCAGCTGGAGAGTCGATTATGGCACCCAGTTTGCCGTCATCTGCGAACTTGGTCAGCCACAGTCCTTCTGTGTTGGCCTGTACCTCCGAGAAATATATACCGAACAAGAGAGGTCCCAGGACTGAGCCTTGTAGGACGCCACTTGTAACTGGTTTGGAGTCTGACATGGCTCCAGCAATTCTAACCATGTGGGTTCTGTCCTTGAGCCAGTTTGCAACCCATCTAGTGACATAGGGGTTTATATTTAAGCTGTTGAGCTTATCTATAATGCCCGAGTGGGGTATTGTATCGAAGGCTTTTGTGAGGTCCAGGTAGGCTGTGTGGACCACCTTCCCCTCGTCAATGGCCTTGGTGACTGTTTCAAAGAAATTGACCAGGTTTAGGAGGCAGGATCTGCCCTTAACAAAGCCGAACTGGGTAGGATCCAGTGTCTGTAGGTCCCCAATATCTTTATTTATGAGGTCCATGATGATCCTTTCCATAGCTTTGCAGACCAAGCTAGTCAGGCTTATGGGGCGATAGTTTCCAGGATCCGTTGAGGCACCACATTTGTGGAGAGGGACCACTGTTGCTGTACGCCACTCTTTTGGTACATATCCTGTAGTAAGGCTGAGATTGAACAGTAGTTTTGTGTTTGAGTTTAGCTCTTCTTGGAGTTCATGTAGGATGCAGCCCGGGACACCGTCTGGTCCCATTGATGCTGTGTTTTTTGCTTTGGAGAGGGCGGCTCTTACCTGAGCATCTGAGATGCCAGGGGGGCAGCACTCTGCTGGGATAGATATTTGCCCTTTTGGTGGGGAGGGGGGGAGAAGTTTGCACTGAACCTGTCAGCTAGGATGTTGGCAATGTCTGTGGGTTTGGTGTATTTTTTGTCATTTTGGACTAATTCTGAGCATATCTGGGAATTCCCACCCAGGTTCCTAACATAACTAAAGAAAGCCTTGTGATTATCCTTAGTGTCCTGTGCAATTTTTCCCTCAAAGCTGGCCTTAGACGATTTTATGAGTGCCCGTAGTTTTTTGCTAATACTGATCAGAGATGCCTTCCCTTTTTGGGATTTTGCTGTATCATGTAGTAGCTTCCTCCTTCTATTGTATAGTTTGTTTATGGCTGGGGTCCACCAGACAGGACGCCTGCCTTTGGAGGATTGGGTCTTGGTTTTATTTGGGATTGCATGATCCATGCATTCCTGAAGGTGTTCATAGAATGCGTTTATAAAGGATTCTGCGGTCTGGGCCGTATTTTCCACAAGCCCAGGGGCTTTGAAGGATTCAACCTCGGTTTTGAGGAGTGTGAAATTTGCTTTAGAGAAGTTTTTCACTGTGGTTTTCTGGGCAGGGGGTGGGGTCGGGATGTGAATATCCAGTGAGATTAGTTTATAGTCTGATCTTACCAGTGAGGGATACACTTCTGGTCTGGAACAGAGAGTCCCCATGTTGGTGATGATCAGGTCCAGTATGTTTTCCCCTCTTGTGGGAGTGGTAACAAGTTGTTCCATAGCATTTGAGTTTATAAATTCTAGGAACCTTTGGGCTAGGGTGTTGGAGCTAGAGTAATGCTCCCAGTCTATATTTGGGTAGTTGAAGTTGCCCAATATAATGGTGTTTGGAGAGACCTTCATATTTTCCAGTGTTCTCAGGAAGGCCGAGTGGGGTTTCTGGGTTTGGGAGGGTGGTCTGTAGCAGGCTATAAACTGGAAGGCAGTTTTACCCACTGTTAGTTGCACATGGATAGTCTCTGATGCTTTGTGCTGTGCCACCAACCTGGAGGTGTGGGTATCTTTGACGAATATTGATACTCCCCCTCCTTTTGTGGTTCGGTCCAAGTTTTGGGGCCAAAACGCATGGTATAAGGTATAACCTGGTAGTGCTGGGGTGCTCTCGGGAGCCTTGAACCAGGTTTCTGTTACTGCACAGATATCGATGTTCTCCATGCTAAGGAGAGTTTCGAGTGCGCGCATCTTGAGGTTTAGACTTCTGGCGTTGAGTAGCATTTCTCTTAGTTTCTTATCCCTTGTGATACCTATGGAGGTGGGTTTGTCTTTTGAGCCTTGCCTAAAAAAGGCACTATGGGGGTAGCAAGAGCCTTTGCCAATATCCGAAAGCCCAGGGGTGACAGGTTCAAGCCGTCCCTAGTGAAGCATCGTGGCTTGTCGAGCATGTCATCCCAGGCTGACAGGCATTGGATCCCCTTTGAATGACACCAATACTTAAGCCAATTGTTGAAATTGATCATCTTGTCTTCATATTGTGGCATCATTCTTGGTGAGGGTAAGATGCTACTCAAGGTCAGGGTCATACTGGCCTGGGCTACATGCTCAGAGAGCTCCTCTATGTCTCTTTTCATGTAGTCCAGGGAGGTACGTCTCAGGTCATTCACACCAGCATGGACAATGACTGAGTCATATTTGTACTTGCCTTGGAGTGACCTGAGTGCTTGTGTTATGTGGCAGATCCTAGCGCCCGACAGGCAGCTCACCGTGACCTTCTCCATGTTCAGCCTGGTGAGCGGGACGTCAGTGTGCCTGACGATAGAGTCACCTATTACAAGTGTATCAGGTGTGTTGTTTAGCCTTAAGGGCTGTGACTGTTTGGCGCACTGGCTTTGTGAGCTATGTGTTGCATGTGTTTTGTTTTGGGGTAGCGGTTGCTTGGGTGTCTGCTTTGGAGGTCTCTGCTGCTTAGGCAGATTTTTATTTAGAGCCTCTGAGTATGTTTTTTTGTGTTTATGTGTTTGGTTTGCTGTCGTGGTAGGTCTCTGTGAGACTGGAATTGTAGTGAGTGTGGTTTCCTTCTCCTCCTGACTGGTTACGCCAGTACTGAGTTGAGAGAGCTTAGCCTCCAGTTTGGCTATATGGTTGCATCTCTCACATGTGTTGGAATTTGTTGGGAGGAGGAGAGGGTTGTCTGTGTACATGAGGCAGTTGTAACATTGCCTCAAGATTCCCAGATTCACCAGCTGGACCGGAGAGGAGATTGACAACTGACCTTTGGACATGCTAGAATAGAATTGGGAATTCCTTTATAATTGAAAAAAAGGCCAATGGGGAACAAGGTACTCAAGGGGAGTTTGTGAGGGTGTAGTGCTTTTAATTTTTTAGTGCTGACTTAGTGAGCAAGTGCCAGGTAACTTAAATGCAATGTGTTACAGGTAACTTAAATGCAGAAATGACAAACAGTAACTTTCTTTCAAGTGAAACAAGGAAATAAGTACAGTAAGCAATGCAGATATCACTAGGGATCCACAGAAGTGCTGAAAAGCCGCGTTTTAGGTGGAATTAGCATTTCAGGGAAATAACAAGCAAACAAACAAGCATACAAAGAAAGCTAGATTCAGCAGGCCTGGATCTAGTCTATGCTACAGCAAACAAGGTGTACCAATTTCAGTAAGAAACAGTTCAAATATGCAGGCACTATAAGCCTTTAACCAGAAATTCCCAGCTCAGAAGGGCAGAGTCCAGTGTCTCCTCCCACAAGAGTGCAGACCACGAACCTTCTTAATGTAAAATAACTGGCCTGAAGCCCAAGTGCTTAAACCAGAACTAATACACTTTTAGAATAACAGACACTGAGCCCTCAATCAGCAGTTCCCAACTTAGAAGGATGTAAGCTATCTGTCCTGCCACCACAGTGCAGGCCACAAACCTTCCTAATGTAAAACAACTGGTTTGAAGCCCAAGTGCTTAATCCAAAAGACTTAGAATGATAGCTACACTTTAATCAAGTTACTACCAAGCAGTAATAAATACAATTGAATACTTTAAAGAATGCCTGGATTAGTGCTCAAGTTATACAAACAAAGCTAGATTCAGCAGGCCTGGATCTAGTCTAAGCTACAGCAAACAAGGTGTACCAATTTCAGTAAGAGGCAGTTCAAATATGCAGGCATTATAAGCCTTTAACCAGAAATTCCCAGCTCAGAAGGGCAGAGTCCAGCCTCTCCTCCCACAAGAGTGCAGACCACAAACCCTCTTAATGTAAAATAACTGGCCTGAAGCCCAAGTGCTTAAACCAGAATTAATACACTTGTTTGCCAGGTCTGGTAATATCAGAGATTAGTTGGGAGTTAATGTGAAGGATGATATTTGTAGAGGGGTTTTTATGGGAGATGTCTAGCCAGTTGATATTAACATCGCCTAGAACGATAGTTTCATTTTTTATGTTGTTGCTTGTCCAGGCTAGAATGTCTTCAAGAATTGGAGGATTGTTGCTTGGTGGGATGTATATGACTATGATACAAAGGGTTTTGCAGTTATTGAGTTTGAGAAAAGTAAATAGTAGCTCTGCAGAGGGAAAGGAGAGAATTGGTTTAGAATATGGAATAATAGTCTAGGTGCTTGGGAATAGTAAGGCAAGACTTCTGCCTTTTTTGTGGAGTCTGCCAGTTCTGAGGCAGGAGTAGTTTGGGGTAGAAATTTGGAATCTTTTCTGAATAGTAGTGATAGTTCTATACTAATAGAATAGTAGTAAATAGTATTTAGCAAGTGGGCTAAATTAGGGGTAAACCAGGTTCATCAACAATAACAACTTTTCCGTGTTAGGAAACGTTATGTTAGCACAAGGTTAGCATCTAAAATAATGTTATTTAAGGTATTTATATCACTCAGTGCTGGCTTATCCTCCTTCTTTACCTTGGCAGAGGTTGCCTTGAACTTTTAGGTTTCTCTTGGTATTTCTGAGAATACAGGCTTAATTCAAAGTAATAAATGGAGGAGTAGAATTAAGTTGGAGATAATTATTTGCAGCAACAGTTGCATATTTAAATAATCTGTCTTGAGGATCTTGGCAGATAAAACTTACAATATGCTCTTTTGTACATGTTTTTCATGTGGTCTCATGGTGAAGGATGGGGAGTTCGTTACACCTTCACTGCCAGGTCCACTGCTGCTGTAGACTTTAAAATATACACTGTGACCCTTTTATACAGTTTGGTCAAGAAATGCAGAAAATTTTATATGGATTCCCTATTTGGGGCAGGGATTACTGCAGACGAGTGGAAGATAAGAATGAAGAACACACAATCTGAAATTATACAAGTATCAAAAACCTCAAAAAATACTGACAACCAAACAAAACGAAAAAGTGAACTGCAGTTCACTTATACAAGTATCAACTTACACATGCTTTTACACCACCATTTAGCTTGCAGTGTAGACACTAAAACAATTGTCTATTCTAATAAGTGATTTCCTTAAAAATGCAGTCAAATCTATATTTAGTATAACTTTCATTGATGGTTTTGCATCATGGGTATTTGGGCCTAACTGGACAAGCTTGTATTTGCTTTGTAATTTCAAGAGTTCAAAAATGAATTAAAACTGCTAACATATTTAATACCGTATATAAAATATTTGGCTATAATGCAATGGCTATTCAAATGTCAGACTTGTTTTGGACTAAATGTGAGATAATGTGGTCCATAGGAGACTTAGTGATATATTTGGGTAGTAAATAAACTGGTCTTCCCTGACAAACTCCATCTCTTCTAATTTTACTGCAACAATTTAAGGAATGCCATTATACCTCTTACAGTGCCATCATAAGGGGAATGAAGGTTATAAATAAGAGACAGTTTGTTTGTTTGTGTCTTTCGGCTTTTCCCGGTTAGGGGTCGCCACAGCGGAACTCCGGTCCGCTAATGATTAGCAGTTGATTTTTACGTACCGGCTTGCCAGGCCTGACGCACAACCTTCAATGAAGGTAAGCCCATTCACACATGTCTCCACGCAGAAGACGCTCTAGCTGAGAATCGAACCGGACAGCATCTTACTGTGAGGCGACAATGCTACCGCACCGCAGGTATAAATAAGAGACAGTAATAACCTTTAATGTTAATGTATTTTAATATTAAGAATTATGCGGCTAAGAGATGAAATTGCATTTTGAAGGCATTTCATTTGTAATGGATGTTTTCATAATACATAATAAAAATGTTTCCATAAATTCTAACTCAAGATACCTGATATTTTGACATGCTGATTTGTTCTTGGAACATTTTATAACAACAGAACTAGGCTAATTAAAATTAGCTTGATTACCTAGCTGGAAATTAAAGAGCATTACTTGTCAGATAACACAATAGCACTATATCTATATTGCAATACTTTTTTCAGATAAAATATCTCCCCAAGGATTGTAAAGTCTTATTGTGCCAGACATTCACAAATATACATATTCAAAATCAGATTAAAGAGTTAAAATCAGCACAAATCCTGAGAAAGAATTTCATTTTTTTCTGAGATTTACTGACTCTAAAGTCTGTATGTAACATGTCCAGAAACCTCTTATCAGGTTATTTCTCAGGATATTTGTTGACATTCATGGGTATCATCTTGGCTAGCATTCAGTCCCAAATCACACAAAGATCATACTCTGTACTCTGTATATAAGTGTATACTACTAAAAATGTGGACTACAAAACAGGTATGACCATAATGGCCAATAGGCTTAGATCTTATTTGCCACAAATATTTAATCACCATCATTTAGTATTTATAATTTGGTAGATAGACGTATTCATTCATTCATTCATTCATTCATTCATTCATTCATTCATTCATTCATTTTATCCCCAGTACTCTGCTAAATCCAATTTAGGGCCATATTGAGAGAGAGTTTGCCCTGCACTCAGTGGATATAATACAGAGAACTTATTTGTGACAGGACACCAGTCCATCACAGGATGCAAACAGATACACTTACCTGGCATGCACATACACAGGCAAATTGGTGGATTATTAGTTCAACTACAGCATTTCCTTAGGGTGTGGAGGGAACCAGATCACCTGGTAAAACCCTGCATGGGCACAGAGAGGTCATACAGACTCAGCAGCGAAGACACCAGACCTGTCACAGACACAGAACAGCATTACATTAACTATAATATTAGTGAAGCAAACTTGTGGGTCAGCATACAAAGGATCTTGATATGTCTTGAAAGTAGTAAAGCCTTTGACTCTCTTAATTAGGGCTATTTATTTTGGGTGTTATAAAAATGGATTTTCCAGAAAAGTAGCTTCTAATGATCAAAGCACTATACCAAAATAATTATTCCTCAGTTATGTTATGCAATTATTCAGTTATAAAACATCATTATCTATCAGAAAGTTTTCATAAATCGTGGTTACCATCCCTGCACCCTTCAAACCAGATACACCATTAACTCAAGAAATAAGGGACAATGTTTTCTGGATGAAGGACAGAAAAAATTCTATATTTTCAACATTTTAAAATGAAATGTATCTATTTACATATACTATTTTGACATCCGCTGAGTAAATTATTTAAGCAACTTTTATATAATTATAAGTTTGCAAGTTAATCAGCAAAAAAAATCACATGCATTCAAGTATAATGCCTGACCAACTGAATGAGTAAAGTCCAAGTTTAGCTTAAGTGGGGAAGCCACCTTTATTTTAATACTTAGGCATTTGTTTCGCTAAGAACCAGGAGCAAATGTGTCATTTTAACTTTGTGTTATAACTGATGATATTTCTTTCCATATTAAAATGGTCAGAATTATTATTTTTTTCTTTTTCAGCACAGAAGTAAGATGATGAATCTACTTAAAATTATATAAATCTTCATGTCATTTCAGTGACTTTGCCTACACCTAACCTACCTCATGAAACTTTAAAGGTAGTTCTTCTGAAGTTTCTGTGACACCCTTTAAAAGTCTAGGCTAAGCTAGCAAAAACATACCATACATATTGATAGACGGAGATTTAAACTTTCTAGACATTTCCTTATGTGTTAATGCCTCAGTGATGAGATTGGTCTTTTTGTGGTTGGATTCACTGTAAATTAATATATTGAAGGACCTGCTTTTTATTTGCTTATTTTACCAAACAGGCAATTAATACTTACGACAAATCAAAATGATTCAGATGTAATCACTATAATCCCTGCAGTGACAATAAAACATATTAGAAGAGTTATGATGAAGTTCACCTAACAGCTGGAATGAAGGACCTCAAGTTTAATATCAATGAATACTTCCCTAAAGTGTTCCACAGTGGTTTTTTTTTGTTATAAATTTGACCTGCATTACAATGACTGGGATTACACCCATCAGACTTGTTTCTTTTAAGTACAAAGTATTCCCAAGCAATACAGAAATAAAGCGCCATAGCTTATAATTTTAAAGATAAAAATATAAGCTGAGCAGTTTAGCTCAATAAATTATAATCACAATAATGTATATGTTATTGGAAGCTCTAAAGAACATTTCAAATAACATATTTTTAACAGGTATCATTTAACATTTGGATACAGACATGACTAAGCAAATGACAGCCAAATATTTATAGTACAAGAGAAGATCTGCATCACCTAACTGGGACTTTACTATTGCCCCTTTTAAATAAGCATTTTCTCACTTCAGTAAAGTTTTCTAAACATGCAGACATTCAGTCCTATGGTTTTAGGGTTGTCAGGAACAGCAGCTAGGCACTGTGGCCATATGTGCTATGAAAGTCATTATTTATGGCTTTTACAAACCACGAAATGATAATTTTTACTATGGATAAATACATGTTGCATTCTAAAACCTCAGTTTCCCCATGTATACCTCCAAAACATCATAGTTTATTATAGTGTCTCCTGGCAATTGTGAAAAAAATATATTAACCAGGCACTAGAAATCATCTATTGTGCTTAACATGAATAACTGGCCTATAATATCAGTCTCTAATAAACTAATTAATACACTGTAAATTAGACACAGTTATAAGTGCAAAGTCTCCAGATTATCAAATATATGGATTAATAAGATACTTCTGGATGGCAGCAAATGGTACCCATTAGAAATGCAAATTCACAAAGACTGAGCCTCATTTAAGTGAAATAAAAATTGCATTGGATAACTGTGAAGCGAAGTAGCAAGAACACATCAACAAACAGTGTAAGTGTGTCCTATTAGAAATGTTATATTTGAAAGAAGCATAAATGTATTTCTTTCATTTTGTTAATCATGGTAGACCAACTGACCTAATGCTCATTTTCAGCGGTTTCCTGGGAAGAAAATCTCCATAATGTAGTAACAATAGGGAGAATACATATAGTAACACTAATCTGATAAAGATTTAACATAAGTAGGCCTATATATATTGTGAATATACAGTGTAAATAGTATTGTAATAATAGAGTATTGGTAGGAGAGTAGGAGAATATAGCTGTATAAAGGTTATGATAGGAGAGTAATGATTACACTAGATTAGAAAGGAGGTTACAGTTTATCACAATGGATTTTTATAGGATAGTTTTTGTGTCTAGGGGTAGTTCCAGATAGGGACTAAATACATTTTTTAGTCTTTGTAGGAGTGTGATGTAATTGTGATATGATCAAACTACCATATAGTATGGCATAAACTACTATAATTTCAAGTAATGTTGAGTAGATTAAGCTTTATTTGGCCATTTTGTATGGTTCAGTATTTAGAATCAGGTTCTCACATACATAACATGAAAGCTATGTGTATATGTACACCAGTCACCAGTGGAGTCCCCCAGGGTTCTGTGCTGGGACCTTTCCTGTTTGATGCCTTTTTTTCTGAAGTAAAAGCCAATACCAAAGGGCTCTGGTTATCTAAGTTAGGAACAGTCACTGAATCCCCAAATAACTTGGTCATCCTGCAGGAAAATTTATCTCATATAAATAACCGGTGTAAAAATCATGGTCTGAAACCAAATGCAAAAAATTGCATTACTGTATCCTTCGGGAAGTCATCTACCCCAGGGAACTATTGCATTGACAATACACCTATAAGAACTGACCCAGTTGTTTGAGATTTGTGAACTTATGTGGACAGTGACCTAACTTTTGACCAACATGTATCTATTGTTGTAAGAAAGTCCTTTTGTATTGCACAACTTATAAACAAAGGGATTGTGTTTATATCTAGGGATGTCCCTCATTAGGTCAAGCCATTGAATATATTGCCCCCTTTGGCATGTATCTGTCTAGACACATGCAACAACTGGAAAGCCCACAGGGGTACTTTAGTAGAAGGATGCAAGGCCTAAGCATCATGAACTACATGGACCGATGCAAAGTCCTGCCACTATACTCAGTAGCCTACAGACTGCTAAGAGGTGACCTGTGTCTGGCATACAAGGCATCCTCCAATCCATTACTGATGGATTTATTGCACATCAGCAAGTCAAATGGCATCAGAAATACTCAGTCAAGGGATCTAAGCCTATTCTGCAACTTCAACAGAATGGTATGGAGGGACAGGTATGTTTTAGAGTAAACCACTGCTGTGGAACAGAGTCTCCCTCCACATAAGACAAAGTTCATCCCTTTCCATTTTCAAGTGCAACTTAGATCTATGCATGGGAAACAGAAATTGTACCCCAGGACAGCCCTCTGTACTACTAATGGACAGAAGCATCTCCTAAATGATTTATCCCATGCATGGGTCCCCTCAGATTATCTATGGTATGATCCCAGCTATTCTCATTGGGGGTAACATAATTATTGCCAGGGTGTGGGTAAGTTCAGTCTATAACCAAATGCGATTGGTTATTTCAGGAACAAAAAGGGAAACTGGCTATGCTTGAAATGGCACAAAAGGGCAACTAGCCTAGTACTTGCCTATGAACCTATGAACCTCTAAGAAAGCTGTTAGAACTATACAATAGAAATAACTGCCCAGCTCGAATAAAACCCATTCTAAACTTTAAGTCATGCTAAATATTTAAGTTTGTAATCTTAGATAATATTAACATAGAAATGAAATTCTACTATGGCAACTGCAGAAACATACTATACATTGAGACATATTTATGCTATTTTTACCAGTAAAACCACAGTGAATTAACATACTTTCATATCACACTAAATACACTGATGGACCTTGAGGGCTGATTTGACATTGCCACGATTCCCCTAGCTGTACACTTACAGCTTCAATTCAGTGTGGCATATTTTTCCTCATTAGATATGGAACCGTATGGCCAAGCAATAGGTTCATTGCCAGCAATGCCTGTATTTATCCCACTATGGGGTATTGCTGACATTTCTGTCACTGATACACAGTGGTGCATATAGAGGTCTGAAGAATCAACAATATCCATGTGCTTGGGAGTAAATGAAAAATACTACTATTTTAGGGAAATGTTTACATTATGTAAATTATTTGGAAGGAGAGCACCACAACGGTCCAAGGCACATATATGGGAAGCAATCAGATGTATCCCATTCAAAGTAAAAGCACACAAACTAGCAACACCTTTCCTTGAAACCGGTTTGTTGTGCATTTATGCAGTTTTATGGCAATAGCAATTACTGAAATAAGGGTGCTTTACTGCTTTGTTGTGACCCTGTGGATTTTATTTTTGTGTTAATCTTATTGATCATGTCATTGGTGTGGTACTGGCAATCATATGTGCCTTCACAGCAGATGAAGCCTTGTTTTGCAATATGGAACTAACCTGACCATACTGATCAGACCTGCCCAGAAGGGATGTAGAGCATACAGAGAGGTCAGAATGCCCTACACTGTGTGAAGAGCACAGTCCCATACTCACCATGCATCTGAGCCCACTCCTCTAGTCAGTTAATATTGTACAGTTCTAGTGTGCCAAGTGTTGTATGTCAGTTAATATTATACAGTTCTGGTGTGTCACATGTTGTATGTCAGTCAATATCGTACAGTTCTGGTGTGCCATGTGTTGTATGTTTAATATTGTACAGTTCTGGGGTGCCACGTGTTGTATGTCAGTCAATATTGTACAGTTCTGGTGTGCCATGTGTTGTATGTTAGTTAATATTGTACAGTTCTGGTTTGCCACATGTATGTCAGATAATATTGTACAGTTCTGGTGTGCCACGTGTTGTATGTCAGTTAATATTGTACAGTTCTGGTGTGCCACGTGTTGTATGTCAGTTAATATTGTACAGTTCTGGTGTGGCACATGTTGTATGTATACAGATGATTCCTAGTTTGCAGATACCTAGATGTCAGAAGCCAACCAGTATAACTTTGCTTCATGACAGCAGTACCTGAGCAAGACCTGAGGTGAGTAGTCTCCTTTACATGTGAGCTGTGAAAAAAAGACTGGCTGTCAGTACTTCTGATCTACATTTTTACTTTTTTTGCAGTGTTATTTTACTTCAGATATTTTTCTTGGAGTTTTAAATGTTCTAGGTCAGTGCCCAAAAGGAAACTTTACAATAGCTGCTCCCTTGAGTTACATCATGTCTGTAATAGTTTCTTTTCCATTGGTGAAATTAACTTCTGACAGGGGTGTAGCCAGAAATT
>NC_056741.1:1194997913-1195137913 GCF_019279795.1 Protopterus annectens
ATTTTAAAGATAACTTACTACATTTGGTTAAGGTGCAAAAGTCACTAAGCCATTCTATGGAATGCTATAAGTGCTCACATTTTCTTGTAGTAGTGTATGTTAAACAGCAGATTCTTTCCAGTGTGATTTAACCAGAGCAGTGGTGTATGTGTGTGTGTGTGTGTGTGTGTGTGTGTGTGTGTGTGTGTGTGTGTGTGTGTGTGTGTGTGTGTGTGTGTGTGTGTGTGTGTGTGTGTGTGTGTGTGTGTGTGTGTGTGTGTGAGAGCAAGGGGGGGGGTCAGTGGTTTGTATCTCAATGTGTGGGATGAGGGTACCTTGCAGTTGATATGGGAATAGGGTTAACAAACCGCAGCTTTAACATCATTTCAAGAACAGCATGTCTAGAGGATAGATTGGAGCGTGATTATCTCTAATAGGAGGAAATGCAGTCAGGCAGTGAAGTTAAAGGTGACCAGAGCATGCATGATGGAAGAGCTGCAGTCACTGAACACAATTAGATAATTCTAGGACAGAGGATTGATAAAGAAAGGACTATGGTCATTATGAAAGGGTCAGAGAAAAAGCTTTGCTGCTGATGGCCTTGAGCCCCAAAGGTGCTGACTCAAGCAGGCCACTATAGATCTGCCTGAAGAGGAGGAGTAAGGGACAGCTGCAGTTGGATTTGATATGTATATGCTGACTACAGAAGGTTTTGGAAGTAAAGACAAGTACAGTGAATGATATTTGAGACCTGATATTATTAGATGTGCAGGTGATGAATAGGATTGGTGAGGAAGTCTGATTTTCTCCAGCTTCCTTAAGGACAACTGGCTATCCTGTTACCCTCTTCTCTTCCTCTCTTTGCCTTGACTGCAAGGTATATGGCAATGGGAGATACTGCTAGATCTGAGAAGGGAATGACCATCCAGGGGATACAAGCTTTACAGTCCAATATCAAGGCAGACATTATTCTGAGAACCTGTATGAAGTAGGTGTATGGATAATATTTGGAAACTATTTTATGAATATTATTTTTATTTGTTATTGGAAATATGAAGGTTGGGCACTGGGCTGGCAACTCAACACCGTAAAACTCCACTGCCAATCATGAGCAGACAGGTGATCCACTGTGGCGACCCCTAACTGGGAAAAGCCGAAAGAAGAAGAAGAAGTTGTTATTGGAAATATGATTGTATATTTCTGAAATGTGTAAACCACTGTCAATATAGTCTATATTAAGCTACATTCAATGTTACCATACTGCAGAACAAAGCAAAAAAAAAGCTGAAAGAAGATGTAAGGCAATTTTCTAAAGGGAAAAGCAATCCAAACTTCTCTCTTACAAAAAAAAAAAAAACGATTCTGATGAGAGGAAAACAATGTCATGAGTACATCTACCTCTTCTACATACAAATTGCTAACTGACAATGATTCCTTCTGTAGAACAGAGAATGTGCATGTACCTTTAAGAAGCATTTCCAGATGTAGGCATGCACATATAAATAGTGGGCATGTGCAGGCAACAGTACCATTTTGAGAGAACAGCCAGAGTGTTAACATGTATGTGTGGTAGTCAGTTTATAAGTTTAAGTTTAAGTTACAAAGCCTCATTCATGACATGTTTGTGTGCAATAAAGCTGCTTGAACTGAATCCAAAACTTATCCTCTGTTTTATCCTGACCAGACGAGTGACATGGGGTCAGAAGTGGGATTGAGAGTGCAACTTCTTCAAGCCATGAGGTGCAGAGTTGAAGGTGAAAGCAAATTGAGCTGGTTGAGTGATACAGAGCTCAAACAATCAAAAAGGGCCAGAAATGAACTAAAGGTAACCAAAACTTGCACAAAAGATTTATTTTGCAAAGAATATGAAATGCAGCATTTGTAAAGCACAAAACATATTAATTAAATGAGTAGCACAAAATGTATTATTAATCAAATGAAAAGCACAAAACGCATTATTAAATGAAATGTTCGAAAACACGATATTTGATAAAACTAGCAGAAATATTCATGTGGGGCTCAGAATTAGCTCCAATTTGCAAAATGAGCATGCTTAAAGTAAAACAAGCACAAAAAAAGTATAATGAGCATGATAAGAGGTTAAAAAGGCATAAAGAGTACAATAAAAGGGTAAAATAATCTTAGAAAAGCAAGGCACCTGCATTTTTTTTAGTAAAAGACCGTGTTTTCGGCAAAAACTACTATTTTGCATTGGCCGAAGCTATTCAAACATAACTAGAGTAGTTTGAAGTATTTCAGAGTGTGCAAAGTTTTTGTGTGTTTTATTATGGTGCAATTATTTCAAACAGTTTGCTGTGTGCAAAGTACAATTATATTGCAAAGTGTAGTCAAAGTACAGACATTTCAGAAAGTTTCTTATGCTGTGTACATTTATTCTCAGAGTACCGCCATTTCAAAGTGTTTCTTACACTATACAGAGTTATTTCACAAATGTACAGTCATTTTGAAGAGTTTCTATGCTGTGTACAGTTCATTTGCAAAGTGCATTCATTTCAAACTGTTTCTTACTCTGAGCTTCTTGTGCTGTGTACGGTTTACTCGCAAAGTACAGTCATTTCAAAGTATTTCTTACACTGATAATGAGTGGTTTCACAAAGTACAGTGATTTTCAAGTGTTCTTGTGCTACGGAGCATATTTGGCAAAGTGCAGTTATTTCAAAGAGTCTGTTGTGCTATTGGGCATAATTGAAGTTCTAGCATATTTATATGTGTTATGTGTTCATATATAATTCCAAGCACCTTCACTACTGTGTGATGATATGGCAGAAGCATTTTGTGGACCCAGTCCACTTGTGTTTTATCATAATATAGCAGAGAACTGAAGAGTATTTGAGCAGGAATATGATATTTTTATGCAAGGAACTTTTCTGATAAAGATGCACATACAAGGGCATTCATTATGCTTAACTTAGCTGGGTCAGAAGCCATTGAAAGAGAGCATTCATTGCTGTATCCACCAGAAATATATACAGGAGAGGGGGAACCAGCATATTGTTGTACCAGCTGAATCAAGAGAGGGCCATGAGTGCTTGAAATATAAATTTAGAGAAATGTACAACCCCCAGACAAATGTTACATTACAGAGACAGTTATTTTATACAACAGACCAAAAGCCAGGTGAAACTTTTGCAGCTTATATTACTGACTTGAGAAATAAAGTTAAAAGGTGCAGATTTGGTGATTTGAAAGAAGAGTCTATATAGGACAGGCTTGTGAGTGGTATTTATAATGCTGCAGAAAGAAAGATTTTGCTTTGTAACAGTGATTTAAAGTTTAAGCAAAGCCATAGAGATTTGTCAAATCCACAATCTCACAGAAAGGCACAAAAGTATGCTTGCAAGTGATAAGAGCATGGTTTCAACAGCCTCTAAAGCAAACATAGACAGCATGCAGCACGTGGCAAGCAGAAACAGGCCTAAGCACATGGCAGCTGCAACCCCTGTAGGATTTCCTGGGAAATCCTGTAACTTTCTAGCAAGTTCCAAGACTAGCTCAGTAAAATGGACATGCTCAGTACAGTACAAGGGTGAGTCAGCTAAACCAGAGTCAAGTCTTATTGTTAACTGTCATAATTGTGAATCCATTGCTGAGTCTAAAAGACAGAAGTGCTTAGCATTTGGGCAGCAATGCCACAAGTGTAAAACATGGAACCACATTCAAAAGTTTTGTAAATCGAGCAAGCCTCATTTAGTTATTAAGAAAGGTCACTCAAAAAAGCAAGTTGATCATGTAGAAAGCTGCAACCCTACTTTCTATGTAGATGGTGTATCAGTGGTCAGTGAAAAGGTTAATACAATAGATTTGTTGGCAAACAATGAAGTATTTTGTACTGTCCTTATCAATGATAAACCCACGGAGCTCAAAGTAGACACTGGTTTAAAGTGTAATGTAATGTCAGCAGAAACATTTGCTAAAGTGAGAGCTGGTAAGCAACTTAATTTGGTTAATTGTGCAAAGCTTGTTGCTTATGGAGGTGAAAAGATTCAAACCAAAGGCTCAGTAGTGCTTTCATGCTATTTGGCTGGCAACAGTTAGAGCTTGCAATTTTATGTAGTCAGAAGACCTGTGCAGTCATTAATAGGTCTCAAGAGACAGTTTAAGAATGAAACTGCTTTCTTTTACCAAAGAAGTACATCATGTGAGCACGTCCCAGTTCCAGCATCAGTGATGCTGTTTTCTCAGCGTGTGCTGATGTTTTTTCCAAAAATTAGGCAAACTTCCAGTTGTGTACTCCATTAAAGTAGACCCAGAGGTTGGTCCAGTGGTCAGACCAGCAAGAAGAGTTCCAATAGCTATGCAGGACAATGTCATGGTCTGGTTAGACAAAATGGTGCAGCAAGGTGTAATTTGTCCAGTCACAGAACCAACTGAGTGGGTGTCTTCCATGGTAGCTGCTCATAAGAAAAATACAGATGAAATCAGAATATGCACTGACCCTAGAGACTTAAACAAGGCATTAAGAAGACCTCATCATCCTATTCATACAGTCGAGGAGACTGCCACACTCATGCCAAATGCCACTGTTTTTTTCTGTGTTAGATGCAAAGAGATAATTTTGGCAAGTAATGCTTGATCCCAAATCTTCACTACTGACTACATTCAGCACACCATTTGGTAGCTACAGATTCCTCAGGATGCCTTTTGGAATACATTCTGCCAGTGAAGTCTTTCAGCTTGCAATGGAGAAAAACTTTTAGGGCTATCAGTGTGCAATAATAGTAGATGATTTACTAGCTGGAGGCAATGGTGAAGTGAAGCATGACAGAACCCTCAGGAAAGTTCTGGATAGACTGTGTGAAGTGAACTTAAAGCTCAATCCTCTGAAATTTAAATTCAGACTACCAGAAGTTACTTATGTAGTCATTTATTTACTAGTACAGGTTTATGACCAGACCCTTCCAAACAAGCAGCCATTCTTGAGATGCCAGCTGCAGACAATGTCCAACCCTTACAGCATTTTCTTGGTATGGTTAACTATTTGGGAAAATTTATTCCTGACTTTAGTGAGTTATCAGCACCTTTAAGAGGGATGACATGCAAAAATGTTGCTTGGTCATGGTTAGAAGAACATCAGAGATAATTTGATAACCACAAACAGAAAATTGCCAACACTCCCACACTGAGATACTATAATGTCCACAAACCAGTAGTTCTTTCCTGTGATACTTCAAAGTTTGGTCTTGGTGCAGTTATTCTTCAAGAGGGCAGACCTGTTGCCTATGCATCTAGAACTCTTACCCAAACTGGGGTGCAGTATGCTCAAACTGAGAAGGAACTTTTGGCAATTGTGTTCGCATGTTCGAAGTTACATGATTATATTTATGGCCAAGCTATCCAAATTGAAACTGATCATCAATCTCTAGTCACTATTTTAAAGAAGCCTATGCATTCAGCTCCAGTGAGACTATAAAGAATGATGCTCAGATTACAAAAGTATAGTTTCAAAATGGTCTATACAAAAGGTAAACTTCTTTATCTGGCTGATACCTTATCCAGATTGCCCAGAAATACCACAGAACAGCTTGATGCAGAGAATTTTGACTTTGATGTCATGGAACTGCGTAATTTTTCTACCATGAGACTTGATGAGCTGAGAGATCATACAAAGACTGATCCAATTTTGCAAAAGCTTAAGCATTTCATCAGTGCTGTATGACCTTCAAAACAATCCTGTGTACTGCCAGAAGTGCAACCTTACTTTCCATACAGAGATGAGATGCTGATGGAAGATGGTATAATTTTCAAAGGTCCTAAATTTATTGTTCCTACTTCCTTACAACATGAATACATTCAGATTTTTCATCATGGCCACCCAATGTCCGACACTACCAAAAGAAGGGTGAGAGGACTAATGTTTTGGCCTTCTCTATCGAAAGACATTGATAAAGGGCTTTCTTCTTATTCAGTATGTAATAGTACTAAGCCACATTTGCAAAAATAGCCACTTCATCTAAACCAGATTCTTGAACTACCTTGGTCAACAGTAGCCACTGGCATATTTGAGTGGAACAATCAGCATTACTTAGTGTTGGTAGACTCTTAGTCTAACTAGTTTGAGATCGATTTGCTATCTAACCTAAAGTCCAATGCTGTTGTTACTAAGATGAAACATCATTTCTCAGTCCATGGTAGTCCACACAAAGTTATTTCTGACAATGGTACCCAGTCTACCAGTCAATTGTTTCAGAGATTTGCAAAAGAGTGGGACTTTATCCATTCTACTAGTAGTCCTGAATACCCACAGTCAAACGGCCTTGCTGAACATGCAGTACAGAGTGCAAAGCAATTACTAGACAGGTCAAAGTGTGACAATACTGATATTTTCTTAAATTTACTTAAGCTCAAAAATATACCTTGTGACAACCTACTTGGCTCTCCTGCTCTGAGACTTCTGTCTAGGCAAACCAGAACAGCCTTGCCTATAAGTTCTAGTTTGTTGGTCCCTAATGCTAAAAATAGCAGAGCAATCAAAGCCCAACTTTTTAAAAAGCGTTGTTTTCAGAATTCCATCTATGCTGAAATGAGCAGATTTCTTTGTCCGTTAAAAGAAGGAGAGACAGTAAGGATGCAAACAGCAAAAGGCTTTAATTGAAGTGGTCAAGTGAGAGGTGTATATGTGTAGAGCCAAGATCCTAATTAGTGGAATCTGAGGGTACAGGATACAGGATACAGAAGAAACTGCAGGCATCTTCTTCCTGTGTCAGAAACTATATTGCTGCATTGTACCTGTGATACAGACTCTGGATCTCAGAGTAACCGTGACAATGTTCATACCAAAGAAAGTCTCAGTATCCATTCCCATTCCTGATGATGTCCCAGTTGACTTTTATGTTACACAATCAGGTTGTACTTCTAGACCTAGTGTAAAATACACAGCAACTTGGACATGATTGTTTTATATGTGTCTGATTTTGTATGACTGCA
This sequence comes from Protopterus annectens, assembly GCF_019279795.1. Taxonomy (NCBI): domain Eukaryota; kingdom Metazoa; phylum Chordata; order Ceratodontiformes; family Protopteridae; genus Protopterus; species Protopterus annectens. The sequence goes on from NC_056741.1 coordinate 1,195,004,838, forward strand.
CGTCAAAGAATTAGTTTTGTATAACTGCATGTCAAATGATCATTTCCATATAATTGCATGTCATTGAATACTGTCATTGGATGTATGAGACATTTCTCAAAGAGGGAGGATGTAGAACATTGAGTGTGTATGTACCTTTAAGAAACATTTCCAGATGTAGGCACTTGTACATAAATAGTGAGCATGTGCAGGCAGCAGTGCCATTTTGATAGAACAGCCAGAGTGTTAACATGTATGTGTGTGGTAGTCAGTCAGTTTATAACATTGTTTAAGTTTAAGTTACAAAGCCTCATTCCTGATGTGTTTGTGAGTAATAAAGCTGCTTGAACTGAACCCACAACTGATCGTCTGTTGTATCCTGAACAGATGAGCGACACCTTCCAAAGGTTTTGCATCACTTTGTTAATAGATTTGCTCTTTTCATTGCGTTCTTTTAAGAAAGTTAGTTTGAAAAAAGAAGTTTTTGCCAGAACTCCTTATGTGAATTCAAAATATTTTGGGATTTCCTCTGGTTTCATAAACTGTGCGTTTGTCTCATCAATAGATTTTATATATATATATATATATATATATATATATATATATATATATATATATATATTTTTTTTTTAATTTCTCTTTATGTCAAAATGTATTTCTCACCTCCTGGAAATGAATTATACTCTTTCTCTTTCCAAAATGTATCAGTGTTCCACAATCTACCTCATTCTGCAGACTAGTTTTTCTCTTTACAAAGCTAGTTTGCCAACAAATTACAGAATATTTCAACATGCATTTCCTTCTTTGTAGATGCCATCATAGCCTTATGTATGTTTGAAGCACGCAGACTGTTTTACTTAACTCATCTGATTGTATTCCTTCAGCTATGGACGTATGATGATTGACAGTTGATCTCTTTATTGAACTTAAACTTTTGATATGTTAAACCACAATATCCAGCTGGACTTTATTTCCTTCTTAGGTTTTGTTGTGCTGTTAGCTGGTTCAAAGAGTCTCTCTCTGGAAAATGTTTTCAGGTCAAAGCAGGAGCTTCATTATCTTCACTGAATGGTCTGCTGCCAGGTGTTGCTTAAGGCCTGGTATTGGAGCCATTGTTTCTTAATATATGTATTAACTCACTACCTCTTGACATCCCCTCTTCCACTATTATACTGCATGTAATGGATTTAGTTTGGGAGACCCTAGCAAGTGAAAGCAAGCCAGAATGAGACATTTTCATTGCATCTTGTTAAATAGTGCTAAGGTGCACTTTTAATTTTATAGCCATTAAGATGCTGTTATCTGTGGTAGTTGGCTCATGTTGTTGTGGTGGTGACTGCTATGCTGTTATTGTTGCAGGAATAGTTTGCCTTCATTAGCTTAGTTGCACTGTTTGCTGCAGACAACCTACGGCATTGTTCTTCCTGTAAGAGGTATGGATGTTGAGATATCAAGCAGAAAGTGGTAAGGATATTTGGATAGCTGCAGAACATTAGTCACTGTTTAGATAAAATTGCAGAAAGACTGGTAGAATAGTAAATGGAAGAACGTACTACTTAATGCTCTAGTGTTATTGTGAGCTGAATGTTTCCTTTGTATTTACTTTGTTGATTATATTTTAAGAGTTTTATTTTTATTTGCTTTTCTCCTAATTCAGTGTTTATACTTGTATAAATACACACATATCTCTGTAAGCATAGAATGACTATGTAATATATATAGCATTAGACCACAGGGAAAACAGTTACTTCATGAGGACCGATGTTGCTAGCTGACACTCCTTAAAATCAGGAATAATGAACTATGAACTGTAAATAAGTTCATCTGAGACTTCAAAGTAATCAAGGTTCATATCTTGTTTAGAAATTCATACTTCACTGAAAATAAAATATACTAAACAGATGAGTGTTTCACACTTTAATTTGTCTTCTTCAGATCAAACTCCATTGATATGACATGCATTATTTATATGACATGTGTATTTATATTAGTATTACCTAACAAATAATACCAACCCTGCCCAACAGCCACATATCATCACATCCATTTTCACATTTCAACCTGTGCCAACATCCTATAAAAAACTAAAATCATGCTCTACTTCAACTGATGACCTTCAAAAGGAGCACCTTAAAATAGCAGTCAATAGCACTGCCTGTCTTATCTCAATCCTTATAAAAAGGTATGTCCAGGAATCCCATGGATTCTTTCTCTCTCTCTCTCTCTGGAAAATAAATTATACATTATCCCTCTGCACAAAGGAGGAAAATCAGCAGATATCACTAAATTTGACCTATAACAATATTATCCTCCCTCATCAAAATACTTGAAAAATGTATTCAAAAACATTTGTTAAACTATCTCCTGCAGGAAAACTGCTATCCCCCGCACAATCTGGTTTTCATCCCTCCCATAGTACTAAAACTGGCACTTCTAATCATTATAGATACTGTCAATAAAGCTAGAGATAATGAAAAACTAGTCTCCTCATTTTTTTAGACTTGACTAAAGCCTGCAACACAGTTTGTCACAGCAAACTTCTACTTCAAATGTCCTCACTAGGCCTATATCAGCCCACCCTTCTATGGTTCAAAAGCTACTTGTCCACTAGAGAATATTCAGTAAGATGGCACTCCATGCACTCTCCTTGCCTCCCAGTCACCACCTGTGTACCACAAGGATCCATCCTTGATTCCCTTCCCTTTAACATTCTCACCAACACTCTCCACACATCCACACAAAAGTCTTCCCTAACACAATGCACAGACATATCTACACTCCTAGGCATATCAGACAACCAGTCACATTTCCAAAAAATTACTGAGGAAGCTTTAACAGCCATTGAAGCATGGCTTCAAAACTTATGCTCACCCCTCAAAAAAAACTTTCCCCCCAAATTACTCTCTCTCATGAAAAGAAAAAAAATAAACTATTTATAATGCAATCATTGAAGTAACTTCTCATAGCAAATTATTAGGAGTGATAATTTTACATTCAACCTGCATATACAAAACTACATAAAAACTCTCCAAAAACTAGGGATGCTTTACAGAGCCCAAAATTTTCTCAGCAATGCAACTAAAACTGCACATAAGACTATTTGCTTCCTCCCCTCACTACTTTATGGCACTGCCATCCTTACTAGCCTACATGCATCACAAAAAGCAAAAACTGAACAATGCTATAATAAATTGGTTAAATTTGCAGCAAATACCCCTTCCAGAACCTGCCACTCTATAGCATGAGAAAGCCTAAGCTGGTTAAAACTACCCAGTCAATTAACTTACACACAGCTTCTTCCCAACTATAAAATTATCTGGCATCCAAATGCTTGCTTGGCAATAAATAACATTCTACATAACTATGTATCCACTCAGTCATTACAGTCCAATGACCAAAAATTTCTTATGTCCACAAACCTATCAAATCTTCTGGGTATGGTCTGTACTCTTACCATGGTGCTATGGCCTGGAACTACTTACCAATGTCCATCAGGTCAATAACCTCTCTCCCGTCCTTTAAAACTATTTTGAACGACTTCTTAGTCAAACTCTGTCTCTGTTCTTGTTCAACCCCAGGATAAACTATATCCATAGGGGTAAGAACAAATACATATTCATACCTTACACCTCATTAGTCTCCCTTCTTTACTCAATTCCTAACTTTAATCAATTTCTCTTCCTTGACTCTCTGTTTATATATGCCATAACCCTGTTTGTTCCCCTCTCACTTCACACTGCAGTTCCTGTTCATACTATACTAACTTACTTTTAATTTCTCTAAACTGGATAAAACTCCTGTAAATATTAAATTATTGTCATATAAGTTGTATCAATTTTTAACCAATGGTGTCACATTATGTCTAATTTGGTACAATTATTTAAATACATTTTGGTATTATTTTTAAAGGCAGTAAAATTATTGTTCTTAAAATGTTTTTGTAATATTTTGGAGTTTTTCTCCCTGGCCTCCTCTGAAAATGGCCACCCAATCAAATGTCATTAAATAAATGTATTTATTTATTTATTTTATTTTACATTTGCTGACCGGGATAGCCTAACTGGATTTATGTCCATTTTCAGTAGTGTCCCGGGGAGATAAGCTCCAGGAGATTACTAGACTACTAACATAAAGGTACTAGTTGCTATACAGTTAAATACTACAAATTTTAAACAGTTCAGGAATCTTCACAGTTTGTACAAAAACATGCTACAAGCATTAGATAAGATATTTTAGACTTTATGTACAAGACTTCATTAGTAACTAGAAAGTAATTGTTAAACAAATACATACTTCAAATTTCAACAGTTCAGCAATGCTCACAGTTTAAACAATACTTGTTGCCTGCCTTAAGTAGGATGCTTTAGAATTATATACAGAAGAATTTAACTAGGTATTTTAAATTATCTCTACTAGGATAAGATAAGTGGGTAAGGCCAATTAAATAAATGCTTTAACACAGCATAGTTTACTGTCAATTCTTTCAAATATGAATGACTGAGGCAAGCTATAGGCTTTTCATAGGACTGGTCAGATCTGTTACACATGTTCTGTATATATGCTCCTATTGGTAGATAATAGGTTATTGACTAGGCGCACACCTTCAGTTATCTTGTTGATACGTATGTTACAAGTGTGCAGCAAGAGTCATGAAAGGGGTGTACACCTGCTATGTCTGAGATAAACTACAACATTCTATGGCATTGACCCTATTAGGGTTAAATGACCAACTACTTAACAGTAGATAGAGCAAAGTATTTTAGATTCCTGATTTTATTTTACTAACTTGCATCAGTTATAATCTATAAAATGATTATGTTTCTGAAGGTCGCAATTTACTTTATCTTGCATGTTAACATAGTGCCCAACAAAACTCTTTTCTCCATGTTCTTGCAATGAACCACCCCAGGATTAGGCTATGTACCCTAAGGTAATAGTGCCTTCCTGTCCTAACTTGATTCACCACTATGCATAATTTAGCCATAGCTTCAAAATTTTAATTTAAGTTCCTTTTCAACAAAGAATTACTCATTCAAAATTATCCTCCCATCACTGGCTGAGCTTGTGTTGGTTTTAGAAGCTGCAGCACCTACCCAGTTGTGTATGCATGATTTTTGGCAGTGGACATATAGTGTACTTGTTTCATCCTAGTTCTGTACTAATAATCTACAACTTTATTACTACTTTCTTAACTAGAGGCACATCAGTATATTGTTTATAATCGTAAGTTCATAGGCAAGTACTAGGCTAGCTGCCCTTGTGTACCATTTTAAGGCTAGGCAATTTCCCTTTTTGTGCTCGAATTAACCTATCCCATTTGGTTAGAAATTGGCCTTATCCATTCCATTGTCAATAATTATATTTTATCCCTAATGAGAATAACTGGGATCATGCTATAGATAATTTGAGGAGAGCCATGTACGGGATAAACCATTTAGGGGGCATTATATTCAATGATTGGCCTAACAAGGGCTGAGTAAAGGGGGCAATGCCATCCCTAGATCTAGACACAATCTCTTTGTTTATAAGGTGTGCAATATATAAGACTTTCTTAACAACAATGGACACATGTTGCCCAAAAGTTAGGTCACAATCCATGTAAGTTCCCAAACCCTGAAGAACTGGGTCAACTCTTAGGTGCATTTTGTTAATGTAGATGTTCCGTGGTATAGATGACTTCCCAAAGGATGAAATAATGCATTTTTGGCATTTAGTTTCAGTCCACAATTTTGATACTAGTTATTTATTTGGGCCAAACCTTCCCAAAGGAATGTTCAAGTAATTTCAATAAACTACTAAAGATTATACCGTCCATAGGGCCATATTTTTCCATTAGCCATTGATAGCTCCATAAAGGTTTTATGCTACAGGCACTGCTGCAACAAACACTTACTGCAGGCTCATTGGTTCTCAGGATGGAAACTACACTTAGCTGCATGACAGCAGCTGTAGCAATTTCCACATGACTGTCACGTTACTGGAGGCATACGTCTTCAAAACATTAACTATTTGCTAAGACTTATGTTGCTGCCTGCTTTAGCTAACTTAACTGATTTGACACCTATTTTCATTATATGGAGCATACTGAGCTAAGAGCCAGTCATATCTTATTTTATTTCACTCTGTCATATAATATTGTAATTTATCTTATACCTAGCATGTGCAGTGCCCTTTCATATCTGCTGGCACACACCTGCAACAGATGTATCCCGGGATAATTATATTCATTTTTTCACAGAAATAGTGGTGCTTTAGCTGAGGTAAGGGATACAAGGTAAGTGCTCCCACTTACTGGACAGCTAGGTAGTTCCCAGCATGGCCCTGACTACCTGCAATTACATTTACAATACTATAGTGTTAAAGGATTATAATTTGGCTAGTAGTCGGGTATTTATTAGTATTTGTTGTCCATTGTCATTGTGACAAATAGCACCAACTTACCATATCAGAGATAAGATGAAGTACTATTGGTTGTAAAAACAAAAATAAACATGGAACGAGGAACCCAGCAACTGAATTTAATGTAAGAGCTTACATTAAATTCAGTTGCTGGGTTCCTTGTTCCGTGTTTATTTTTGTTTTCCGTTTGTGGAATTTCTGTTTGTTTTTCAATTTCGTTTTACTATTGCTTGTACATAGACAGTGACAAGAATTATATAAAGTATATTGATTAGGCACTAGCAACATAGAATAAGAATATGACATATAAGCTACAACCTTTAACCTACCAATAGGAGTAGATATGCTTAAGGACTGACTGAGAACTGCTTATAAACTGCTTAACAACTTCTTAATAGTAGAACTGCTTAAGAACTGATTAACAGCAGATTTTCTTAATATCTACTTAATGGAAGAACTGCTTAAGAGCTGCCTAATGGGAGTACTGCCTATGGAATGATGGAAAACTGCTAAAAACTAACTACATATGGTGTACTGATGAGCCTATAAAAAGTGTGAAATATATCATGTCTACTGTTTATGAGGTATGGCTATGAAAGCCTGAATGCATTATTACAGAATTTAAAAAAGTAAAAAGTCAGTGAGTATTCAGAAGCCTTAGAGCCGGAAGACTTAAATATCCTTAAGAGGTCATTTGCATATACCCATTTGCATCCTTTGAAGTAGGTTTAAGGTATTACACAGTGAAGATGCTGGTTTATCTGGGTCTTTCTTTTATTAATAATTATATATTCCTACATAGTGCTTGGGAAATGTACTGCTCATGCTAGTGCTTCACCAGCTTGTTATAATATGGGTTGGGGGTTCTTTTGCCAAAGTGTCTGTCAAGAAAGGGAAATACAGAGCAGCAAACTAGAAAGAGAACTGTCCATGGCAAGTAGTGAGTGTCAGCTACCTATCATGGCCAGTTCCTCAAAGAAGTTGGATTCCTGACCTCTGGGTCTAGACACAGAGGATTCTGAAAAATATTTCAGTGAGCTACAAGTGAAATCTAATAGTTGTTCCTGAACTCTAGAAAATAGATATGAACTGCTCTTTTACATAGGAGAAACTAATAGAGTTACCACTGACTGCATGGTAATCTCTGATGAAAGAAAATTATCGTAATCTTTAATTACTGTTACTGACAAATTTTGAAAACCTTGTCTAACCAGTATGAAAAGAACTCTGATTGTTAAAGGAAAGAAAGTTATAATAAACTGAACTGTAAAAGAATTAAGTGCATTGACTGAATTTCATTGACTTGCCTTTATGACTCAGTTTCATGTTACACCCCCATAATTTTGCAATAAACTAAGTATTCTTTGTTCATCCTTTGTAAATAACCCTCACCTTAAGACTGAAAAGCTGATCCCAGAGACTTTGTTACAATAACCACAATATGTTGCAATATACACACACAGACAGTTTACTATTCTAGGAATGGGTTTTAACATGGGTCGAGGTAGGTGAGATGTTTGCAGTTCTGAATAATACTGAACAGCTACCTCGACCCATGTTAAAACCATTCCTAGATTGTTTTGATAGTAAACCACACAGACAAATGTGCCATTTTACTGTGTGACATCCATTGGTATAACAGAACTGTCATTTTACATGCATTATATTAGATGTCTACAAGTAACATAATACTAAATTACAAATGTAACATCCCATATTCCATTCTGAATTGAACAGGCATCTCCAAAAGGAAGCTAAATTTACCTGCTTTCAAAGCAGTTCAATTATATGAATGAATTACTTCAACCAAACTTACCAGACCATCCTCCTAAATTAACTAACAACTTTTATGTAGTCTCTTTCTCTGTAACTGTCTACGTTAATCCATATACTTTCTCTTCATCCGTCTCTTTTACTGTTATCATCGTAAATACATAATTCTATTAGCTGGTATATTTCTACTAGAATGACATCTTATAAGTTACATGTACAATTCTACAGCTTTATAATCTCATATTGTCAAAAATAAAACAAAAATATGGTTAGCTATTTAAGATTTACATTTTGTGAACTTTTCTTTGTATATTCTGTAATTCTGCTGTACTATAAGCAGTGAATATCCTAATTGGACACTTGCAATGTCTATCCTTCAAACTCGGCATTTAGATGGATTTTACTTTACTGTTAATGTATATTTTGTATTGGCATTTCTTATACTTCTGGTTTGCAGCCACTGGTCTAATCTAAAAATGGTGCCAACGGACAAGTATAGTGTCCTTGTAAACTAAATTTAAAGGAAAAAAGAAAGAAAAATATTTCTATACACACACACACACACACACACACACACACACACACACACACACACACACACACAGGTTGTTTTAACTACCTGTGCATATTGCTTTATTATTTTAAATAATCAATTACTTCCACCAGACTATATAATTAAATGAGAGGAGATGTAATATCTATTAATGCTACTGTACATTTTCTCAGCTTGGAAGTACAATTCTGGAGGTTTGAACAACAGCTAAAATCCATGAAATATGTGCATACTTAATGTATTACTTCTTTTCTGTGTTATGTTGTCAGCAGATATGTCAGACTAGCCAGATTAGCTGGTTTGTTTTAATATTGCTCTCATTTGCTTAAAATATGTGAAAAAAATATTTTGGTATTTAATGCACACACAGAGAAAAATACAGGGCATATGTATAATTAACATTTTAGCTTGCTATATTCTGAACAGCTTATTTCTTATTATCTTATTTTCTTTAAAGTTACTGACATTTCTTAGTAAAGAAACATTCAAAACAATATTTTCTAGGTTGTATATTTATTAACAATTTATAGATCACTCATTTTAAAGATACCTTGATGATGAATAATTTTCAGATTCAAAATTCTTTTATTTTATACCATATATACAGATGTTTCAGTTTGTAGAAACCTAAAATTTATTTACAATAAAAGATAACTATTTATCAGATTTTTGATGCTGGTAATTTTGGGAGTATTTAGAAAGATTCACAATTCCACTGCATAGTGTTGACTACCATCCATGTTTTAATGTGCTACAGCACACCACAGTGCTGCTTAGCCATGCATTAGGAGCAGAATAGCGATGAAATTATGGAAAAAGGCTTGCAGAGAAAATGAGTGCAGCTGCTTTGCTGGCAGGAGTCTCACTACCAAAGAGAAGTAATGTGGCCAATCTACATATGGTCACATTACTTGCATAACAGGAACAGTGATGTGGCATTCCTGAGGCTATGCTCATTTTCACATGCAATGGACAACCTAATAGCTGCAAATTAGGCACTGTGGGAAATCCACAGATTCCAGCACAGCAACATGTCAGTTCAGTTCATCATATAACCAAAGATAGAATGGTGATATGGAAAAGCCAGAAACTGGAGAACAGCAAGAAGATGAACACACACACACACACACACACACACACACACACACACACACACACACACACACACACACACACACACGTAGCCTGAAGGAAAGATAGGAGGATGGAAACAAAATAATATTTACTTTTGGAACAGGTATCCATTTTCCTTTTTTTGAAGATGAAGTGTAGATGTGTATGCTAGTGAGGAGCATGTGCAGGGAGGGTGTAGGGAACAGGGAAAGCAGTAGGGGCAGACAAGCAAGCAAACAAGGGGCAAAGAAAGACAAATGGCTGGTAAACTCAGAAAAAGAGGCAACATTGAAAGAATGGAGACAGAGGGGAGCACAAATGGTGATGTGTAGGGCAAGACTGCAAAGAGGGTACTGTGAGAGATACGAAAAAAAACAAGAAAGTGCAACTGCCATGGCTAATAAAAACAAAATATTTAATGAATGTAGAAATACAAATGGTAAGTGCTTTCAGAGTCTTCCAACTGCTTCTTCAGACTTAATGAACAGATGCTTCCTTCATCATTTAAAATCCTAATCAACAAATCAACTAGCTTCTGAAGAAAATTACCATAACAATTATATAAATCATCATATGCATTAGTACCAAAATAATCATGTTTGTATAAATACAAAACAAATAAACCAACATCCTTATATAAAAAGCTAATATATATTTCAAAATATATAGTTAAAAATAGAAAACAATAGCAATTGTTTGTGTCTTAGCTTTCACAGCGGAACTCCGGTCCGCTAATGATTGGCAGTTGATTTTTACATACTGGCTTGCCAGGCCTGATGCACAACCGTCAACGAAGGTACGCCCATTCATGCATGTCTCCACGCAGAAGACGCTCTAGCTTGAGAATCGAACCTGACAGCATCTTACTGTGAGGTGACAACGCTACCACAGCACCACCACCAATTCAATGTGGAAGTGGTTGAGCCTTCAAAACTGGTTTAAGAGAGACATGCTCATTTATACCAGGGGAATTTATTTGCATTTAAGTAAATATCCTAGCTCTGCTCTCTCTCATTTCAGTTAGATTCTTAAAGTCACCAACTCTTATACTTGGATTTAAAAGCTCTAAGGCCATAAATTTAAAACTGTGTTTTTGATCAAAGTCAGGAACATGTTGTGCTAAAGCATTGCTCAATTTCTTATTTTTAATATCATTCATGTGTCCTAAAATTCTATCTTTAAAAGACCTGTTTGTTTTACCCAGATAGAACACAAAACACTCTACAGAAAAATAAAAGTAAATTAAGTTCTGTGTGGTACAATGAACAAAAAATAATGTCTCAATTATAAAACATTGTGCAGGATGCAAAAAAGTGTACCCTGCATGGATAAATCTGCAAGCTTTACATCTCCTGCATGGGAAAGTTCCTGCAAGCTCTGAAGGCGGTGTATAGTTTTTCCCTAGATTTTTATAACAGAGCTGTCACTTCAGGGACATACTATTTCTAAAGCTAAATTTTGGTCTATCACTTACCACCTTCTTAAGCTTGTCATCTACATATAAGATATCCTGATTTTTCACCACAATGTCACAAATCATATTCCCATTACTTGAACAGATAAAGTAAATCTAAAGTCAGTCCTATTAGCTTGCCTAGAGGAAGTATCAGAAAAATATGGTTTCCCTTCCATTTGTCTCTCAGCTCTTAATGTACTTATACTGTGATGTCCCACCACTGGCCCATTAATCAAGGAGCTTCAATCCTCACCACAGGCAACAGTGGGGGATGTACACATTGGCAGGATGAAAAGGACACACACAGTGAAGTGCAATTTCCCTTAAGAGCACATACAGACCACAGTCAGTCTGGGGCTAGTTTTTTCCTCTCTTTCCAGATTCCCAATAAGACTCCCCACTGGCACAGCTATAGAGTTGAGATCTCAGCAGAATGGCCAAGCCAAGACCTCCAGCACCCTCTCTGTCCAACCAGTTCTTCCCGAACCTGCCCAAGTAGCTGACACACACACTCTTTGATTTACACACACACACACACACACACACACACACACACACACACACACACACACACACACACACACACACACACACCTGGGAAAAGCTGGCACAGGTTTACTAGCTATGCCTGCTTCTGCCCAGGCTATAAGGTTGTTTTGACTGCCACCAGCTACTCCTTATCAGCTACTCTAAGATCTTTAACAAAGGGTGTCCAATCTTACTGTGTAATGTTACTATTAATCCAAATGGTAGTTTGACCAACAGCAAGGCTATTAGGAGTGGTCCACAGTGTCACCAAATAAATATGCAAGTACTCTCAGAACTTCACAAATATCAGTCACAATGAATGGTTTACATATATTTAATAATAAATAATAAAAGAACAAGAAAATACTCAGTAAACAATCACAGTTACATCAGCATTCAAAATCACAGGATATATTTAAAACAACATTGCAGGACAGTCTCAAATAAATAAAGAAAAACATGTACATTAAGTTCAGCTATATTCCTGACTATATCTAAAAGAAATTACTGTAATCTAGTCAACTTACTTACAGAGCCAGGCAAGAAAGATGTGGTGAGTGGATGTTCTTGTCAGGTCAGAGACAAAATACAAAATGTCCTGTCTCTCTCAGAGTTCTTAAAATAATATCTCAAATGTTACTGCTGGGTTAGCTTGCAGGATGACATCACTTCATGTCATCTGACTTTAGTTCCCAAGCTAAACCTCCATTGCTAGAAACTGCCAGCCTTTAGCATCTACCAGTGAAAAATACTTGCAGCTGCTGGAAGGCATAAAACAATAAAACACTTACAAGACAATGCAGAAGGCCTCCTAGTTTTAGACATCCTATCTCCTTGCTACATTGAAACCATATTTTATTGTGCAGTTATAAAATAATTTAATATCAAGTATTTTTTTGAAGTTTTGAAAGTTAACGTTCAATGTTCCAATTCCCACTGTTAAAATATATACATTTACACAGTTACAATAGTTTATATAAATTTCTGTTCTTTTCCAGTAGGGTACACTGTGGATACATCTTTAAGCTCAGTACTATACAAACCCTTTTCACACACACATCTGTACCAGCAGTTTGATATACACATAACATACAGTTCTAATACATGTGTAACACAAGCATATGAATCATGTTGACATTAACAAATGACATATAATTATTTACAAAATTCCAGCTAGCTGGGTTGGCAGTATCTCCTTTTGTTACACCCCCCCCCAAAGACTCAAGCTAGTTTTTCAAGTGACCTTTGAGAAACATTGCTTGAAAGGGATGACTAGGGAATACATTACCCCATTCCCTATCTTGAGATTCCAACTGCTTTGGCATTGCTGACACCAGTACAGTGCTGCACTGTCCTTTCATATGCCTGCAACCCTAGTCTCCACCATAGTAATTTGGGATTTTGCTGGCTAGATCCCTGTGGCCAAAGATTCCCCTCAGACTCCTCCTGCCTCCTACTGTCAATACTTAGCACCAGGGCCTCCCTGCCATAGTAAGGTTTCATCATGTTAACATGGTACAATTTATGCCCCTGCCACCTGCTAGCAGTTCTGCTATGTAGTTAACATCACTGACCATCCTTACCACTTTGAAGGGTTCCTCCCAAGCTGCCTGCAACATGTTGTGTCTGACAGGAATGAGAACCATAACCTGCCGCCCTCACAGCATACTGTCTAGCTCGACCGTTCCTGTCATACCATACCTTTTTCTGCTTATGGGCTTCTGTCAGGTTCTCCTGGGCCAAGCCCATGAGTTCCCTGAGCCATGACCTGAGGTTTCGGACATATGGCACAAAAGACTCCTTGTGGGATTCACACTCACCCTCCCACTCATCTCAAATCAAATTTAAAGGTCCCCTCACCCTATGCTCATACAGCAACTTGAAGTGTGAAACATATGTGGATTCTTGGGGCATCTCTCTCTGAAAGCATACAAAAGATGGGGCAAATATTTGTCCCACTCCCTCTTGAACTGGTCTGCAAATGCCTGTAGCATTGTCTTTAATGTAGCATTTAACCTCTCCACCAGACCATTAGTGTGGGAGTGGTCTTTAGGTGCTTCACCCCACAGCACTCCCATAGACAAGCTAGCAGGTCTGACATGAAATTGGCACCTCTGTCAGTCAGTATTTCTTTTGGAAAACCTGCCCTGCTAAAAATCTCTAACAAAGCATTTGCCACCTTTTCTGCCTCAATTGAGGACAATGCCAATGCCTCAGAGTATCTGGTAGCATACTCTACTACACTAGGATATACGTCTTCCCTGTGGAACTTGGAGTACTCAGAGGCCCCACAATATTCATAGCTACTCTCTGAAATGGCTCTTCAATCACAGGCAAAGGCATCAAAGGAGCTTTGACCTTGTCCCCTGCCTTGCCTACTTTTTGGCACTGCTCACAAGTCCTGCAGTACCTTGTTACATCTCTGGAAACCCCAGACCAATAATAACATAATATGTCTCTTTGTATGCTTTATGACCATATGACCTGCAAAGGGAATGTCATGGGCTATGGCTAGAAGTGCCAAACGGTAGGCTCTGGGCACTACCAACTGCTATATTCTCTTACCCTTTAGTCCTCCCTCAGGTGTCCACTCTCTATACAGTAACCATTTGTCCCAGTATACAGATTCCCTTTTTCCTTGACAATCAGGTGACTCACTGGCTACCTCCCTCAGGCCTTGTAATGTAGGGTCTGAGAGCTGAGCCTGTCTCAACTCTGTCTTGGTAATCTGTCCCAGCTCCCCTTCCACAGGAAGTCTGGTATCCTCTGACAGCGGTGCCTTACTGTCAGCCTGGGTACTACTACTCACCTCCACCCTTGCAGTCACTCTCTCCAAGGGAACATCACTACCCACAAGCAGCTGTAGCTCACCTTCAGTCTCACTGCTACTGGACAGCTCCTTCCCTGAAGTAACCACATTACCAGTCCTGGCTTCAAGTCTGTCATCTGTCTGGGTCCCCCTAGGCTACCAGATCCACATACTTGTCTCCAAGCCTGACTGCATGCCACTGCATGCACACAAGGTAGTGCATTATGAAAATCATTCCTTATCAGGACATCTGCAAGGATATCATCAAACACACCTACTTGCTGGATTCTTTTTCCACCCTCCCAGTCAAGGTGAACCCTAGCCAAAGGTATTTGGAATGGGGTCCCCTCCTAAAGCTCTGGCTGGAGTAGAATGCCCAGGCAAGTAGTGCTCCTCTTTAACCATTGCAGGCTTTACAATGTTTAGGTCAGAGGCTGTGTCTCTCTTAGCCGTGGCCTGTTTCCCATTTACCTCCTGTGGTAGCTTGGTACCCTTGTTGTCTCCAGACAACTTACTGCTGGCATTCTGTCATTCCCACATACTGGCTCTCACACCTTTTGTCCCCCACCTTGCCTCCATGGACATCTATATGGTAAATGGCCCCACTGGTTGCATTTAAAACATTTAACCCTTGGTCCTGCACGAGTACCTGGACTAGTGGCTTCCCCTGCTACTGGCAGACTCTGTTGGGGCGGTTTAGGCTGTCCAGCATGGGTTCCCTTAGACCCATAAGCAGCACTGGGTATCCCTTTTCTGGGCAGTGATGGCCTGCTTGCTAGGTATTGGTCTCCCTTCTTCCCCAACTCATCTGCAGTATTGCATTGCCGATCTGCTAACCAGATTCTCATGCACTTACGCAAAGTGCTAAGGGCTTGTTCCCTCACTAAAAGGTCGGCCAGCCCTTCAAAAGTGGTGACCTGACACCCAGTCACCCACCTATGAAAATAAGTGCTTAACTCATCAATATATTCACACACACTTTCATCTGCCTTGCGTTTATGTTCATGAAACTTTTTTCTACAGGCTTCAAATGTTAACTTAAAACACTCTAACAAAACAATTTTTAACAGCATTATAATTTAAGCAATCAGTATCAGACAATTTAGAAATAGCAGTTACAACATTACCATGGAGTAAGGGGGTCAGGAATTGTACCCAGAGCCCTTGGTCAACATACTGTTTACATACCCTTTCAAACATATGAATGAAACTATCAAAATTATCACTCTCTATAAATTGTGGAAGTAATTTACTGACCTTTGTGGCTTCTGGGGTTCGGTTATTCCCTTCCCCATTACCTCCATGACCCTGGTGAAGAGTCAGCATCTCCTTCTCATGTTGCCTCTCCCTCTCATTCTCTTCAGCTTCCAGACATCTCAGTCTCTCCGCTGATTCTAGTGCCATCTATTTCTCCTTTTCTTCTGCCTCTAAACAGTACAGTCTCTCTGCTGATTCTCGTTGTAATCGTTTGGCCTCCAGTTCAAGTCTCTTTAACTCCAGATGGATTTTTAAGTCCTCTGTGGAAAGGTTGAACTGTCCATTTTCTGAGAGTTGTACATCTCCAAGGCCAGGCTGGTTGTCCTTCTGGTAGATGGTCAGTGATGCAGCTGCACCCAAGGCTTCAATCATTTCTGGTTTAGCCAGGTTGGCATGCACCAGTCCTTTGGTCTGGCACATCTCAGTCAACTGGCTCCTTGTTATCTTGTCATACTCCTCTGCTGACATCCTTGCCTGCTCTCCCTAACTAAGCTAATAAAAGATAAGTAAAACTACTGTGATATGAAACTCTGAATGTTCACTGTGTGGCTGATTGAGAGTACAAACATTTCTTCAGTGACTGCTGTTTACACGCAACAGGAATTCAATATCTACACCACTGAATCCTAATATGTGGATATCCCACACACACACACACACACACACACACACACACACACACACACACACACACACACACACACACACACACACACACACAGACCTGGGAATGGCTGGCACAGGTTTACTATCTATGCCTGCTTCTGCCCAGACTGTAAGGTAGTTGTAACTGCCACCAGTCACTCCTTATCAGCTACTCTAAGGTCCTTAACAAAGGGTGTCCAATCTTACTGTGTAATGTTACTATTAATCCAAATGGTAGTTTGACCAAGAGCAAGGCTATTAGGAGAGGCCTACAGTGTCACCAAATAAATATGCAAGTACTCTCAGAACTTCACAAATATCAGCCACAATGAATGGTTTAAATGTATTAAATAATACATAATAAAAGAACAAAAAAATACTCAGTAAACAATCACAATTATATCAGAGTTCAAAATCACAGGAAATATTTAAAACAACATTGCAGGACAGTCTCAAATAAATAAAGAAAAACATCTAAATTAAGCTTAGCTATATTCCTGACTATATCTAAAAGAAATTAATGTACCCTAGTTAACTTGCTTATAGAGCCAGGCAAGACAGATGAGGCGAGTGGATCTCCTTGTCAGGTCAAAGACAAAATACAAAATGCCCCTGTCTCTCTCAGAAAGTTCTTACAATAATATTTCAAATGTTACTGCTGGATTAACTTGCAGGATGACATCACTTCTTGTCATCTGACTTTAGTTCCCAAGCTAAACCCCAATAGCTAGAAACTGCCAGCCTTTATAATCTACCTATGGAAAAATGCACAGCTCTTAGATCTTTGCAGCTGCTGGAAGGCATAAAACAACAAAAAACTTACAAGACAATGCAGAAGGCTCCCTAGTTTTAGACATCCTGTCTCCTTCCTGCATTGATACCATCTTTTATGGTGCAGTTATAAAATAACTTAATTTCAACTAATTTTCTGAAGTTTTGCAACTTAACCTTCTATGTTCTAGTTCCCACTGCTAAAAATATACATTTACACAATTACAATATTTTATTTTTTATTTTTATTTTTATTTTACATTTGTTGACCGGGCTAGTCCAGCTGGATACATATCCCTTTTCAGTAGAGGCCCGGGGAGAAAAGCTCCCAAGCATTAAAATAGTTAAGCACTACAATTAGATAGAAGTATAGATTATAAGAAGTAACAACCAGAATAACAACATTATTTACATACTTAAAAAGACAAAGCATGGGATTAAATAGGTCAGAAAACGAGGAAATAATTTGATTGTAGATAGTTTGAGAGAGAGAAGAAACAGTATAATGTTATGGCTATGGATATTAATCTGGAGTTGGACAAGGGCATAACCAGTGGGACTTGAAATATTCTCTAAGGTTATTTTTGAATGGTGTGAGTGACGTCATGAGTCTAAGGTTGTTGGGAAGGGAATTCCATTGCTTTCCAATTGAGTTAGCATAAAGAGCATCGCCACCTTTGTTGTTAGATTTGATGGTTAGTACTTGAATACTATTTGATGACCGAAGGGAACTAAGATTGTTGTATGGGGTCAGGATTTTGGACAGTGAGGGAGTTTTGGCAGGTTGATGAATTATTTTGAAGGCTTCCGTAAGTTGATTAAATTTAAGAAGATTGGGCAGTTCTAACCAGCCGAGTTTTTTGAGGTTGTGGCAATGGTGGGTACGAAAAGGTGTTCCTGTTATGAATCTGGCTATGTGGTGGTAGGTGGTAGAAAGGTTGTAGATCTCACGTTTATTCAGGAAGGAAAGTACTGGGGAGGCATATAGTAACGTGGAAAGAAGATGCGTTCGGGCAATGGTTAATTTTGCATGAGGAGTAAGAAAGTTCCTAATTCTGTACATTGAACCTAGTTTCTTGTTAACAGATTTAATGGTTAGGGAAATGTGGAGATCGAATTTAAGCTTGTGGTCAATAGTAACGCCTAGTAGTTTGGTGTGGAAGACAGGTTCTATGATGGTTCCATTAGAGGATTCCACAAAAAAGGAGCTATGATTAGTCAGTTGCGACATTTGGGATGAGGAAGTAGAAGACGAGGGGAAGAATAATAGTAATTTGGTTTTAGTTGGGTTGAGAATAAGTTTCAGGTTAGAGAACCATTTTTACACTCTGGCGAAACATTGTTGGGTGGCTGCTTGAAGCTTCAGGAGAGAAGTATCAGAGCAGATCAGGGTAGAGTCATCTGCATATTGGATGCAGGTGGTATTGGGGATGATGGCGTAGAGATCATTTATAAAAACAGAAAAAAGAAGGGGACCAAGTATGGAGCCTTGGGGGACACCTATGTTGTTAGGGAGTAGTTGAGATAAACTATTTTGCCATTGGACTGCTTGTTGCCGGCCGGAGAGGTAATCCTTAAACCAGTTTAGGCCTAAGTTGTCCAGATGAAGGGTTTTGAGGGTGCGGAGTAATAGCTGGTGGTTGACCATGTCAAAGGCTTTTGATAGATCAAGAAAGAGAGCAGAGGATATAAGTTTTTTGTTGCGGTTGCTATTTACTGAGTCGACAAAGGAGAGAAGAGCAGTGGTAGTACTATGATAGGGGCAAAAGCCATGCTGGGTACTAGACAGAAGATTATTGCTGGTAAGGTAGTGAAGAAGTTGTTTGTGAATACACCTTTCGAGAATTTTTGCTATAGGAGATAGTATAGCGATAGGCCTATAATTAGATGTTTCAGTGGAAGGGCCTCCTTTGTGTAATGGAATGATATATGAGGTTTTCCAAATGGGGGGGTGGTGGCTTCTGTTATGGATCTATTGATCAAGATTGATATAGGATAGGCAATGACATCAGAGGCTAGTTGGAGGTATTCAGCTGGGAGACGATCGGCCGCAAGAGTGGACGGTTTTAGTTTTTTTATTAGGGTGCGAATGTAGGAGGTGGATACAGTTTGGAGGGTAAAGGAGCAAGGGGATGAGCAAGGGGATGAGCCATGGGGAGTAGTTAAAGATGTTGAGGAAGTGGATAGCTGGTTGGCTAGGGTTTGGATGGTCTCTGTAAAGAAGATGTTAAAGGCGTTGGCTATTTCGTCTGGTTTTTTACTTATGAGTTTATCGGGTGTTGGGGTAGAAGATTTACCAGGATGGAGAAGGTTGTTAAATCCGGCCCAAAACTTTTTTGGATTCGATTTATGTTTATCCTGAAGGTGACAGTAATACTGTTTTTTATCTCTAGTGATGTCAGATTTTGTAGAGTTTCTAAGTTGCTGGAATTTGATACGGTCTAGGGGAGTTTTCGTAGCTCTCCATTTATTCCAGGCTAGGTCACGGAGTTTGATTTTTGTTTTGGTTTCTTTTGTTAGCCAGGGAGCTATACGGTCTTTGGTTCTAACAAGACGATTTGGGGCATGGGAGTTGAGAATATTTAGGAAAGTGTCATTGAAGTAGGACACACTCTCAGCTAGGGGAAGAGAAGTAAGGGTGTACCAGTTACATGATTTTAGTTCCGCTAGGAATAATTCTAGGTTGAATTTTTTCTTGTTTCTAATAAGTTTATAAAGGGGTGGGAATGAAGAGCAGAGTTTGTGTTTAATAATATAGGTGACAAGGTGGTCGCTAAGGCTGTTTGGGAGGGTACCAGAGGTGTAATTATTAGCATCTTTATTAGTGAGAATCCAGTCAATCGTGCTCTCCTTTTGGTGTGCATTACCAAGTCTGGTAGGAGTTATGATATTTTGGGAGAAGCCATAAAGGTTGATTGGGTGGGGATTAGCCTTTGCGGAGCAGTGGGACCAGTCAATGTTGAAGTCACCTAGTATAATGGTTTCTTGGGGATAGTGCTTGGATAGCCAACTTAAAGTTTGTTCAAGGTTTTCAAGGTTTTTCCCTGGTGGGATATAGATCACTACAAGATTAATAGACTTTTGGGAGTTTAGACAAATCTTTAATGTAATGAGTTCTATATTGGAGACCTGGGGGGGGTGCAAAGTATTTCTAATTATGTTAAGTCTGTTTTTAAACATTACAGCTATTCCCCCACCCTTTTTGGCTATTCAATCATTCCTTAGGATATTATAGCCAGGAGGAAGAATCTCTTCATCCTTTGTGGCAGGTTTGAGCCATGTTTCTGAAAGACACATAATGTCTGGGGAATGTGTGGCTATCAGAGCATGTAAACTGGCTACTTTGTTGTTTATACTTCTTAGGTTGAGGTGAAGAATGAGAAGGGAGGTATTAGGAATATGGGGTAATGTAGAAGTAGTAGGGTCTTGGTATGAGGCAGGGCCTGGATTAGGGTGGATGTCCCCATGTTGAGTGATACATTGTTTTAGGTAGTCTAGGAATTTTTGAAGTTTGCATAGGATTTTGAGGTTAGGTTTATTAAAGGTTGCTCTAGGGTAGTGGAGGGTTAGGTGCATATTATTGAAGGTTGGAGCTTTTTCTGGGTGGAGAGAGGAAACTATAAGGTTAGACGGAGGGAATGTATATATGGAAGTATGGGCCTTGGGAAGAGAAATACCTGTTAACGTCTGGTGTTCATAGCGTGATAAAAGATAAGGAGTTAGAAGAAATAGTGAAAGCAAAGGGATGATGAAATGCATGGTTTTTCCCATGATAGAGAGTAGGTGGAATTTGGTAGGGAGGGAGGATTGGGAGGGCTTATTGAATTTGGAGGGAGTAGCTAATTAATATGGAGGAGGGAGTTAGTTAATCAGAGATTGGTCGTGAATGGAGGAGAGGAGAGTGGGATGGGCTTAATCTCTGTATAAATTTAGAGGTAGTGGGGGCGGGTGGGATATGGGGGCAGGGTGGGGAGCGGAGCGGGGAAATACCCGCCTGGAGGTTGCAGGGCCTTAAAGGCAGATTGGTATGGTAAAGTTACTTGTAAATTATTGTAACCTTCCAATTTAAAGAGCCTGAAAGGTTACAAAAGGTAACCTGACTACAGCGCTCTACTTCAGTGGGTAATACTTTGATGCAGGTAATATTTTTACCCTGATAGTCGCAGATTTCACTTGGAGCTGATGCTGGATATTAGGGTGTGCATTCGCACAGTAGCAGGATACTACAGAGTCGACGCCAAGATCCTGGGAGCCACGCGATGTAAGCTTGGAGGGGGGGGGGTGCCTAGGATGAGATAGACAAGATAATCACTGTTTAAGGCACAATAGTGTTACACATTCTTAAGGTAAGGCAAAGAAAGCAATTTATAGGTGGCTACAGTAGTACAAAGTAGTGGAAGTGAGGGAAGACAATAAACAGTGCTACGAACCAGGCAAATTACACTTACTACTAGCAGAATAAAGTGAATGAAACAGGCAAATACAGTGATGTTAGCAGTCTGGTTACAGTATTTAAAACACATATGCTAGCTACTGCCACAGGTAACGGTAGGTTGGTCAACTTGCACAAGTATAATACAGCCACTATTAAATCTAGAGCAGTGTCTAGGCTGAGGTTAGCTCGCCACTCAGTCATGCACAAGAAAGGCAACCTTTTTTAGATCAGTAAAAGGGAGACGAAGCAACCACTTAATCAAACAGTATGAGTCAACATTGGTATTTATACAGAATACAAACATTGGATATGGCTAGGTTGCGATTACTCAGTACACGGACATACACAGAGAAAATAACAGACCTTAGAACAGATTATAAACCAAAGGAACGGTAGTGAAATACGGTTACTTTTGAGCGTTTCTGTTTAAATTATCGTACATTGCAAGTTAACGATAATTGTGCCAGTAACACAATGCTATAGACTAGACTGAACAGATTCCAACAAGTCAATTGTATACACTGGAACGCTAGTGAAAAACAGTTGCTTTTGAGCGTTTCTGTAGAAATTATCGTATTTGCATAATAATGATAATTATGCCAGTAACAC
Source organism: Protopterus annectens (assembly GCF_019279795.1). Taxonomy (NCBI): domain Eukaryota; kingdom Metazoa; phylum Chordata; order Ceratodontiformes; family Protopteridae; genus Protopterus; species Protopterus annectens. The sequence continues at coordinate 1,195,027,165 of NC_056741.1, forward strand.
AATGCTATAGACTAGACTGAACAGATTCCAACAAGTCAATGGTTACCTTAGGTAAAGGAGACACCCAGGCAAGAGGACCGAGCGATGCAACCAAATGATGTAGATAGTGCAAAAATGGCGGAATCTGGCGGGGAATATGAAAACTCCCTGACGTCAGAGGAAATACCCGCCTGGAGGTTGCAGGGCCTTAAAGGCAGATTGGTATGGTAAAGTTACTTGTAAATTATTGTAACCTTCCAATTTAAAGAGCCTGAAAGGTTACAAAAGGTAACCTGACTACAGCGCTCTACTTCAGTGTGTAATACTTTGATGCAGGTAATATTTTTACCCTGATAGTCGCAGATTTCACTTGGAGCTGATGCTGGATATTAGGGTGTGCATTCGCACAGTAGCAGGATACTACAGAGTCGACGCCAAGATCCTGGGAGCCACGCGATGTAAGCTTGGAGTTTATATTGATTTCTGTTCTTTTTGAGTAAAGTACACTGTGGCTACTTCTTTCAGCTCAGTACTGTACAAACCTTTTCACACATACTTCTTTACAAGCAGTTTGATATACACACAGCATACAGTTCTAATACATTTGTAACACAAGCATATAAACCATGTTGACATTCACAAATAACATAATTATTTACAAAATTCCAGCTAGCTGGGCTGGCAGTATCTCCTTTTATTACAAATACAGTCATCAGTTTCTCTCTCAGCATAGCCCCTACAAATAAAGTTCCTCTTTAGATCTAACAAAGCTTGCTCAAGGGACATGTTGTCACTGTGTAACCTCATAATCCTCAGTAATTGTCCCCCACATTCCTGAGTATGGGACGGGGATGCATACCCTTCTTGTGTAGGAGCGAATTCTTCTTACATTCCTTTTTATGAGCCCCTGTACTAAACTTACCAAACAAATCCCTAGTGATAATCATATCCAAAATATCTATAGATTCAATCGAGTGGAAGTAGCTAAATTTAAAAAAAAAGTCATGGAATGTAAATACTCAGTAAACTTCTGTAACAAATCAAACAATCCATTCCACAATACAAAAACATTGTCTACAAAATGCCTATAGCACACTATATGTTGACAAAGACATTATTATGTACACAGTCAAATTCCCATTGTGCAAGTGTTAGGTTGGCGTAGCAGTTGGCACAAGCTGTGCCCCTCGCCATGCCACCTTTCTGTAAAATGAACTCTCTATTAAAAGTGAAAACATTATTTTCCAAAATCAACTCCAAAAGTGAACAAATTAACTCAATCTTGTCACTAGTAAAACATTGCATCTCAAAAGAATGGATCTAACATTATCTATGCCCCAATCATTGGGGATCACTGTAAAAAGTGAGGCTACATCAAGATTTACAAAAATTAAATTCTCCTCTTTCACAATAATCTGAGTCACATCAAACAGCTAATTTAAAAAGCTCTTTGTATCTTTCCTACTGTGTCTACAAATGGTCATAAGCTTTTATCCACCAAAATAGACAAGAGGTTCCATTGCCCATCCCTGGCTTCAAACAATCGGGCGCATGGGAGGGCAGCGACTATCTTTATGTACTTTAGGCAGCCCATACAATTAGGTATTAGAGGATGTTCTACAGTAAAGTACTTAAATAGTTCCTCCGTAATTGTTTTAGTCACAAGCATATCAAATAAATAAAACACCAGTCTCTCTATGATACCTGAAACTTGCACTCTGGAGAAGGAAACAAAAATATTAGAATCACTCAACATTTCTTCAGCTGTCAAATTGTCCCACACTGATGTAAGTCACATTTTAGTCGGAATAAATCCGACTATAGGCAGAATGCAGTTGTATACACTACCCAATGACATTTAAGGAATACCGCTGTAATAATTAGTGATGGTATGCAGCAATATTTTGCCAATAGTTTCTATTCAGAGCATTTTCCATGTATTTTGCCCACATGTCCTGTGATACATTGCCATTACCTTCCAACCACTTAGGTCAAGAAATCTGGACAAAGCCCTAAATAATTGGGGGGGGGGGGGCAAAACAGGGACAGTTTTTAAATATTGCTCTCACAAGGAAAGCAAGTTGATAGACTAAATGGTTTTGCAGTAGCATCCATTTCTAAAAGGTATGAAGTCTGAAACTCAAATGCCTCTCATTATTTTTGACTTCAGTTCTCTATGCTTTGCCACTGATTTGCCAGAAAACCAAAAGAGGAGCAGACCAAAAATATGACGCAGAACTCTGGACATTCTGCGAAAATCCATACAGTTCAGAGGTATCCTTTTTAATATTCTAAGCGTTAACGGAAGTGGATACATTAGTGGAGCGATTCATTTATTTCTTAACTTCTACAGGAAATTGCCGGTATGCTCCGGAATGTTACCTCAACTTTATGTAACATGCTGGTCACGCATCAGATGGGCCTTATTTAAGAATCCCCCAAAGAATTTTTGAAAGACTCCACAGCCCTGTTAGGATGGGCTGACATACCTACTTGGTTACCAAGGGGAATACCGCAGGGGCAGAAATACGCCGGGAGCCTAAAATTCCGGATTTATACGCTTTTGTTTCTCTTTCCGGGAAATGCAGAAATAAACAGATAGACGTAACCGGGAATTTCGGTGCACAGAACTAAATGCAGAGTATTTGATGGGGGTTCGGATACGCTAACAGGAACAATCTGCCTATAATAGGTCAATTCCAGCGCACACAGCTTTGATATTAATAACTGACAAGCATCCTGCATCGATGTTATGCTAATTTTGGAGACAAAATTACATTGGCGGGAACTACCTAAGTTCCCCCAGAGTCATATTCCTTTTTATTTAAGCAGTGATCTAAAGTCTACTACGTGAGCACAACTGCTGGTCACATGGTGTAGTGTAGGGTACTTTCAAAGCACAAATGGACAGAAGGCAGCAGCTTTCACTTTCCACACAACAGAGGAAAACAGATTTGCTGCTATTACACTGAAAACCGCCTGATGTATTTCTGAACCTGGTTACTGCATGATTGTGTATGCTTTGTTCCGCGTCAGCACAGCACATAATGGGCCGTCGTTTTTTTCGGAGCAAAGAAAGTGAAAACAAAAACACCACAATCAGCAACAGAAAGCATTTCACTTATTCCAAGAATGCACAGTAAACAACAATTAATAAAGTTCTCTGTGCTCCTGGAAACATGAAAAATGTGTCGGTGAAATAATTATTCTTAATTAAACTACATTTGCCAACCCTTCTTCCAGTCCTTATTTGTTAAGGCAAAATGAAGGAAACATAAAACAACTTTCATTACGTTTTTTTTCTTAAATTGTTTTAACCCCCTCCCCCCCGACAGCTGACTAGCTGCTCTTAATGTTATCAATCCTTGGCCCAGGTCCACAAAGTGGGGGCAGAGAAAAGCCTGCCCTGCTCATCCTGCTGCCATACATACAGATTTTGTTTTTATTCTTTAACCCTAACCTCACCCACCCAACCCAACACATACAGTGAATCTTGACTTGACATCTGTTAGTGTATCTCTAGCAGGTTTGGTGGTGCTGTGCATCTTCGCAGAGCTTTATTTCTTCTTACTTGGTAATACTATGATGCCAACAAGAAATATCAGCATGGCATCTGGTAGAAGTAAAATAAAACAAACAAAAAAATGAAGGTTCTTATATCACAATTCATATTTCATGGAGTAGACTTCAATAAGTAAAAAGTTGTGGTGGATAAACGTGGTAAAAGCAAACAGCTATGTCTAAATTCACTCTTGAACACATCTGCTTTAATACAAAAGCTTGGAAGAATGATCTATAGGGAACAACAGAGAGGCTTTAATCTACCAATTTTCCATAGTCTCATAGGAAATTACTAGGCTAATGGCCCTAGAGCCCTTACATGCCTAGCCAAGTTATACCCTTATTTCCATGATCAGCACCTATTGCCCCTGTCCAAGAGGGACACAGATGGAACCCCCGGGGTGAATTTATGGTTACTCATCCAATTGTCCAGATTGCATTTGAAGAGGTCAAATGAGGTGCTCTGTTTGACATGAAGTGGGAGTCTTCCAAAGGTGTGGTAACCTCTTGGAGACAAACCAGTCCCTCCAGCAGGTTCTATTAATGCCACATACCAGGTTAAGGTCTTTAGAGTGAATAACCTTTGTACCATTTGACTTGCGGATATGCAGCATTTCCAATAAAGCAGGGTGTGAAATTGCCTTATATGTAAGGCAGAGATCGCCTCTGAATACTCTGTATGAAAGAATAAAGTGACAGTGATTTCAGATAATCCATGTAGGACAGATGCTGAAGACCTTGCATTTTCCTTGTGAGGAACTTTTGTGGTCTCTCCAATTGCTGCAGGTGCTTGGAAAGGTACATACCAAAAGGGGTGTTGTACTCAGTTACTGGCCTGGTAAGGGGAAGAGTACAGGGAGGTTATAACTTCTTTTTTCTGGAGACAATGTCCTTATGAGATGATCAATATAGAAAAAGCTAGGATTCCTGTATAGGAGTAACAAATATCTCACAGCTGAAGCTAGAATTTCTTTTTCTCATGAGCAACTTCTACCCTGCCTAACCTACTGTTTCCAAATACTCACAAATTTGAACTCCTCCCTACTTACCAAATTAGAATCAACCTATCATAAGATAGCTATATTTATAGGTCAACAAACATATAAATCTCACCACTGTCTCTCCCTAAAACATCTGAACTGGCTTGAACTACCTCACCTGCTTCTACAATCTGAGCTCCATGTCATACACCACTCTATATCAGCCTGATTTCTGCCCAGATCTATCACATCTCATCTCCCACTATTCTCCTACCAGACATCTCTGAAGTGCAACCCAAGACCGATTAAATGTTTACAAACCTAAATCCAAGATGTGATGTAACTTATATAGCTACCACCCCTCTATTGCATGGAACAAACTTCCACTAGAAATAAGGAACCTAACTCACCCCAAACAATTTAAGTTAGCCACCAAAGACTACTTTAAAGAACACTGGATCTGCCATTGCATGCATCCTCCCTGACCACTACCTACTTATATTGTACTATCTACCTAATTCATAACACATAACACGCACATCTTACATCCTACACTTTTACATAACTTCCTAAGCCCTGTCTATACTCTGCTTACTGAATCTAAGGGCAGGATTCACGAAGCCTCCGTGTAAGAGTTACAAGGCTTACACGGAGGCTGCAGTTAAACGGTGTGACGTCAGCATGCCATGCATATGCATGAGGGCATGCTGAATCACACCTAAGGCTAACACGGTCCATGTAAGACAGTAGGGGGCGTGTCTGTAGGGCGAGCCCTGCAAACGGACACGCCCCCAGAAGAGTAAAAGTCCCGAAAGTAAACCCCCACGACAGAGTCCGTGTAAATGTGAATAAACACAACACATGCCCCCACAGACTATGAACATAAAATGTATAAATAAACATGTTATTTTTTTTTATAAGTTGTAAAGATGTTTGCCCGTGAGTGCGCTTGTTTGTGCGGGCATGCCCGTCGCTTAGCCACAGTTAGCAGTCAGTGGAAAAGCATATAAGAACTAAATTTGCAAAGTAAGCCAAGAAGCAATAGCGTAGCGGTAGAGACGTTGGCTGAAGTGGAGGCAGTCATGGTTCGAGCCCCCACAACATCAATTTTTATTTTTAGTGAAATAAGCACAAAACAATTCCCTGACATATATGTACATATATAAAATTATATTTTATGTAAAATGTAATGAAATGGGCCATGTATTTTGAAGAAATGTGAGATAATAAAAAAAAAAATGTCAGATGTGCCTATAGCTGAGCTACAGTCTAACAAGTTGAGGATATCTGCCTGTAGGTGAGCAGTGTTTTAACAGGTGTAAAATGAGTGCCCGTAGGTGAGCAGTGGTTTAACAGGTGTAAAATGAGTGCCCGTAGGTGAGCAGTGGTTTAACAGGTGTAAAATGAGTGCCCGGGGTTGAGCAGCGTTTTAACACGCTGAAACTGTGTGCCCGTAGCTGAGCTGAGCGTAATATGCATGCTGACAGCCAAACGACGCGTAAACCAGCGTGGCCCGTTTGCGCGGAGCTGCGCACCACGCCAACAAGCTAACCGACGGGCAACATTGAGCAAGCTGTATCAAAACTGCCTTTACACAGACACACCTCCTAGCCTGTGTAGACAGTCATAAAATATAAAAAGCAATGGCCAAGCTCAAACCCAGGATACCATGCACCATAGTCAAAGTACTGAACCACTAAGCCATGACAGTTGCACTTAGAAATGCAGTAATAGCATATATATAGGAATGAATAGAAAGAGGAGCATGACAAAGCAGGTTTTGTGAAGCTGATACAATTCCAAAATGGCCAATCACAGATAAGTGCGGGAAAAATGGCATATATAAGCCCCATAGGCTGGAATACACAGCATAACCGATTGTGGAACCGACTTGCAGCCAGGATGGCAGGTGTAGGAGATGGTAGTTGCTTCCGAGCACAGAGGTGGGGTGTTGAGGAGTCCAAATATATGGTTTGGCTCCTCGTCCATGATCATGAGGCCCAACTCATGCAGGGCCAGGTCCTGTGGGGAGCATATAGGGCTGAGGCGTGGGACCGGTTGGCACATGATCTCACCAGTGTCACAGGAATACCAAGGACTGGTGAACAGGTTCGTCACCACCATGCGGACCTGAAGAGACAGAAACAGGACCAACTGAACCGTTGGATCCAGGAGGCCCGGCAAATGCCCAACGCCCCACTACTGAGTAAGTTACATGTAATTATTTATGTAAGAAATTAACCTAGCTGATATTATGGAGATGTGTATTCCAATATTACTTCATTTATATTACAGCTGCAGGTGTCCGTTCCATGAACCGTCGAGCCTATGCCGATAGGCTGGTGTGGTTGCGCCACCAGGCAGGTCAGTAATTCTCTCCCTGTAACTGTAAAAAAATATATAAGTATGACAGTTTGCAAAAGAGTGCAGTGTAGTCACTTATTAATAAAATGTTCAAGTAACAGTGTAAGAGAGTTTGCAAGTATTGCTTGATTACAAAAGTGTGATGCAGCCTGTAATCCAAAAATAAAAATGAAACAAGTCTGAAATAAAGATGTCCCACCTGTAATATAATAGTACATAACCTGCAGCAGGCTGAAAAGTACAGCTACAGAAGCTGAGTAAAACATATCCCTGTTTAAATTCTGAAACATGACACAAGTGAGACTGTTGGAAAGGTTTGTTATAACTAAAAGTAAAACATGTCAATAAAGCCTAGAATTAAGTACCATCCTAAATTGTAAAAATCAAACAAATGAGAGAGTGTGAGAAAGAGGTATGAATCCACCAATAAAGTAGTAATAACTCCTGAATAAAGTATACTGCAGTCAGTACAGAATGAAATGAATGTGACAGGCAGAACCAAGCAGCAACATGTGTTGAAAAAAGTACTGAAGCTGAAATGTGTGTCCCAAACTCTGGATATGTTGCTCTCAGTTTGCAATATGCAGATAGTATGGTTGTATGAAATACCAAACATCCACAGTTGTCTATTGCCATATAAAGCAAATGTAGCAGGATGATGTAGCTGAACAGAGCCAGATATGAATGTGTATGAATAAATATGAAATGTATATTGATGTAGCAGTAACATTCCTATCACCAACCTGAATTAGTTATCACATAGGAAACTGTAGTCAGACCTGTAGTGTGTATATATCTGCAGCTAGTAGAAATGTACAGCATATGTATAGGTATTTGAAGTGGTTAATGAAATATTTCTTCACCCTACCCTATAACCACAAATAATCCATTCCACGTGAAATGGGTATGTGCATTCACAATTAACACCCCTGGACATTTGTCCTGTTGGTTCATACATATTTGCATGTACGTTGATGCATGTGCCGTGTTCATACATCCAAACCTGAAGGCCTGTTGCCATCAATCAACCCTGCATGTTGTTGGATTGTGTATTGCTGTTCAAATTATGCATGTGTTATGCTTTCTGTTCAATGGCTTGAATTTATGGGTGTTTGGTTAATGGGAATACTAATGCATGCTGTTACAACTAATTGTGAATGGTATTGTACGTTACTAACCCAAACTGTCATAACATAATGCAAAACATAGGACGACAGGGAAGGCGGGTTCCAGCGGACCCACCTCTCCCACCTCAGCTGGCGAGTGCACCTGGCAGTAGTGCCCAGGCCGGACCCTCCTCTGGTGGCCCTGTGCCACCTGCGGGTGGAAGCGCTGCAGGGGATGTGGCTCGTCCCCCCTCTGCAAGTGTGCCCGGAGGAGAACATCCACTCACCCTCCGTAGTGTCCGGACTGTGGTGCGTAGGGAGATCCGGCACGCTGTGCTTGGGCCTTTACGCCAGCTTGAGGCACGGGTGGCACAACTCATGGGTGTGCCTGCTGCCCGGCCTACACAGCCCCCAGCACAGCCCCGTCCTGGACAGTGAAGGCACAGTGGCAACTGCCCATGGGTGGGGATCTCAGTTCCACTGTTGCCATCTGTGGGCTCATGGGCTTGAGATATCCAAACATCCATCCCCGTCAATTGTGTAACCCCCCCACATGTGTCATACACCACCCCTGTATGCGTCTTGTTTGTCTTGTCTGTTAACCTCCCCTACCTACCTCCCCAGCTATACCGACTTCCTGTACCTGACATACCACTCTCACCTGAAAAAAAAAGGGCACTCTGTACCCACAAAAAAATTACGCCCCATACATAGCTGCCCATCTTGCACACATGTCTGCTGGACATGTAAACTGGCAATTACAATTGGCTGTACAACAAATATTATTGTTGCCCTCACACCTTTCTCAGCGGTGGAAGGTTTCAAATTTCACACCAAATTACAAACATATGCACAGCTGTTGCTGATGAAGAAATGGGCAGCTATGGGCCTTTCCTACATCCCTCCTGCAAAACCCGAGCTTGTTTTCCCACTGTCCTACCCTCTTTGTGCCCCCTTTTTCACCACTTTCCTATCTCCCCATTTTCTTTTCTTTAAAAGAAAATAAGCTGGTGTCTTGAGTAAGCACTTTTAAGCAGTAGTAAGCAGGTGTGCGCGAAGCTAAGCGGCAGTGCTCATGCGTGACCTCCGCGCAAACCAACACTAACCCGCTTACAACTGCTTAAAAGTGCCTTAGTCACTCTGAATGACAAGGCCTGTAGTTTTCCCAGCAGCAAATTAAAATACCTACCTCAGTCTTGAACCCAGGACACACTAGTCTGCATGACTTACCACTAAGCTATGACTGCTATACAAGAACAGTGTGCTGAAAGAAATATATCATAAAATAGTAGGAATTAATGTAAAGGGAATATAGCAAGTCTAGTACACAAAGCATGTCATGTATATTTACTGTCAAATCTAGTGAATTTGTAAAATAGTACTGTGTGCTGAGAAACAGTCATGCTAGTTGGTAGCTACTAGGTAATAATGTCACAGTAGCATTTGGCAAGCCACACACATACTCGGAGCAGGATAAACACTATATCGTCACGTACACTGAGGTCCTGCTCACAGGCTGAACAAGGTGACGGTCACGCTGAGCTGCCCGTCGGGCAGTATGATCCACCACATAACACAGGCATACCAGTCACTCCAAGGCATGTAGAAGTATGACTTAGTCATTGTCTGTGCCAGTGTGTATGACCTCTGATGCACCTCCCTGGACTACATGTTAGGGGACATAGAGGGGCTCTCTGAGCTTGTGGCACAGGCTGGTATGACCCTGGCCTTGAGTAGCATCTCACCCTCACCAAGAATGCTGCCACAATATGTAGACAGGATCATCCGTTTCTGCAATTAATGTATCTTTCAGTGACATTCAAAGGGGATCCAATGCCTGTCAGTGTGGGATTACATGCTGGACAAGCCACATTCCTTTGCTTGGGACAGCTTGCACCTGTCACCCATGGGCCATTGTATATAGTGCCTTTGTATGCAAGGCTGACATTACATAGCCACCTACACAGGTATCACACGGGATAGGACACTAATAGCAAAGCTACTCAGCAGCAGTGTAAACCTCAAGATGCATGCAGTGGAAACTGTCCTTAGCATGGGGTACAGCAATATCCGTGCAGTAACAGACTCCTGGTACAAGGCTCCCAGGTGCACACCATCTGTGCCAGGTCATTCCTGATACCATGCTTGTCATCCCCTACACATGCACCAAACCAGAACAGGGGGGATGTATCCAAAGGCACCTGAGATACACCCACCCCCAGGTTGGTGGCACTGCACAAAACATCAGAGCCTCTCCATGTGCAACACACAGTGGGTTAGACTGCCTTCAGGTTCATAGCCTGGCACACACCACACTCCCATACCCAGGAAACCCACTTGGCCTTCCTGACAACATTGGGAATATGACGGTCTCTACACACACCATTATATGGTTGTACTGTGACTACCCAAACATACAGCGTGAGCATTATTCTAGCTGCAAGACCCTATCTGAAGGGTTCTTATCATTCATTCTCTGCATTGCTATGGAACAACTTGTTACCACTCCCACAAGTGGTGACAACATGCTGCACCTGTTCATCACCAACATGTGGACTGTATGCTCAAGAACTATCATGTATCCCTCGCTGGTGGGATGACACCATCTACAACCCACACTGCATAGTCACATACCACATGCAGCCCCTGCACAGAACACCACAGTCATACAGTTGTCTGATGCATATTCCATGTATTCACATGAGGCAGGCTTCGGACATGGGATCTCTTGCAGTTCACAGGTACATATGTGTAGGTGGCACACACATACATCATGTGTGCATTGACATTACTGATATAATGTATGTCGTGCAATATTGGTAACAACACCCCACACACATGGACAAACTGTGTGACAAAAATGCACATGGCATTTGTAGGATACAAGCCCCTACCTAACTATGTTAGATCACTTATGAGGGTTGCAGTAGCAGAGTGTGCTATTTGCATTACTGGGAGGATTGCTTTCTCCTGCTGTACTTATAGGGTGCTGACATTATCAGTGTTTAGACAGTGGGATATGCAGCATGTGTTGTGTAGTAATAGTTGCCATAAGTGACATTTGTCATACACATGTAATTGCACACACTACTCCCCCACACACATTCACACACACACTGGGCACTTGCAGGATTCAACCCCCTAACTAACTATGTTATGACACTTGTGATAGACGCATTAGCAGAGCATGTTATTTGCATTACTGGGGGGATTGCTTTCTCCTGCTGTACTTATAGGGTGCTGGCATCATCAGTGTTTAGACAGTGGGATATGCAGCATGTGTTGTGTAATAATAGTTGCCAAAAGGGACATTTCTTATACACATGTAATTGCACACACTACTCCCCCACACTGGACACTTGCAGGATTCAAACTCATACCTAACTATGTTATGACAGTTATGAGAGATGCATTAGCAGAGCCTGCTATTTGCATTACTGGGAGGATTTCTTTCTCCTGCTGTACTTATAGGGTGCTGACATCATCAGTGTTTAGACAGTGGGATATGCAGCATGTGTTGTGTAGTAATAGTTGCCAAAAGTGACATTTTTTCATACACATGTAATTGCACACACTACTCCCCCACACACACACTGGGCACTTGCAGGATTCAAACCCCTACCTAACTATGTTATGACACTTGTGATAGACGCATTAGCAGAGCGCGCTATTTGCATTATTGGGGGGATTGTTTTCTCCTGCTGTACTTATAGGGTGCTGACATCATCAGTGTTTAGACAGTGGGATATGCAGCATGTGTTGTGTAGTAGTAGTTGCCAAAACGGACATTTCTCAAACACATGTAATTGCACACACTACTCCCCCACACACATAGGGCATTTGCAGGATTCAAACCCCTACCTACCTATGTTATGACACTTGTGAGAGACGCATTAGCAGAGCGCGCTATTTGCTTTACTGGGGGGATTGCTTTCTCCTGCTATACTTATAGGGTGCTGATGTCATCAGTGTTTAGACAGTGGAATATGCAGCATGTGTTGTGTAGTAATAGTTGTCAAAAGGGACATTTCTCATACACATGCAATTGTTCACACTACTCCCCCACACACATTTACACACAAATTGGGCACTTGCAGGATTCAAACCCCTACGTAACTATGTTATGACACTTGTGAGAAACGCATTAGCAGAGCGCACTATTTGCATTACTGGGGGGAATTGCTTTCTCCTGCTGTACTTATAGGGTGCTGACATCATCAGTGTTTAGACAGTGGAATATGCAGCATGTGTTGTGTAGTAATAGTTGCCAAAAGGGACATTTCTCATACACATGGAATTGCACACACTACTCCCCCACACACATACTGAGCACTTGCAGGATTCAAAACCCTACCTAACTATGTTCTGACACTTGTTAGAGACGCAGTAGCAGAGCGCGCTATTCACATTACTGGGTATAATATTTGCTCCTGACATATGTATAGTTTGCTGACATCATTATGGATGAAGAGGTATGTACATCTGTGACTATCCATCAGTACAGGGGAGAGCATATCTATGCATTAACTTTGTACAGGCACAGTGGCCTACTGTACTGTGGAAGCAGATGCCAAATACACTGTGGATAGCCTTCTGTATTCCCTAGGGACAACAGTCAAGTATTGCACTCTGCGGCCATATGTTTACCTGTCAGATGCAAGTATCTGTTGCTCATATACTGTTTGTGGGTCTTTATTGCCATTGCCTTCCCTATCTCTATAAACAACATGTATACTGTGGGAGATGTTTGCATATGAGTGGGATCCAGTACTTTACTTATGTCTCTGTTGTAACTTCACTGTGTGCACTGGGCAGATGTCTGTATTGTGGGAGGTTCCTGTGTTAACACATAGACATGCCAGATATAAGTGTGTGCAGCTGCTGAACTGTGACATGGCCTAAGTGTGTGAGCATGCCCAGTTCGCAGTTTGTATGGCTTCTTGACTGCCACGTCTCATTTATCTAAGTGTGAGGGCATGCCCAGTGTGACCTTTCCTTATGTTGGGATCTGTGGACCACCACATTTCTGTTTGTGTGTGGATGCCATCTATATATCACATGTACAGTTGAGTGTTGGACATCAGGTTGTGTTCTTACTGCCCAACTGCTTTGTGTCTGAACCTAACAGGCATTATGCTGTGCCTGCAGGGTCACCATGGGATAGTTTGCATGCAGTTGTCATCATCCTTTCCTGCTGACCAAACAGTTGTATTGTCGTATCGTGTACTGGTGCAGAACTTTCCCTGTGGTGGACAGTATAATCGGTTTCAGTCCTATCACTGCTTGTAATATTTATAGTGAGCACACCAGACTGGTTGAGGGCCAGTTGTGCAGATATGACCATGTTGCATTTTGTTCAGATATGGACAGCATAGTACATGATTGTCCGACATTGTTAATGTATTCCACAACTTGTGTGGACAGTGACAAACAATGGCCATGTGCCCTAGTCCATTTGTAATGCTAGTCAGAGAGTGTTTGTCCTTCAACACACATTTACTGGTGTTTGCCATGACATATGGCATGGTTAGTGTGCTGTGCCTCTGTCTACCCGTGACATACAGGTGTTATCCAGGGTACACCTACCATCTCCCATCCAGTCATCATGATTCCTCTGGATGACAGTCACTGAGGGACTCCTTGGATATCCTGTAGTGGGAGTTTAGTCGTGGGTGGAGTGAGCTTCTGGGTCATGGCCCAATCGGTACAGCATGTCCTGTTTATGTCTGTGCTGGGGTTCAGGCCTGTCAGCTGCATAGGTCACCAGCATTCAGTGTTTACATGGTGCCAAATGTCCATTGATACCAGGTTGGTCATGGCTCTATACATCAGGCACAGTTCACCTCCAGCCAGGCAGTATGGCACTGTGTGGAGCTGCAGTTTCTTTACTCAGGCGACACATGGCATCTGTTACAGCTCTGCGATCCTCCTGGTGGGGTATTTGTGTGGTCTTTCCAGTTGCTGCAGGTGTCTGCTATGGTACATCCCTGAAGGGCCATTGTACACAATTGTGAGGCTGCTGATGGCTGACTGGAGAGGCACATTGACCTACCGTAACCAAGCTGTGCTTACCTTCATGATTAGGTGGGTATATGGTATGTTTCTGTAACCACTACAGACACATGGTTGTCACATGCAGGATATCTATCACCTTGTGTCCCCAGGTCTCTTATTGCTCCTGATGTACTTACTGGGTTGACACCTATGTGGTAATTTCTGGCCATGTACTGTGTTTCCACAGGGGTTGACTATACACTACTCTGCATTTAGCTTGTTGACATGGCTGTGGCACCACTTGTGTGTTTCTATGTGTGCCTTTTGTAGGTTGCTTGTGTCAGCTGGAGGGTCCGATATGGTGGCCAGTTTGTAGTCCTCTGCAAACCTGTTTAGACAGAGTCCGTCCATGTTGGCCTGTACCTATGTGACATATATAGCATACAAGAGAGATCCCAGGACCATGCCTTGTGGGATGCCAGTTGTACCTGGTTTGCAGTCTGCCATGGTTACAGCATGTCTGCCAGGTCAGTTCTGTCCTTGAGCTGGTTTGCAACCCATCTACTTGCATAGAGGTTTATAGTTAGGCTGGTGAGCTTATCTGTACCGCCAACTAGGGTATTGTATGGAAGGGTTTAGCAAGGTCCAGATAGGCTGTGTGTTCAACATTCCCCACACCAATGGGCTTGGTGCACATTTCACATGAGTCAGACATGTGTAAGGGGCAGGATCTGCCCTATGACAGCCACACTGGGTAGGGTCCAATGTCTGTAGGTACCCAATCTCGTTATTCATGGGATCCATGATCATCCTCTCCATTACTTTGCCAACCTAGATAGTAGGGGTTGAGGGGTGATAGTTTGCAGTATGCATTCAGGCACCCTCTTTGTGGTGTGTGACCACTGTTGCTGTACACTGCTCTTTGGGTACATATCCTGTGGTAGGACTGATAGTGCGCAGTAATGCTATTTGCTGTACCATTCTTCTTACAGTACTTGTTGGACACAACCCAGGACACCATCTGGTATCATTGATGCTGTGTGCTGTGCTTTGTGGATGCTGGCTGTTACCTCAGCATCTGCAATGTCAGGGGGCCAGCACTCTCCTGGGATAGATATTTGGCAGTTAGGTGCTGGTGGGGAGGTTGGAAGGAATCTGTTCGGTAGGCTGTTGGCAATATGTGTGGGTTTGGTGTATTGTTTGTGATATTAGAGTGCTGTAGAGCATATCTGTGGATTATCACAATGGTTCCTACCATCAGGTAGGACAGCTGTGTGATAATCCTTTGTGTCCTGCACAATTTGTATCATCATAGGTTCATAGGTTCATACTAGGCTATCTGCCCTGGCCTTGTTTGAGCACGGACAGACTGTGTGTGGGTCTCAACACCCCTTGCAGTGTGCATATTATGCCCACGTAGGGTTTACTTTCCTAGATGTGACACAGGGATGGCCCTCAGTGTACACCTACTATCTCCCATGCACTTCACCGGATTTCTCTTGTTGAGTTTGTGTGTGGAGCTCAGCCTATCATGGACTTGGATTCTCTTCCAGAGTGTCAGTAGCCTCTGGGTTATGGATCTGTCCCTCCAGCACATCCTATTAATCTATGTGTGGAGATTCAGATATCTCACTGTGGTGTGTCTGCTGTATTTGGGGTTTCTGCAGTGGAGCATGTCCATTCATTCTGGATTGGACATGGCCTTGTACATCAGGCATACATCACCTCTGACTGTGCAGTATGCTTCTGAATTGGGCTGTGGTTTCTTCTGCCAGGCTGCAGATGTCCAATGTTTGAACCCTTTATCCTGTTGGTGGGGTACATTTGGGGTCTTTCTGACTGCTGCATGTGTAAGGTAAGGTACATCCGAACTGGGGCATTGTTGTCACTTATGGGCCTGATAAGGGAAGAGTATGGGGGCACAGTGACCTCTGTAGCTCTATATGTGCGTCCTTTCATATTAAGGTGGGCAATATAGCAGGTCTTCCTGGCCACCTTGGCAATGTGAGTGTCACGTGACAGGTTACCGTCCACTTGTGTCCCTAGGTCCATGATTACTTCTTCCATACATAATGGATTGCCACCTATGTCATACTTTGTGTGTGCCTTGTTTGGTATTTGTTGAGACATTCATACTCTGAAGTGTCTTCAGGAAGGCTGGCTGAGGTACCTGGGTTTGTGTGTGTGGTGTGAAGCAGGCTTCACACAGGTACACAGTTTGAGACAGTGTTACTTGCCCGTGGATAGTCCATGCTGCTTCTTGCTGTGGTACCTACCTGGGGGTGTGGTTATTCTTGATAATTACCGGTAGCCACACTCCTATTGTCATGTGTTCCATGTTTTGGAGCTGTAGAGCATGGTATGAGGCATAACCTGGTAGTATTAGGGTGCTCTTCTGGGCCTTGCCCAGGTTTCTGTTACAGAACACATATTACCATTCTCCATGCTGTGGTGTGTTTGGTCTGCATGCACCTTGCAGGTTAGACTTCTGGAGTTGGGTAGCATTACGTCCAGGTTATTATCCCTTGTGCTACCTATGGTGGTGGGTTTGTGTTTCCAGACTTACCTATTCCAGGCACAGTGAGGGTGACAACAGCCTTTGCCAGTATCTACACAGCCAGGTGTGCTGGGTGCGTGCCATCCCTAGCAGGTGGGGCATCATGTCTTGCTCGGCATGTCAGCCCAGGCTGTCAGCCATGTGTTCCCCCTTGCTAACAGCAATACCTCAGCCAATTATTGTACTTGATCTTGTTGTCTTCATAGTGTGGCATCATGCTTGGTGAGGGTGAGATGTTAGGTTGGGTCTTCATGTTTGCATATACTAGATGGTGTTACATTGCTTAACACATGGCAATCATGCCTCAGGTGGTGCTGCAGGGCTGCCTCTGTCGGATGCACATACTACACTCCCTGTACATGTTTGAGAGCAGGTTGTGTCATGTTAGGCATCCCTGTTACTATATGAGTGAGTCAGAGAGGGGTATCATTCCCAGAGTTCCTACTGAGCCAGTGTATGTGCTATGCATTGCCTCTTTGCCAAGGCCAGGGCATACCTCCTTCTGCCTACTGGGGCAGGCTCAGGTTGTTCCTCCTCCGAGTTACGCTCTGCCTGTGATAGCCTTGGCAATGGTGGGGGGCTGTTTGTCCCGGCCCTATGCTCGTCCTGCTGCAGCTGTTTTAGCAGGATCATATTATGTAGCATAGCACATACCATGACAATTTGGGTACATGTAGTTGGGGAGTACTGCAAGGCTCCACCAGATGTGTCCAGGCACCGGAACCGTGACTTGAGCAGCCCAAACACACGCTCTATTACATTACGTGTTTGTGCGTGTGCCTCATTATGGCGTTCCTGTTCAGGTGTGTGTGCATTTCTGATGGGTGTCATCAGCCACGGCTCCAGTGCATAACCTGCATCCCCCACTAGGTGACCATGTGGGATGTCCCCACTGGCAAATGTCTGGTACAGCTGTGTCAAATGCCAGATATGGGAATCATGGTAGCTCCCAGGGCAGCCAGCACACACATTCATTATTATGCTGTGGGCATCACACATGACCTGGCAGTTTATGGAGGGGAAGCCCTTGCGGTTAATGTAGGCCCTACCCCACTCACCGGCTGGTGCTTTGATGCGTATGTGCGTGCAGTCTATTACACCCACTACCTCAGGGTATTCCGCTATTTGCTGGAAGAGATGCATACTGCTGACCAATACCTCACGGGCATTGGGGAAATATACATGCTCACCAACATGTGCTGACATGGCATCCAGGAACTGGTGCAGTACCCTGGAGGCTGATGCCTGTGATATGCCCATCATATCACCAGTTGGTCTCTGGAAGGTACCTGTTGCTAGTATTCTTAGGCCAACACATACCTTGGTCTCCATTGGGATGTGTTCCCCTCTGTTGGTTCTGTGTGTGAGGCGTGGCCTGCACAGCTCAACAATTTGCTGCAGGAGGTCTCTGTCCACTCTATAGCGCTCCACTATCTCCAGCTCATGTAACCCCTGGTAGGTGACCCTGGGCCTGTACACTATTCTCCGTCTCCTCACTGTGGGTTGTCTGGCATCATTTCCATTGTCACCACCCTCAGCAAGTCTCCTATGTCTCCTTATGACAGCTATGGCAGCCCCTAACATGTTTGGTCTGAGTGCAGCTTTTTCAGTTTTCACTTCTACTAGCTTACTCCTGTCTTGCTGTGTCTCTTGAGAGAAACATACTGCAGTGCTGTTTGCAGTGTTTTAAGTGCTGGGCTGGGCTTGTATTGTGCCTGTGTAATTGCCTGCTTCTAATTGTTTTCACCTGCTACCTCTACAAGTATTCCCTGCTAGCTTCCTACTATTTCTTCTGCTTCCTTTTTCCTCTTTGTTTCCTCAGGGGGGAGCAGCACGCATACCAGCGAAAACATGCTCACAGTGGCTACCACACGCGCACACATGCTTACACGGACTAGAATCTGCTTATTTGGGTTAAACCGTATGCACACCAGCGCAAACAGGTGTACAGATCTTTAAACAGGCTCCTACATGCTTACTCTGCCTTACACGCGCGCACTCTGTCTTACTCGTGGTTCCCAGCGCGCACACGCACACATGCACACACTGCAAGAAACTTTGGTGTTGGCCACAGTGTACACCTTCCATTTCTTGACTTTCCCATGCTTATCTGTTGACACTCCTCTTTTTATGCTGCGTGATTGACATTTTTCACATACCACTTTGCTCCAATGCGCTTGGTTTCTTCCTGACATTCCCCCCTGTGATGTCACCTATCTCCTACTCTGTTACTCCCCCTTATCTAACTCTTCCACTACACGGAATGTGCTCATTTGCTATGTGACAGTGTGATTCACTATCCTACCACTCATTTACATAGGATTGCCTTCTAATGCTTAGTTACATGTCTTACACTCAGCTTCCCCCCTTAGCAACCACTAGACGGTGGCCATGTTGTTTTTGGTCTGCTAGTCCCTGCATTGCAAATCCATGCATTACATAAAACCCACATTTGTGGGTTTCAAACCTTTATTTTTCTGTTTTATATAGCGCAGCCCGTTTGCGCGGGGCTGCGCTGCGTTTAAACATCGCCGATCTCTTAAAAAAAAAATTATTTTATTTCATGTTTGCATCGGGTTAACATGCCAATGGCCACATATTTGGCCATTGGCATGCTAACTGCAACATTTGCACACTTTATTTGGAGCTGTCATGGCTCCGTTGTGTTATTTGCAGTAATGTACTCAGTTGTCAACTGAGTACATTTCTGCACCTAACACGACTCTTACACGGGCTGGTTTCAGCTTTGTGGATCGCTAATCTACCTCATTTGCATGCCTTTCGGCTGCAAGTGGGGTGATTAGCATATCCATGCCTTGCCCGTGTAAGAGTTGTTTTAGCTATCTCTTACACGGGATTTTGGGCTGTTCCTGGATCGCGATGGCTGCATGGAGTCTTACACGACTCTTAGACTCCATGCAAGCCATCGTGAATCCTGCCCTAAGTCTTTACCAGTCTCTGTTACTGAATCTTAATAAACTATGTAACTTCCAAAGCTCTTCCTATACTCTCTCTCTCTGAATCTTTAGGTTTGCAAACTTATTTAAACTATAAAAAAGTTACTTACCATACATTTACTGTTATCATCTTTTTGTTTTTATAGTTTTGTTTTTAAATTTTGTCAACAATTGTATGTAAATTTTAACTTCTTGAATATCTCATATGTTATGTTAAGGTTTGTACATTTTGAAACTTTTCTCCCCGGGCCTCCGCTGAAAAAGGACTATTAGCTCAGTTTGACACTCCCGGTCAACAAATGTAAAATAAATAAATAAATAAAAATATAATGCCCTTCTTACCACTGTGGAGAAATGGTGATCAAATGTATGGCTGCTATCAACCTGTGTGCCTAGTTCTCTCACCACTGAGTGCGTACTTAGGGTGTCGCTATTGATGTGGTAGTTAGCAGAAATATTGCACTTAATGAAAGGGATGATAATATATTTTTTGCATTGAGTTTAAGGCCATGACTTTTGCAACAATCATTTGTTTATGTAAGACCCACTTTTAGGATGTTGACATAATTTGGAGATGCTATGACTGCTCTCAGTTTGCAGTCATCAGCAAACTTTGTCAGCCACATGCGTTTAGTTTTTGCTTGTATTTTTGAGAAATAGATTCCAAACAGTAGAGGTCCCAGGACTGATCCTTGTAGTACACCACTGGTTACAGGTCTGCTGTTGGAGGTGGATTCCCTTATTTTGACTATATGGGTTTTATCAGTGAGCCAGTTAGTAACCCATCTTATGATGTAAAGGTTGATACCAAGCTGGGTGAGTTTGTCAATGATGTCTGCGTGGGAGAAAGTTTCAAAAACCTTGGCTAAGTGTAGGTAGGCTGTATGCACAGATTTCTCCTCGTCCAGGGCCTTGGTGACTGTCTCAAAGAAGTCCACCAGGTTTAACAGGCATGATCTACCTTTGACAAATCCAAACTGAGTAGGGTCAAGTGTTAGAGATTACTTATATCTTTGTTGATAAGGTCAATGATAATTCACTCCATATCCTTGCAGATAAGGTTAGTCAAACTAAAAGGTCTATAGATCCCCAGTCAGTGGAAGCACCACCTTTGTGCAAGGGGATAACGGTGACCATTTTCTATTCAGCTGGGACAAAGATGGTGCTTAGACTATGACTGAAAAGAGTACCCAATGGAGTTGCTAATTCTTGTTGGAGCCCATGGGGGACTCAGCCTGGGATGTTATCAAGTCCCATAGATGCTGTGTTTTTGGCCTTAGACAGGGCGTTTATGACCTGCTTTTTAGAGATACAAGGTAGGGATGTCATGGGGTACATGTGGCGGGGACAAGAGACTGAAGTTTTCACAGAACCTGTTGGCTAACAGGTTAGCTATATCCAGAGGCTCAGTATATGTGGTATCATTAACTACCAGTTCGGCACAAATCTGGGTCTTTCCTTTTAGGTGATAGATTGTAACCAAAGAACACCTTATGGTTGTCCTTAGTTGAGGAAGCTAATTTGGATTTGTAGTTCACTTTGTAGGACTTCACAAGAAGTCTTATTTGCTTGTTTAAGCTGAGGAGGCAGTGTTTCCACTTTAGGGTTCACTCCCTCTTACTCTTAGACAGCAATTTCTTCCTCTTATTGCAAAGCCTGTTAATGGCAGGTGTCCACCAGGCAGGTTTGCTCTTCCTTGAGGAGCTTGTTTTGGTCCTATCAGGTAATGCAGTTATACAGGTGTTTCTATAAAGCATTTGTGTAGAACTTGGCATGGCTGGCAGTTCCATCTGAGGGGGGAGGTGCAGTGAAGCTATTTATAACATCCCGTAAGATGCTATAATTTGCTTTGGTGAAGTTTCTTAGTTTAGTTGCTGCTGGGGGGGGGGTTCAGTTGTGATAGTTACTTCAAATGAAAATGATTTGTGGTCAGATCTCACCAGGGAAGACCTCATAGTAGGGATACTACAGTGGACCCCCATATTGGTAAGCACTAGATCCAAGATGTTGGCACCCCTTGTGGAGGTGTCAATGTGGTCTAGGGCACTGGAGTTAATGAAGTCGAGGAACCTTTGGGCAAGTGAGTTTGAGCAAGAGTAATTTACCCAGTCAATGGATGGGTAGTTAAAGTCACCCAAAACCATGGTGTTTAGATGTATCTTGATAGACTCAAGTAGCTCCAAATAGGCAGAGTGGGTCCTATTGCTGCAATGACTTGAATAGATGTCCTACCAACAGTTAATTGCACCTGAAGTATCTGCAGGAAATCATACTGTTTAACCAATCTGGAGGTGTATTTATCTACAATGAATATTGATACACTACCTCCTTTAGTTTTCACGCCTTCAGTTTGTGGTCTGAACGTATGGAAGGAGGTGTAACCCAGTATATTTGGGGTGCTCTCCACAGCCAAAGCAACTTACCCCCCCCCCCCATAGCTCTATGGTATGCTTGAAAAGTTTTTTTTGTGATGTATTTGTTAACTAGATAAATGAAGTGGGGAGTGAAATAATATTTTAACAAAATACTTTCTGAAAAAGTTTGGTATGAATTGTCTGAAGGGCAAAAAGGAGTAACAGATACATTAGTACAATGATGCTGATAGTGGCTTTCAAAATCGCTGAGATAAGGCCATGTTTTTCATATAAGTGATGCTTTTATTGATTAAACCATATGATATACTCTGCAGCCTACTTGACCACAATTTACATGTTGTCTTTCAGCTCATTCTCTTATATTAAGACTCTCTGTTTGCTCTACTCTCAGCTTTTCTATCTTCATTATCTAAATTCAGCTTCATACTGTTAACAACACACACCTACTAAAATAGTCTAATAGACTTCAAGACATCCTAAGGCTTATTTTATAATTATATCCCAATAAAGCCAAGAACACTTCAGTCTAAGAAATCCATTCTTGCATGTGGCAGCGTTCACCCAAACCCCAGCCCTGGCTGCTGCCTACACAATGTAATACTTTCACTCTCAACTGAACCCTCATGGAAGCTGCATTTCAGAATTATGATGTCACACACAAATGCACATAGCATACACAGTAGCCAGCCTTCTACATCTATGGGTTACCAACTATTACTGAAACTTCATATTCTAAGTATTGTTTAAACTTGACTCAGGTTTCATATAAGAGATCTCAATATATATATATATATATATATATATATATATATATATATATATATATATTTTTTTTTTTTAATTTTATTTTACATTTGTTAACCAGAGGTGCTTGACTGAGCCGAAAAGGCCCTTTTTCAATTGAGGCCTGGGGAGAAAAGCTCCACATAGAAACATTACAGATACATTTAGATATTTAGACATGATCAGTATACACACAAATTACAATAGACATGTTTTTATAGTGTTATGCAGCACATCAACAGTTACAGTGGAGAGAACAAACAAGAAAGTATTAATTTAAAAATAAAGGTAATTAATAGATTTGTGGTGTACAGCTGAAATCTGGAACGTAGGTAGAATACATACATAGTACACAGGTGCAGTACATACACTGTACATTAGCCAGTGATTGTGAGTAAGAGTGAAAACTATTATCAAGTACTCTACGTTTAGTATGTGTACCTTATCCACTTTCACTAGCCTGGGGAGCAATCATGGCACTGCCAACTTTGCTTGAGATGTTGCCTAATGAGGTTTTTAAAGGAGGCTTTGGACAATGTGTTTTGTATGCTAGTGGGGAGAGAGTTCCATTTTTAGCCACTGAACTACTATATAGTGTGTCTCCAAAGCTATTGTAGCTGTTGGTGACTTCTAGTAGTAGTTTGCTTGATGATCTATGAAGCCTTTTGGCTGAGTGAAGTTGCACTAAGTTTTTGAGGGCAGGACACTTATTGGGGAGCTCATAGGTAGAATGACAGAGGCAGAGCTGATTGTAGGTTAGGAGGTTGGGCAGTTCAAGCCAGTGAAGCTGTCTCAAAGCAGTGCAGTGATGAGTTCTATATGAGCAATTTGCAGCAAAGCAGGCAATTCTCTTATA
This sequence comes from Protopterus annectens, assembly GCF_019279795.1. NCBI lineage: Eukaryota > Metazoa > Chordata > Ceratodontiformes > Protopteridae > Protopterus > Protopterus annectens. The sequence continues at coordinate 1,195,050,677 of NC_056741.1, forward strand.
GCAGGCTTCCATTTTGCTTAGCTCATTTTTGTTGAGATTAGTCAGAATGGGAGATGCATAGAGTAGGGTGGATAGAAGTTGGGAGCGAGCAATGGCTGATCTTGTGTTGTTGGTAAGAAATGGTTTGATATGGTAGAGTGATCCCAGTTTGGCATGTACTTTTTTAATAGTTAAGTTGAGATGACTATCAAATTTTAGGTGGGAGTCTATGGTTATTCCCAATAGCTTAGCCTGTGCAACTGGAGCGATTGGAGTAGCATTTGTGGAGTTGATAGTGAATTGACCGTTATCAGTGTTTTTGTTAGAACTGGTTATAATCATAAGCTGAGATTTCTTTGGATTGAGGATAAGTTGGGCTTTGGTAAGGTAGTTTTCAACGTTAGAGAATGCTAGTTGAGATGTGAGGGTGGGAATGTTTAGTGCAGCACAGATTACGGTAGTATCATCTGCATACTGAATGATAGATGCATGCTGTGTGGAGGTATGGAGGTAATTTGTGAAGATTGTGAATAGTAGTGGTCCTATATCCCAAAAAAGATGTGTATGTATGTATATATATATATATATATATATATATATATATATATATATATATATATATATATATATATATATACTTTGCTAAGCAGTGATTAGACGCATACAGTGAAGGAACCCCTGCTCTCTTATATATAAACTCTCTTTTGTTTTTCCTTCATCCCTTTCAGATTCCACTCTTCACACAGAATGTCTTCTAGCTTCCATCTAAGTCAGTTCAGTAACAGGTTTGGTGTTTGTTGTAGTCGACATGCTTTGTAACACAAATAAAAGGCAGATGATATATTTTCCTGGATATTTTCCAACATCAAAGTGGAATGTGTACCCATAAGTGACTGATATAGTTTGGAGTCAAGCCTCTGATGCATTTTCACACCCTCAAGTTGAGCAAATCTTTGGGTTTGTGTAGCTTATTACAGATATAACTGGAGAAGATAAGTTTTCAGAAAGTGACTACATTTGATGGGATTGTTTCCTCTGCTCCAAATAACATTCACAGTTTAGAGATTATGTCTGACTGTCTCATGGAGCGCTGTCCTTTCTTTGCCTGATGGTTCCAAACAAATATCCATGTTTACTATCAGCTAATTGAAATGCATTTGTGCGACTTAACACTTGGGGCAGGATTCACGAAGGCTTGCACAGAGTCTAAAAGTAGTGTAAGACTCCATGCAGCCCTCGCCAATACAATTTTTGAGAAAAGCAATAAAAAGCTGATGGTAGCATGGTGATAGCAGAAGCTCAAGGGAAATATTAGCATTAATGAAATTATACATAGTGCCAAATTAGGGGAAAACAGTCTTTACAAATTGATATTGGGCAGGATTCACGAAGGCTTGCACGGAGTCTAAGAGTAGTGTAAGACTCCATGCAGCCTTTGCGATCCAGGAACAGCCCTAAATTCCGTGTAAGAGACCAGCTAAAACGTCTCTTACACGGAGTGGGCGTGGATATGTTAATCACCTCACTTGCAGCCCAAAGGCATGCAAATGAGGCAGATTAGCGATCCAGGAAGCCCAAAGCAGCCCATGTAAGAGCCGTTTTAGCTGCAGAAATGTACTCAGTTGACAACTGAGTACGTTTCTGCAAAAAAACACAATGGAGCCATGTCAGCTCCAAATAAAGGGTGCATATGTGTCAGGCAGCATGCCAATGGCCAAATATGTGGCCATTGGCAAGGTACCCCAATGCAAATATGAAAAATACATTTTGGGCTGCCCTATATAAAACATAAAAATGAAGGTTATAAATCCACAAATGTGGGTTTTATGCAATACATGTATTTACAATGCAGGGACCAGCAGAACAAAAACAACATGGCCACCGTTTAATGGTTGCTAAGGGGGGAAGCTGAGTCTAAGACATGTAACTAAGCATTAGTAGGCAATCTTATGTAAATGAGTGTTAGGATACTGAATCCCACTGTCACATAGCAAATGAGCACATTCCGAGTAGTGTAAGAGTTTCATAAGGGGGAGGAACAGAGTAGGAGATAGGTGACATCACAGGGGGGAATGGCAGAAGGAAATGCAGTTCATTGGAGGACAGTGTTATGTGACAGATGTCAGACACATATCATGGAAAGAGGAGTGCCACAAGATAAGCATGGGAAAGTCAAGAAATGGAAGGTGTACACTGTAGCCAACACCAAAGTTTCTTGCTGGGCGTGCATGCGCACATGTGCACGCCAGGAGGTGCGAGTAGGGCAGTGTGCGTGCGTGTAAGGCAGACTGAGCATGTGGGAGCCTGTTGGCAGACTTGTAAGACTGTTTGCGCTGGTGTGCGTGCATTTTAACCCAAATAAATAGATTCTAAACTGTGTAAGCCACTGTGAGCGTGTTTCCGCTGGTATGCGCGTTGCTCCCCCCGAGGAAACAGAAAGGAAAAAGGAAGCAACAGAAATAGTAGAAAGCTAGCAGGGAATACTGCTGGAGCTAGCAGGTGAAAACAATTAGAAGCAGGCAATTACACAGGCAGAATACTAGCCCAGCCCAGCACTTAAAACTCTGCAAACAGCAGTGCAGGATGTTTCTCTCAAGAGACACTGCAAGACAGGAGTAAGCTATTAGAAGTGAAAACTGTGGCAATTCAAAGATGGCCGCTGTTCTGTAAACACTGCTACTGCATAGCTCTCCAAAACTTATTGATTAATAATCAACCTAGAAGGAAGACCTGCGCCTTTTCAAAATAAATACTCTGAGTGAACAACTACAATTAACCTCCAGATACCCTAAGAAGGAGAAATTAAAATAAAAGAAGCATCAATTACACCAGGATTGTAGAGGATTAACTGGAACTGAGAAACAAAGGAAGGGAACCGTGTGCTCAGAGCTTACTGCAAATCCACCTTCAAATTGTGATGCTTTATCATCACCAAATGTCCAAAGAAGATAAAAAAAAATGGACTTCACAACAACAAAAACCAAACTCTCTGAGTTACTATCACCAGAAAAAGATTTAAATGCTAAAAAACAGAAAACAGCAAGACAACAAGATGCTGCAAAATCTGGGACAATAAATAAAACAGATCAACTGGCAAACATGGATGATTTAAAAATAGCTTTACTACCTATTCAAGAGGCAATTAAAGACCTGTCTATTCAACTGCAGACTTTTGGATCTTCCATTAATCAAATCTTGCAAAGAATGGATAACTCTGAAGCCAAACTAGTGGAAAATGAGGAAAAAATAGCCTTACTATCCAAAAAATCGGAATCCCATGAAGCAGACATACAAACCATGCAGGCAAAAATCATAGACCTCGAGGCAATATCCAGAAGGAATAATATAATCATAAGAGGCATGCCGGAAAATATACAGCACAATGACCTGATCCATTCCATAACGGATGTGTTTGCAGCACTTCTAAATGACCACAAAACAGCACACCAAATAGTAATTGAGAGAGCGCACAGAGCCCTGAGAGAAACACAAACTACTAATACACCAAGACCAATATACGTCAAGTTGCTGAACTTCCAAAATGTTAACAAAATATTAACAAACACAAAGAAACATGGGGGGGGGTCTATACTATGGAATAATAACAGAATCTTCCTAACCCAAGACCTGCCTCTTCAAGTTAGACAAGCTAGACAGCTGCTATCCCCCTATTGTAAGTTTCTGATAGACAGAAAACAAAAATTTCAAATGAAATACCCAAATTCTCTAATATTCTATGTGGAGGGGATTAAATACACAGTCGCTAACAGAAAAGAAGCAAAATCTACCTTTTTGAAGGTTTTCAAGAAAGTTCCCGACCTGGACAGCTGAGTGCACCCTCCGATGGACCTGGCATGGCTTCCAAACTCCGTTTCATATCGTGGAAACAGTCGAGGACTTACTTTTCCCTGAATTTACCTTGTCCAGCTTCAAGGTCTCACTTTTAAAGTGGCGCAAACTGAAATCTCGCTATGCGAGTTACATGAACCTCGCTAAGAAAATTACAGCATCGAGGTCTGTCCAGCGTTCCCACGCGAGGAACTGTAAACTGATTTCCGGCTTTTGAGGGCTCTCTGAGGAGGTGGCGCTCCCGGAAGTCCGACAACAGAATTAATCCCCCATCGAGAAGCTCAGCAACCAGCTTAGCTGTGTTGAAGAACATAAAAGCTGAAGAAACTGTAAATAAAAGAAAAAATAATTTCAATTATTCAGGTAGTTAACATTACAACTAGCAGACATGTTTTCTATCTTTTCCTGTAGACTCCCTTCAACTAAAGTGACTTGTACAATAAATCACTTACACCTGAAACAATTCAAGCTACTCACAAACATACAAGACCAGACACCAAACCTCCCTCAGTGCTAAATGTATCAGATGCATCAATTATATTATCCCTTCATTCCAATAAGCAAATAATGGTATAAAATTCTGAGGTCATTCGCTGTTGGTAATCAAAACACCATTTACAGTGGATTTCTTCAATACTATCATTGTGGCAAATGTATACGCCAATATATTGTTTTTAAGCATAAAGGTGCCAAGTAATCAAAACACTTACAAAACAATTTTGAAACAATACTGGCACTTCATATACATTTAAACTCTCCAAACTCAATTACTTATTTTTTGCAGAGCTTTATAAAACGGTGATTAGCATCACAGCTTAAAGTTTGTTTTTTACACATGATTATACTAAAATCAGTTTGGTGGAATAAATTAAAATGTTCTAGTAATGTTAAACTTTTAACTGGTCTGTCTCTTAGTGGAGAGTATCTTGTATATTACTATCTCCAAATAGTTCTAAGCTTATCAATTTCATATTTTCACTAGTGAGTTACAAAAACAGTGATTTGCTGAATTATGTAACATCATGAGATGAAAAGAACATCAGTAATTACAAAAGTGGGTGCATAAACTAAAAATCTATGATCAGAAACTATTGCTTCCAGTATTGTAAAATGTACATATCTTTTTTGGTACCCACCTAAATGTTTGTACAAATGGAGATACGTGATCACACAGGATTGTATGCTTATAGGGCACACTAAAAAATACATCAGAGTCTTATAGGTAATTAAAAACAATTGTTAAGTATAGAATGGATGGAAAATGAAGAGATGTTAAGACTTTTAGTGTTAATACGAGACATAATCAGTTAATAACCTAGAGTAATGAGGTAAACAGTTGTTAGAAGTTCAATTACTTTTAGTAACAAGTAGATTAGAAAGAGGTAATCTGTACTAATTTAAGAACAGGTTTGGGTTATAAAGGTTATGTAATCTTAGACAACTCATTTCAAAGCTCATATAAGGAGATGCAATTGTTAAAGCAGTGTTATTGGGGAATGAGTGAGTTAGACTTTGTATTAATTAGGGTAGATGTTACAGGGCTATTACATTTTCCTTACCTTTCAAATATTAACATTTATGGTATACATATACTAAGAATACAAATATTTTCAGAATCTAAATTGGGACAGGCCCTGTTTAATTCCTGGTCCGGGAGTATAGTGGGTAGGCACAGGGAAGGGATGGGAATGAAAGAATGCTTTCGTATCATATTCTCCTTAGAAATAATTGCAACCCAACACAGGTACACAAACATTCAAGATCCCTACTACAAAAAGAAAGAAAAGTTTCATAAATGTGGGAAATAGATTAATGGAATATTAAAGGACTTCAAAACATCAAAAAAAAACTGTTTCTACATGTAGTTCTGAAGGCGAGAGCAAGCTGCATATTAATCCAAGAAACCCATTTAACTACAGAGCAATGGTCAGAAATAAAAAGGAAGAAATGGATAAGAGAAATTATAGCTTCTGAGGGTAGAACCAATAGCGCAGGAGTAGCTATAATCATTAAGGACCAGTATCAAGATAAAATTCTAGAATCCAAAAGATAAAGAAGGCAGATGGTGCTATGTAATCCTATCAACTCCTACCTATGATAAACCTATTCTACTGTTTAATCTATATGCACCCTGTTATAACCAACACGTTTTTTTTTGCCTCATTGTATCCTATTTTAAATCAATATAAAAACCATTACATAATAATTGGAGGTGACTGGAATGCATATCAAAATCCTAAGAAAGATAAATCAAGTCCACAGGCAGCATATAACAAACAAGCAATGTTTGCATTAAATGAACTAAAATATGATTTTAACATATATGACCCTTTCACCTATGGTAACAACCCAGATAATCCAAATAACTTTACATTTTACTCAAGTTGCCATAAAATGTGGTCGAGAATTGACTTTTTCCTTATTTCAGAAAAACTGAAAAATTTTGACCCCTCAGTATCAGTCCACACTCGGTTTCTATCTGATCACTCCAAAATAACTTTGAACATTACTAAAAACACCAAAAGTAGCATACCTATAAGGGGTTATAATTGGTCGTTAAACCCCAATCTTTTAATTAAAAGGGACATAATCCAGGAAGTTCAAGACATACTTAAAATAACTACAGCCAACTTAGGAAAACAAAACCACCCTCCTGACATTGAATGGGCATCAATCAAAACTCAAATAAGAGGTATCTTTCTCCAAAAAGCCTCTTATTATAAGAAGATTCAAACTAGTGAAATCCAGCAACTGGAGGCTAAAAGTAGATCATTAGAACAGGATCTAATTAAAAACTATAACATTCAAACGGAAAAGGATCTATTGAAATGTCAGAAAGACCTTTTTATGATTCACAACAACAACCTATCATTTCAGGAATCTAAAATTATGGCAAACTATGCTAACCATATTCAAACGCCATCAAGGCTAGCAAGAATGATTAATCAATCCAAGACACCTTCTCAAATTACTGAAATACTATATAAAAATAAAAGTTATACAAAAACGGAAGATATTATCAGCATTTTTGAAACCATATACTCACAAATATATGGAGAACAAGAACACTTAAACATAAGCGATATTGGGGGAAATTTTCTTCAAAAACTTAATTTCCCGAGAATTAATGAGGAACAGAAAAGAGAACTAATAGAACCAATAACCATTGACGAAATAATAACTACAATTAGAAAACTAAAACCACATAAATCTCCAGGCCCTGATGGGCTCACAACAGAATTCTATAAAACATTTCATAGTGCATTGGCACAAATCTTAGCTCATACACTAAACTATATTATGAACAACAAAATTAACGACATTCACTTTACTGCATCAAAAACAATATTCATACCTAAGGAAAAAACTGATCTACAGAACCCGGACAACTACAGACCCATATCACTACTTAACTTAGATACCAAAATCCTAACATCTATTATGGCCAACAGACTGAAAAAAATTACAGATATTATCATCTCAAATGAACAATCTGGTTTCTTAACAACTAGACAAACCACTGACAATACACTAACTCTACACACATTAATTTCCTATGCTAATCAATATAACCTAAATATATATGCACTGATTATAGATGCACAGAAGGCCTTTGATAGAGTTAACATAACATTTTTACTACAAATTTTACCATACTTTAATATTCCTCAAGAATTTATTCTAACCCTGCAAGTACTATATAACAATCCTTATACAGCTCTATATATAAATAAAACCTGGTCTAATAGAATACAAATTAAAAATGGTACTAGACAAGGATGCCCCCTATCTCCCTTATTGTTTAACTTATATTTAGAACCCTTATTCTTACATATCAAAGAAAACATATACCATAATGCTCCAATATTATTTAACATAACAATATCCTTGTCAGCTTTCGCTGATGATCTTATATATTGCACAACACCAGTCTCAGACACTGAGAAAATAATGCTGGCTATTAAAGACTTTTCTTCAATATCAAACTATAAAATAAATATAAAAAAAACATTTTTCCGTTAAAATCACCAAAACCCTTCTCACTTTTACCATTGATAGGACACATAAAATCTGAAGAAAGAATTAAATATTTAGGAATGATATTCTCCACAGATAACAAAAATTTCTATCTTAATAACATTAAACAAAAGTGGGACCACATTCTACTGGATCTAAAGAGATGGATAAATCTGAAATTACCAGTATTAGCAAAAGTTTCAATTATCAAAATGAATATTTTGCCTAGATTATTATACATTTTTATGTCTTCACAGTTACTAATACCCAAGAAATTTTTTAAGCAAATTCACATGGAATTCGCTAGATTCATTTGGGACCCGAAAAAATGTAGAATTTCATATGACAAACTGATGACACCAAAAAGTAAAGGTGGTTTAGACCTTCCAAATTTCGAATATTACTACTTGATTATTAATGCAAATAGAACACTAAGAATTGCAAATTTCAATTCACAAGAAATTAGTTGGTCTCCACACTGGGTAAAACTAAACTTTAAATATATTCAAAGTTTGAATATAAACCCTAAAGCTACCTTTCTTAAATAGTGAAAATATCAAAACACATAACTTAATGGAACCCTCAAAACTCTGTTTTACTAACACAGAACCTATTCAAAATAATGGGTCTTTTTCAACATATGATGATTCTACAGCCCATTCATAAAAACCCTAATCTGAAAATTAATAATAAAATAATAGACCTGGAAAAATTTCCACTATTATCTCATATCACGATTCAAGATTTACACCCATATTTAAATTGTTCAGCTCAAGAAATAAGAACTCAGTTGGGCCTTCCAAAGATGTATCTGACAATCCTAAGACAGATTAAAGAATTATGTATAGGTTACTTAAATGATACTAAGATTAATAAAGATGATCTGAGGAATTGCAACCTACTATGGCAAACTCTTTTACAAAATAAGAAATTTATATCATACTCATACAAACTAATAAAAGAACTGAAATTTCAAGATGATATACTCATATCTAAATATTGGAGAGATAAACTACCAACGTTAGACAATTACAGAATAGAGCAAGCGATTAATTTAACTGTAAAATACACAACACTTCAAAAACTAACATTTACCCAACTCATGATATTTAATAATGCTTACTACACATGTCTTAGACTACATAAAATTAACCCCAAGAACTCACAAATGTGTCCACTTTGTAAGGATGAAACAGCTGACCTTCTGCACATGTTCTGGAGTTGTAAATGTGTTTTCAAACTTTGGAATTCACTGAAATTACAACTTCAAAAAATGGGATACCAAATGTCAACACTCAATTGGGAATTTACAATTTTACATATATCGCCAAATAATTTATCAAAAATCCAGAAATCCACTCTCATAAATATTTTCTTATTAATAAAACTTTACATAGCAACCAACTGGTTAACACCATCTACGCTTTCATGGAACAGCTTTAGGACTTTAGCGATAAAACATATTTTAGCTCACAAATACATATTAAATAAACATAGCCAAAAACATATGAGTTTGAAACTTTGGGAACAAATGTTCAACATTATACTTGCATGAATCATCGAGTAGAGGTTACACTGATAATACACACAATTATCACCCACAACAAGATGTAGTAGTACTTGATAGGAAGGGTAATACAAAAAAAAAAAAAAAAAAAAAAGAAAGTTTTATCTTTTGTAATACCACTAAATGTTGAAAGCATTCTTGCAAATAGTGTAAATATGATGTAAGTGTTATTAATGTTTATACCAACTGTATAAAACCTGTACTTACTCTTGTGAAATGTTGTGTTATGAATGGAAAATAATAAAAATATTATTGAAAAAAAAAAAAAAAAAAAAAAAAAAGAAGTGAAAACTGAAAAAGCTTCACTCAGAGCAGAAATGCTAGGGGCTGCCATAGCTGTCATAAGGAGACAAAGGCGACTTGCTGAGGGTGGTGACAATGCAAATGCTGCCAGACAACCCACAGTGAGGAGACGGAGAAAAGTGTACAGGCCCAGGGGTTACATGAGCTGGAGATAGTGGAGTGCTATAGAGTGGACAGAGACCTCCTGCAGCAAATTGTTGAGCTGTGCAGGCCACGCCTCACACACAGAACCAACAGAGGGGAACCCATCCCAGTGGAAACCAAGGTATGTGTTGGCCTAAGAATACTAGCAACAGGTACCTTCCAGAGACCAACTGGTGATATGATGGGGATATCACAGGCATCAGTCTCCAGGGTACTGCACCAGTTCCTGGATGCCATGTCAGCACATGTCGGTGATCATGTATATTTCCCCAATGCCCGTGAGGTATTGGCTAGCAATATGCGTCTCTTTCAGCAAATAGCAGAATACCCTGAGGTAGTGGGTGCAATAGACTGCACGCACATATGCATCAAAGCACCAGCCGGTGAGCGGGGTAGGGCCTACATTAACCGCAAGGGCTTCCCCTCCATCAACTGCCAGGTCATGTGTGATGCCCAGGGCATAATAATGAATGTGTGTGCTGGCTGCCCTGGAAGCTACCATGATTCCCATATCTGGCATCTGACGCAGCTGTAACAGACATTTGCCAGTGGGGAAATCCCACATGGTCACTTAGTAGGGGATGCTGGATATGCACTGGAGCCGTGGCTGATGACACCCATCAGAAATGCACACACACCTGAACAGGAACGCCATAATGAGGCACATGCACAATCACGAAATGTAATCGAGCGTGTGTTTGGGCTGCTCAAGACATGGTTCCGGTGCCTGGATACATCTGGTGGAGCCTTGCAGTACTCACCAACTACATGTACCCAAATTGTCATGGTATGTGCTATGCTACATAATATGATCCTGTGAAAACAGCTGCAGCAGGACCAGCATAGGGCCGGGACAAACAGCCCCCCACCATTGCCAAGTCAATCACAGGCAGAGCGTGACTTGGAGGAGGAACAACCTGAGCCTGCCCCAGTAGGCAGAAGGAGGCGTGCCCAGTATGCCTTGGCCTTGGCAAAGTGGCAACACATAGCACATACACTGGCTCAGTAGGGACCCTGGAAATGATACCTCTCTCCAACTCACACATATAGTAAAAGGGACGCCTAAGTTGACACAACCTGCTTTCAAACATGTACAGGGAGTGTAGTATGTGCATCCAACATAGGCAGCCCTGCAGCACCACCTGAGGCATGCCTGCCATGTGTTAAGCAATGTAACACCATGTAGTATATGCAAACTTGATGACCCTGACTAACATCCTACCCTCACCAAGCATGATGCCACAATATGAAGATGAGATGATCAATTGCAATAATTGGCTGAAGTATTGCTGTTAGTCAAAGGGGATCCAATGTGTGCCAGCCTAGGATGACATGCTGAGCACAACATGATTCTCCACCTGCTAGGGGTGGCATGCACCTCTCAGTCCTGGCCTTATGGATACTGGCAAAGGCTGTTGTTACCCCCAGCGTGCCTTGAATAGGTAAGGCTCAAAACACAAACCCACCTCCATATGTATCACAAGGGATAAGAACCTAGATGTAATGCTACCCAATGCCAGAAGTCTAAACAGCAAGATGCATGGAGTCTAAACTCCCCCAGCATGGAGAATGTTGATATCTGTTCTGTAACAGAAAACTGGGTCAAGGCTCACAACAGCACCCTAACACTACCAGGTTACACCTCATACTGTGCTGTACAGCCCCAAAACATGGAACAAGCTACAAAAGGAGGGTGACTAGCAATAATTGTCAAGGATAATCACACCCCCATGTTGGTACCACAACAAGAAGCAGCATGGACTAGCCATGGTCAAGTAACAGTGGCTAAAACTGCCTCCCAGTTTATAGCCTGCTACAGACTACCGTCCTGAAACCAGAAACTGCACTTAGCCTATGTTGGAATACATGAATATATCAAGCTCTCCAAACCACATTATATTGGGTGACTGAAAATACCCAAACATAGACTGGGAGCATTATTCTAGCTCCAACACCCTAGGACAAAGGTTCCTAGAATCCATAAACCAAAATGCTCAGGAACAACATACCACTCCCACAAGAGGGGTAAGCATACTGGATGTGATAATCAGCAACATGGATACCGGATGGCAAGATGAGAAGTGTATCCCTCACTAGTAAGATCAGACCATAGAGTAATCACACCAGATATACACATCCTGACCACAGTCCCTGGCCAGAAAACCACAGTGAAAAACATGTGTAAAGCAAATGCTGCACTCCTCCAAACTGATGTGGAATCCATTAAAGGCCCTGTGCATGTGCAAAATATGGGCCACACCTCAGAACCCATTATACAGGCATTCCATGAACACTGCCAGGAATGCATGGATTATGTAATCCCAAATAAAACCAACACACAATGCTATACACGCAGGCATCTGGCATGGTGGACCCCAGCCATTACCAAACCATGCAAGAGAATGAGGAAGCTACTACATGATAGAGCAAACCTAAAAAGGGAAGTAATCTCTGATCAGTATTATGGCAATAAAATATGTCCACTCATACAATCCACTAAGGCCAGCTACAACAAGTTGAATCTGTGAATCTTGAGGCAATGTTACACCTGCCCCATGTACACAGACAACTCTCTCTCTCATCCCCCCAAGAAATACAAATATATGTGAGAGATGCAACCATTTATCCAAACCAGAGGCTGAGCTCTCTCAACTCAGTACTGTCAAAACTAGTCAGGAGGAGAAGGTAACCACACACACCACAAACCCAGTCTCACATAGACCTATCACAACTGCAAACCAAAGACATGAACACAGAAAAACATTCCCGGAGGCTCTAATTACAAATACACCACATCAACAGCGGCCTCCAAAGCAGAAACCCAAGCAACCACTACCTCCAAACATAGCACATGCAACACATAGTACACAAAGCTGGTGTGCCAAACAGTCACAGGCCAGAAGGAGAAACAACATGCCTGATACAGTTGTAATAGGTGACTCCATAGTCAGACACACTGCTGTCCCGCTCACCAGACTGAACAAGGGAAAGGGTACAGTGAGCTGCCTGTAGGCTGCTACAATACGCCACATAACACAAGTACGCAGGTCACCCCAAAGCAAGTACAAATATGATGCAGTCATTGTCCATGCTGGTGTGAATGACCTGAGACGTACCTCCCCAGACTACATGAAAAGAGACATAGATGAGCTCTCCGATTATGTAGTCCAGGCCGGTATGACACTGACTTTGTGCAGCATCCTACCCTCACCAAGAATGATGCAACAGTACAAACACAGAATGATCAGCTTTAACAAGTGGCACAATTACTGGTGTCATTCCAAGGGGATCCAATGTCTGTCTGCTTGGGATGTCATGCTTGACAAGCCACGCTGCTTTGCCAGGGATGGCTTGCACCTGTTACCCCTGGGCGTCTGGATATTGGCTAAGGCTCTTGCCACCTCCATAGAGCCTTTTGTAGGCAAGGCTGAAAAGACTAACCCACCTCCCTAGAAAACATAAGTGGAAAGAAACATAAGGGTAATGCTGCCCAATGCCAGACGTCTAAACCTCAACATGCATGCTCCCGAGGCCCTCCCCAGTATGGGGAACATCGATGTCCGTACAGTGACAGAAACCTGCAGCAAGGCTCCTGAGAGCACACCAGCACTACCAGGTTATACCTCATATCATGCGTTATGGCCTCAAAACCTGGACCAAACCATAAAAGGAGGGGGAGTATCCATATTCAGCAAAGATACCCACACGTCCAGGTAACTGACAATGCACGAAGCATCGGAGACCACCCATGTGCAACTAACCATAGGCAAAACTGCTGTACAGTCTGTAGCATGCTACAGACCACACTCTCACACACAGGAACCCCACTCAGCCTTCCTGAAGACACTGGACAGTATGAATGTCTCACCAAATACCAAACAAGGTACTCACAAATTACCACATAGGTGGTAATCCATTACGTATGGAAGGAGTAAACAGGGACCTAGGGACACAAGTGGATAGTAACCTGTCATGTGACACTCACATTGCAAACGTGGCTAGGAACACCTTCTATATTGACCACCTTATCATGAAAGGATTCACATCTACATCAACAGAGGTCATTGTGCCCCTATACTGTTCTCTTATCAGGCCCATAATTTAGTACAATGCCTCATTTGGGATGTACCTTACCCGACACCTGCAGCATTTAGAAAGACCTCAAAGGTACCTCACCAAGAGGATAAAGGGTCTCAAATATATGTCATATGCTGCCTGGCTGTAGACACCCCAGCTGTATGCAGTCACATACTGCCTACGCAGAGGCGTTGTATGCCTGTTGTACAAGGCCATGTCCAACACAGGATTAATGGACATGCTCCACCCCAGAAAACCCAAATCCATCAGAGCTGCGAGAGCAAGAGATGTCAACATCAACACATAATGAAATAGGATGTGCTGGAGGGACAGATACATAACCCAGAGGCTCCCTACACCCTGGAACAGAATCCCACTCCATGTTAGGCAGAGCCCCCCAATGACTGTATTCAACAGGAATCTTGCCAAGTGGATGGGTGATCATAGATGTACACTGGGGGTCTTCACTGTGTCACGTCCAGACAGAGGCACAGTAAAGTAAATCCTAAATGGCCATAATATTCACATAGTAAGGGGTGGTGAAAGCCACACACACTCTGGCTAGGCTTATAAATGCCCTAGGGCAGATAGCCTAGTATGAACCTATGAACCTATGAGGATACAAATTGTACAGGACACTAAGGATAATCACAAGGCTTTCTTAAATGATGGTAGGAACCTTGTTGGGAATTCACAGATATGCTCTGAATCACTCAAATATTACAAACAATATACCAAACACACACACATTGCCAACATCCAACCTGACAGGTGCAGTGCAACCCCCCCCCAAAATGCCAAATATCTATCCCAGCAGAGTGCTGGCCCCCTGACATTGCAGATGCTGAGGTAACAGCCAGCATCTACAAAGCAAAACACACAGCATCAATGGTACGAGATGGTGTCCTGGGCTGAGTCCAACATGGACTCCAAGAAGAATGGAACGCCAAATAACACTACTGCTCAATGTCAGCCTTACCACAGGATATGTACCCAAAGAGCAGTGTACAACAACAGTGGTCCTTCTCCACAAAGGTGTTGCCTGAATGGATACTGCAAACTACCACCCCAGAATCCTGACAAGCTTGGTCTGCAAAGCTATGGAAAGGATCAGCATGTACCTCAGACATAAAGATATTGGGGACCTACTGACACTGGACCCTACCCAGTGTGGCTTTCTTAAGTGCAGATCCTGCCCTTAAACATGTCTGACTCATTTGAAACAGTCATTAAGGCCATTGATGAGGGAATGTGGTCCACACAGCCTAGCTGGACCTTGCAAAAGGCTTCCATACAATACCCCACGTGTTCATTATAGATAAGCTCACCAGCTTAAATATAAACCCCTATGTCAGTAGAGGGGTTGCAAACCAGACCAAGGACAGAACTGACATGGTCAGAAATGCTGCAGCCATGTCAGACTACAAACCAGATACAACTGGCATCCCACAAGGCTCGGTCCTGGGACCTCCCTTGTTTGGTATATATGTCCCATAGGTACAGGCCAACATGGAAGGACTGTGTCTGAACAAGTTTGCAGAGGACTACAAACTGGCCACCATATCTAACCCTCCAGCTGACACAAGCATCCCACAAAAGGGCCACATAGAAACAGACAACTGGTGCCATAGCCATGTCAGCAAGCTAATTGCAGAAAAGTGTATAGTCAACCCCTGTGGATATACAGTAAGTGCCCACCAATTACCACATGGGCGTTAACCCATTAAGTACTTAAGATGTAATAGGAGACCTGGGGACACAAGCTGATAGATATCTTGCATTGGACAAGCATGTGGCTGTAGTGGTTACAGAAACATACCATATACCCACCTAATCATGAAGGTAGTCAGATCTAGATCAGGGGAGGTCATTGTGGCTTTGCAGTCATCCTTCATCAGCCTCACAATTGAGTACAATGGCCCCTGTGGGATGTACCTCAGCAGACACCTCCATCAACCGGAAAGACCCCAAAAGTACCTCACCAGGAGTATCAAAGAGCTTGAACAGAAGCCATGTGTTGCCTGATTAAACAAACTGCAGCTCCACACAGTGCCATACTGCCCACTCAGAGGCAAGCTGTGCCTGATGTATAAAGCCATGTCCAAGCTGGAATCAATGAACATGCTGCACCTTGTACAATCTGAATGGCAGTGAGCTATGCACATGAGAGACCTGAACCCCAGCACTGACATACATAGGACATGCTGTACTGATTGATCCATAACACAGAAGCCACCCCCACTCTTGAGTAAACTCCCAGTACAGGTTAGCCAGAGAGTCACTCATTGACTCTCCTCAAGAGGAATCTTGAAGAGTGGATGGGAGATGGTAGGTTTACCCTGGGTATCACTGTTATGTCACGGGTAGACGGAGGCACAGTATACTAACCATGACATATATCATGGCAAACTCCAGTTACAATGTGTGTCGAAGGACAAACACACTCTCTGACTAGCATTAGAAATGGCCTAGGGCACATCGCTAGTGTTTGTCAATGTCCTCCTATGTTGTGGAATACACTACCAATGTTGGACAAGCCTGGTTTAAGTAGTCCATATCTGAACATAATGCAACATGGTCATATGTGCACAACTGGCCCCTAACCAGTCTGTTGTGCTCACTATGAAAATTTAAAGCAGTGATAGGACTAAAGCCCAGGATGCTGTCTACCACAGTGAAAGTACTGAACCAGTACACTATACAGTACTACAGTGTTTGGTCAGTATGAAAAGATGTTGACAACTGTATGCAAAGTATCCCATGCAAACCCTGCAGGCACAGTATAATCCCTGGTGTGTTCAGACACAAAGCAGTTGGCCAGTAAGTACACAACATGACACCCAACACACAACCATAAACGTGAGATATTGTTGAAGGTCACACTCATCCACAAATGTGGTGGACTGCAGATTTCAACATATGGAAAGCTCACACTGGGCATGCTCGCACACTTTGATAAATGAGAAATATGTCAGACAACATGCCATGGAAAGCCTAAACTGGGCATGCTCACACACTTAGGCCATATCTCAGTTTAGCAGTTGGCCACACATATCTGGTATTTGTACGTGTTATTCCAGGAACCAACCACATTACAGCAATCTGACCAGTGCACACAGTTAAATGACTACAGAGACATAAGTGATATAGTGGATCCCTCTCATATTCAAACATCTTCCACAGATACACAAGTTGTTCATAAAAACAGGGAATGCTATGGCAATAAAGACCTGCAAACAGTCTATCAGCAACAAATATTGTGCATCTGACAATTAAACATATGGGTGTAGAGGTCAATACTAGGCTGTTTGCCCTAGGGAATGAAAGCTTAGCCAGAGTGCACTTGGCGTCTGCCTCCCCAGTACAATTGGCTACTGTGCCACTGTAAAGTAGGTCACATAAGGCACCGTTTGAGGCTAGTGTGCTGTGCCTCTGTCAAGCAGGGACACAGTGGAGATCCCAGGGTTGAATTTGCTATGCCACATCCATGTGGCTGGTGTTTGCTGGAAGAGGGTTGGTGAGGATCTCTAAAAGTAAGTGGGCGTCAATAACAGACTGAGGGGAGCCTTATCTGCAGTGTCTGGACAATTTCACTGTCAACACTTTGTCGTGATCATTATGAGGGATTGAAGTGTCGTGCCAGTACTGTTCAGAGATGTCCTCCCTATGTGGGTTACTGCTCTGCAAATAGCGCGCTCTGCTAATGCGTCCATTTCAAGTGTCAGAACATAGTTTGGTAGGGGTTTGAATCCTGCAAATGCTCAGTGTGTGTGTTTGGGTGAGGGGGGTTAGTGTGTATGCAATCTTGTGTGAGAGAAATGTCCCTTTTGGCAACTAGAAGAACACACTGCAGGATGCACATTCCCCTTTCTAAACACTGATATTGTCAGCACCCTATAAGTACAGCCAGAGAAAGGAAACCTCCCAGTAATGCGAATAGTGCGCTTTGCTAATGCATCCATCTTGAGTGTCGTAACATAGTTAGGTAGGGGTTTGAATCCTGCAAATTCTCAGTGTGTGTGTTTGGGTAAGGGGGGTTTGTGTGTGTGCAATTCTGTGTGAGAGAAATGTCCCTTTTGGCAACTAGGAAAACACACTACAGGATGCACATTCCCCTTTCTAAACACTGATGATGTCAGCACCCTATAAGTACAGCCAGAGAAAGAAAACCTTCCAATAATGCAAATAGCGCACTCCGCTAATGTGTCTGTCTTGAGTGTCATAACATAATTAGATAGGGGTTTGAATCCTGCAAATGTGCAGTGTGTGTGTTTGGGTGAGGGGGGTTAGTGTGTGTGCAATTCTGTGTGAGAGAAATGTCCCTTTTGGCAACTAGGAGAACACACTACAGGATGCACATTCCCCTTTCTAAACACTGATGATGTCAGCACCCTATAAGTACAGCCGGAGAAGAAAAACCTCCCAGTAATGCAAATAGCACACTCGGCTACTACGTCTCGTACTAATGTCATAACATAGTTAGGTAGGGGTTTGAATCCTGCAAATAGCAAGTCTGTGTGTGGGGGGTGGGGCAAGTACATGTGTAAGAGAACTGACCCTTTTGGCAACCAGTACAACACACCAGCTGCTGCATATTCCAATCTCTAAACAGAGATAATGTCAGCACCCTACAAGTACAGCAGAAGAGGGCAAATCTCCCAGTAATGCAAATAGCACGCTCTGCTACTGCATCTGTCACTACTGTCATAGCACAGTTAGTTATGTCTTTGAATTCCACAAATACCATGTGAGTTTTTGTCACACAGAATGCCCATGTGTGTGGGTTGTTGTTCACAATAATGCATGACATCGATTAAACCAGTAATGGCAATGCACACATATGATGTATGTGTGTGCCAACTACACATATATACCTGTGACCTTCAATAGTTCCCATGTCTGACGCCTGCCACATGTGAATACATGGTATTTGCACTGGATAACATTATGACTGTGGTTTTCTCTGCAGGTGCTGCATGTGGTATGTGTATATACATTGTGAGTTGTATATGGTATCATCCTAGCAGCGAGGGATACACATCTGGTCTGGGGCATATAGTCTACATGTTGTTGATGAACAGGTGCTGCATGTTTTCACCTGTTGTGAGAGTGGTAACAAGTTGTTCCATAGCAATGCATTGACTACATGCTAGGAACCTTTCAGCTAGGGTGTTGTAGCTACAGTAATTCATCAGCATTCAGTAATACTTCAGCATTCTTGGTGAGAGTATGATGCCAACCAAGGTCAGGGTCATACCAGCCTGTGCCACATGCTCAGAGAGCCCTTCTATGTTCCCTATCATGTAGTCCAGGGAGGTACATTACAGGTCAGCCATAGTGGCATGGACAATGACTGAGTCATATGAGTCCATGCCTCTGACTGACCTGTATGCTTGTGTTATGTGGTGGACCATAGTGCCCCACGGGCATATCACTGTGACCTTCACCTTGTCCAGCCTGGTGAGCGGGACCTCACTGTACTGGACAATAAAGGTACCCAACACAACTGTAGCAGGTGTGTTGTCTAGCCGTACAGGCTGTGACTTTTTGGCACACAGGATTTGTGTGCTATGTGTTGCACGTGCTGTGTTCCGGCTTAACGTATGCCTGTGTGCCAGCTGCAGAGGTGTCTTCTGCTCAGGCAGGATGCTATTCTGAGGCTCCAAGAATGCCCCAGTGTGTTCATGTGTTTGGATTGCTGTCAGTGTAGGTCTACATCAGACTGGTATTGTAGTCACTGTAGTATTTCATGCCACCTGACAGGTTATGCCAGTACTGGGTTCAGAGTGGTTAGTCCCCAGTTTGGCTATGTGGTTGCATCTCACACATGTGTTGTATGTTCATGGGTAGGGGAGAGGGTTGACTGTGTACATGTGGCAGCTGTGACATTGCCACATGACTCACATATTCCACAACTGTACCATAGAGGTGACTGACAAGTGACCTTTGCACATGCTACCATAGTATTGTGATTGCCATGGTGATTAACAGCACATAGGGCCAATGGGGAACAAGGTACAGAAGGTGAGTATGTGAGGGTGTAGTGCCTGTGATTAGTTAGCTGGCATATATGACTGCTCACGTGGTCAAATGCCAGGTAAGTCATATGCAATGTGTCACAGGCAACGTACATGCGAACAGGACAAACAGTGACGTTCTGTCAAGTGAGACATGGACATACGTATAGTAAGCTATGCAGATGTCACTAGGAATCCACAGAAGCTCCGTAAATCTGCATTGCAGGTGGAATCAGTGTTCCTGGGTAACTGCAAGCAAACATGCATGCAAACAAAGCTACAGTAAGCAGGGCTGCATGTAGTCCATTGTACAACAAACAAGCTGTACCACTTCCAGTAGGTAACAGTGCAAATATGCAGGCACTATACACATGTACATGGAAATACACAGGTCAGATGGCCAGGGTCCAGTCTCAGCACACAAGTGTACAGACCATGTACCGTCAGGATGTACAATAACCGGACGGAAACCCAGGTGCTCATACCTGCACTAATACACATGTCAAATAACAGACCCTGAGCCTTCACTCAGTGGTTCCATACTTAGTAGGATGTATGCTACCTGTCCTGCCACCACAGTATCCCTGACATTTATGGGGACTCTCCTTCCTGTGAAAGTTAGTTTTGTGTGTTGGGGCTGTCTAGCATGGTATGAGGTGTGAGCTTGCAGTGCTAGGGTGCTCCTGTGTGTCCTGTACCAGTTGTGTAGTACTGCACACATATCAACATCCTCAAACATCCGCATTGCAGAGTCCAGTGTGGGCAACATGCCACTTTCAGTTTACATGTCCATCATTGCATCAATACTTTCATTACCTTATCCCTGTGCTACCTATGTATGTGGCCTTCTGTTGACATCCTTACCACCAGTATGCAAACATGTGCAGATGATACACTATGGTACTTACCATGGGTGTAGAAAACAGTACAAGACAATCATACCCTTACTGCATCAGGCATGCTGGGATATACCCACAATTATATCAGCACACTGTACTGTTAACAACATGATACTATTACTACACGTCTATGTAGTCACCCTGTGCATCAGCAACATGTTAACCTGTACCTGCACTGATGTTACAGATTGCAGGAGGTGGCACAGTTTCATCATATGCACAGGATGTGAACTTGGTATGCCTGAGTCTGCCACTGATACCACCAATTGACATGTATGTGTATGTGTGTTGGTGAGGGACAGCAGTACAAGGTGGGGCACTGTTGATGCAGTGTGTGCATGTATGCGGTAGCCCTAGGTATTGTCAATTCGCATGTGTGTATGGATGCACACAGTTCCACCTCATGGCTGCCATATACCGGTGTTTGTGGACAGCCACAGACTGTACCTGCCAGGTCATACAGATCAGTGTCTCTGGCCACGGACATGGTACCTGTGCCTTGCAGGGGTGCTACGGACCATATCCGGTACTAATCCAGACTGGGTACTGTCATCAGAAGAAGGTGTTCGTTGACTGGGCACAGATCCCTGTTGGGCCTGTCCAGAGCCACGTGCACGTGGTCTCCTGGGGTGGTCTGATGACAGCACAGACCCAGCATTGCTGAGGCTGCTGCTGGCACTATGGGGGCGGCCGCGGCCCTGTTGTCATCCGCGACGACTGCCAGCTGCTGCTGTTGCTGGCATACGCCCACGTCGACACCTCAACCATCCACCATTGTCCTGGCTCATGGACATGTAGTTGTGGAACTGATCTAATATGTCCCCACAACGTCTGTCTATGACATCGGTGAAATTACGGATGGCAGCCGCAATGTCACGCATACTGTCACTCATGGCTGTGCGACATGCTGTCAGCTCCCACAGACCCTGTCTGGTGTACCGTTCCATACGTGACTGTGCCTGCATGACAGCCCAAAACATAGCTGAGGTTGTAAGACCTCTGTGGGCATGTCTGACAGGGGCAGTATGCCCACGGATGCTCCCACAAGAACCCCTGGACATCTGTATGTGTGGTACCATCTCAGGGCCATGCCCATGGCTGCTGTGTGGGGAAGCATGTGCCACAGATGCCACATTACCCTGGTCAATGCCCACTGTATCCTGTCCATCACCCAGGGACATTGGTGACAAAGGATGTATTGGCAGGATGACTGTGCGCATTGATGGGGTTGTCAGCTGTGTACTGTCAATTGGCTGACCAATGACAGACCCTGGCACACCTTCCTGTGCCATTACACAGATATCATCATTATCACTACCCATGGCACCTGATTCAGGTTCCCTGCTGCATGACACCAGAGCAGCACCAGAACCTGTGGGAGGGAAACAGGAAACACAGTTTACAATGTCTACACAATGTTACCAGTGATGCACACATGCAGACATGCAGACATGCACAAATGCAGACATGCAGACATGCAGACATGCACACATGCACACATGCTCACATGCACACATGCACACATGCACATATGCACACGCACACAGGTGCACACATGCACACAAGCACACATGCACACAGGTGCACACTTGCACACAGATGCACACTTGCACACTTGCACACTTGTACACTACTCAGTATGCAAGATATCAACACACAGACACAGACACACCTGCATGCATACACAGAGCACTACTGATTGAGCCTAATATTAATATTACTATCAAGACTATTAAAGGTATTGTTAATACACACTCACCAGCATGGATAGGCTGCATTGCTGTTACACCGGAGGGACCTGCAGAAGTGAGGAAATTAATGTCAGTGGGCACAACTGTGCCATTGTTACTGAGTATGATACAGGTCAGTAGTACAACAGTTGCCTTTCACAGGTCAGCTGCTGATATTGCCCTTGCACATTAAATACTATGATGACAGCTACAAACCAAGGACACACCTCACACATGCATTAACTACCAGTGTACACAACAGTCAACTATACATATGGCATATTACCTGCACGCT
This sequence comes from Protopterus annectens, assembly GCF_019279795.1. Lineage (NCBI taxonomy): Eukaryota > Metazoa > Chordata > Ceratodontiformes > Protopteridae > Protopterus > Protopterus annectens. The sequence continues at coordinate 1,195,073,554 of NC_056741.1, forward strand.
CATAGTCATGGTGCTGTGTAGTTCCAGCCTCCATCATAATGCAGGTCTGCTGCTGTTGTTGGTGGGCTGGAGCCACAACACTTAGGAGTAGTCCCTCCAGTCTGGTGAGTGGGGGATGTGTAGCCACCCCACCACCTGTGGCAACCTGTTGCCTGTGGATATCCGACGCATGCTGACGGACATTTCTGATTAAATCACTGCAGTGATGTCGTACCTGCTCATATGTCCTATTATGCGTGCCTATGTCATTTACCTGACGGACCAGGTCTTGCCACAGTGCAGCCCTCTCCAGCTGATTCTGGCTGGTGCAGGAAAAGAGTATTGCAAAATCCCACACCAGGCTCTGGTATATTTCCTCATCCTCAGCTGCAGAGTATGCCGGATTGTGCTGGTGAACCATGGTCCTGAAAAAGACAATAAAATGATATCAGCAAAATATGTCAGCAGAATTTGGCATACATACTGCACATGCTACTCGACTGTTGTGATACAACATATCTCCCATATATAGCATCTGTCTGTCTATTGGTGGATACACATGTAAATGGCCAGGTATCAGTGCTCAGCCAACAACTGTGCAACAGTACCTGGCACACTCCATACGACATACTACCAAATCCCAGCAGTCAGCACACTGATTCAGGTCCAAAGCACCTCCTCACTCTGGGGGTTTGTATCAAGGTACTGTATGGGGAACATCATTAACTACTATGATCTGACCACAAACTAATCGCCCTGGATATACATATCCCACCTCCACCACCAGCACAAACGACTACAGTGAATAACATTCCAAACGCAAACTTTACACTTCTTAAGACTGAGATGGTATCCTTTAAGCCCACTGGGCCAGTGGAAGCCACAACACACAATGCTGACTCCTTCACAAATGATTTCTACGGACATCTCCGAGAATGCATGGATCATGCAATCCCATATAAGACCAAGACACTCTCCACAAAGGGAAAGCATCCTGTCTGGTGGACCCCAGCCATAAACAGATTGTATAACAAAAGATGGAAGCTACTGCAAGACAGAGCATAATTCCATAAAGGGAAGGCATGTCTGATCAGCACTAGTAAAGAGCTATGTTCTCTCATACAAACATCCATGGGCAACTTTGAGAGGGAAATCAACAGGGACACTACAGATAACCACAAGGCCTTCTTCAGTTATATTAGAAACCTGGTCAGAAACCCTCCAATATGCTCATAGTTAGTACACAACAACAAATAATTCACTGAACCCACAGATATTGGCAACATTGTGGCAGACAGGTTCAGTGCAATTTTCCCCCCTCCCTCTCTTCCAAATGAAGACATACTTATCCCAGCTGAATGTAACCTCCCTGTCATCACAGATGTCCAGGTGAGAGCCGCCCTCAGAAAAGCAAAAAACACTGCATCAATGGGACCTGATGGTATCCTCGGTTGCATGCTACATGAACTCCAAGAGGAGCTAAACCCGCATATAGAAGTGCTATGTAACACTAGCCTGACTACAGGATATGTACCTGTACACTGGTGTACAGCAACAGTGGTTCCACTCCACAAAGGAGGCACCTCTACATACCAATACAATACAACACAATACAATACAATACAATATGCTATTGCCCCTGGGACTACAGCAGCATACTGTTCTGCTACCCTGACCCTTGTGACACATGTGATGTGATGGTACCTGCTCCTGTCAAACAGTTACACAGGGTGACTCATATGGCATATTACCTATCTGACTAACATTCAGCAGGGGTATGTGTGACATGTACTCATGGGGAGTCTTGCTTCTTAACACTGTGTGGGTTATTGCAGGGTATGTCTTATCTGTGGGTAGGAACCTGTACCTCCTGCATGTGCTCTCTACTGCGGTGACAAGGACGACACACAGCGGTCATTTAGGTTGTGGATGGTGTGAGGTGTTACTATGGTTGTTGGACATCTGTCATGGGTGTGACTTAAGTATGTAAATCCAGGAGAGGTAACCTCTATGTGGGTAGTATGTGTGCACTCTGTGGTGTTGTCAGTCACTGTGCATTGGTAATGTGTTTGAGTGCATTGTCACAGTGTCGTACATGTCACTGTGTCCTTCTCCATATCTGTAGCTGTCATGTGAGGTACATACCGTGGCAGACATTGTGTGGTGTGGAGGGGTACACTGACCTACATGTCCATAGCTGACACACCATGTCTGCTGACACATACCATGTACAGGTATTCCAAGAATAGTGTGCCACTGTGACTATCATTGGGGGGCCTATTGTGCACGTTTATGACCCTGTTCACCCCTGACACATGCAGTGGTGGGCAGCCAATCACATATCTGGTGGTTACTGGTGTAGGTGATTTGAAATGGGGTATGGTACTCCAGTTTCGACACTGGTGTTCACTCCATGCCTTTGTCACCAGGCACCTGTTGCAATACATCTGTACACATGTGCCTCACTCAGAATATATATATATATATCTCTCTCTCTCTCTCTCTATATATATATATATATATATATATATATATATATATATATCTATATGTATATATATATATATATATATATATATATATATGTCTGTATACATATACACATATATATATATCGATGTACATATATTGCTGTAGATATGGAGAGGGGGGAGTGTGACAGAGAGGGGGTGAGAGTGACAGAGGGGGTGGGACAGGAGGAGTGTGAGATAGTCATATACAGTCATATCTGTAGATAGTCAGATCTGTCTGTCTATGTATATGTATCTACATATATCTATATCTGTATGTGTGTATTACATATATATGTTTGTACATATTCTATCTATCTACATCTGTCTATGTATTCCTACATCCCTCTCTATGTATACATATATGCATATTATATATATATATATATATATATATATATATATATATATATATATATATATACACATACATACATATATTGACATACATACGTATCCATATGATAGATAGTTATATCAACATGTTTTTTTACAAAACTGTATACACACACTAACATACTGCTAAACATACATAACTGTGAAACCTACATTGTACATTGCACTACAACCTACATTCAACCTACATTGATATGTGCACATAGATGCCCTCACATACATATGTATGTACAGCCTTCACTGATAGTTGCTGTATGTCCCCTGCCCTATGCACATCTTCATATACATATAGATACAGACCAATGACACATATGGAGGGTTCACAGTATGTAGACTTTTAAAGTATTACTTTACATTACCTGTGTTTGTCACAGCTGCTTGCGTTGCCTTTTGGATCGGTGTCCTGCTGCTGCTGCTCCAGTTGACAGATGACAGCTTTCTAGTAGGTTTTGTTAATAAGTGTTTTTGTTTGTGTTTTTCTCTCTCTCTCTCTCTCTCTCTCTCTCTCTCCCTACCTCCAGAGGGTGCAATGAAAGTATTGCATGTGTGGACTGGGAGTACAGCATGGTTTTGTAGGTATCTGCATATGTCCATGTGATGGCCTCTGCACCAATTGTTAGCCAGCATTTGCTAATTGCATGCAGCCAGTTGTGTACTGATTGCAGTTCTCACTGTGATTTCAGGACAGTGCTATAAAAAGGTATGTGAGATAGGCGTAGCCCTTTCAGATTTTAAGGGCAAGGACCATGCTGGTATGCTGTGGACACTGTTCTGTGAGTGTAAAGGTTAGTATCTCTCTCATATTTCCAGCTGTGTTGTAGATTAACATTTCTCCATTAATTTCTCCAGTTTCCTGTACTAAATGTGTATGTACAATGACACCTAAGACTACTACTACTGTTAATGTGGGTGTGTGTGCTTTCCTGTGGGACATGTGGTGTAACTGGTATATAGCAGTGGCTCTTGCACTTTGTTGCTATGGCTTCATTATTTGCCCTTTACATTCACTACTTGTATGCCTGCTAGGTGTCTTGACTGTAGTGTGTTGCTGTGGCTTTCCTATCTTCCATGTACATTCACACCTTGGAATGCTTGCTGTATCTGATAGGGTGTTACTGCATGCAGTGTGGTCTGGCCATGGTGTGGGCCTTGACATCTATTAGGGTATTTGAGTATGCTGCTGAGCAGGCCCCAGAGACTCTCAGGTGCATCTTTTATCTGCCTCATGGAATGGTACATATCAGTGGGGTACACCCATTAAATTGTCTGGTTTTCTGCAGTTGTGACTGTGGGTTAGCTTGAGCATATGTATTACTACACTATTTCTGCCGTGCAAGTGGTGCATACTTTCAGTACTTCATAGTTACCATTGCATGTGTTGTAACACCTTTCTGCCTACTGTTCGTACATTTCACAGAGAGTCTGTGGGGCATCCCTCTAACTCAGTCACTGTTTCTATGTCTAGGCTCTTAACTATTCAAATATGGCAGTGTCATACCTCTCAAGTGTACAGATATTTGCAGGATGTCCACATTTTTGCCTCATATTTTGGTCCATATCTCATAAAACAGCTTTTTCTGGCAAATCACTCAGGGCTCAAGTCAGACTATAGTGACAAACATTTCAGTTTCAGACTTCGTACCCTTCCAAAAATCCAAAATAATGGAAAACCTGTTACTCTCTCAACTGTCTAAGTTTGTCGGAGCAATATTTGAAATGTGTCCCTGTTTTTGGGCCTTTGCTCCACATTTTTTATTACTTAGTCCAGATGTCTTGCTGTAAGAGGTTGTGGGGTATGGGCAGTGATTATCCTGCTGTGAGTATTTGTGTGGCTTGCAAGGTGCTACAGTGACATTATTACCTACTAGTTACCAACTAGCATGGCTTTTTCTGTTCACAAACTACTATTATAGAAATCCACTACATTTGACAGTAAATATACATGACATGCTTTGTGTACTACACATCCTATATTCCCTTTACATTCATTCCTACTATTGCATGATATATTTATTGAAGCACAATGTTCTTATATAGCAGTCATGGCTTAGTGGTAAGTCATGCAGACTATTGTTTCCAAGGTCCTGGGTTTGGGACTGACAGTGGGATTTTATTTTGCTTTTGAGCAGACTACAGGCCTTGTCATTCAGAGTGACTAAGGCACTTTTAAGCAGTTGTAAGCGGGTTAGCGCTGGTTTGCTCGGAGCTCACGCATGCGCACTAGCATTTAGCTCCGCGCACACACGCGCATACCCGCTTACAACTGCTTAAAAGTGCTTACTCTTGCGCACACCCGCGCTAATTTCTTTGAAAGAAATGAAAATGGGGAGACAGGAAAGTGGTGAAAAAGGGGTCACAAAGAGGGTAGGACAGTAGGGAAACAAGCTCGGGTTTTGCAGGAGGGATGTAGGTAAGGCCCATAGCTGCCCATTTCTTCATCAGCAACAGCTGTGCATATGTTTGTAATTTGGTGTGACATTTGAAACCTTCCACCCCTGAGAGAGGTGTAAGGACAACAATAATACTTGTTGTACAGCCAATTGTAATTGACAGTTTCCATGTCCAGCAGACATGTGTGCAAAATGGGCAGCTATGTATGGGGCGTAATTTGTTTGTGGGTACAGAGTGCCCTTTTTTTTTTTTTTTTCAGGTGAGAGTGGTATGTCAGGTACAGGAAGTTGGTATAGCTGGGGAGGTAGGTTGGGTAGGTTAACAGACAATACAAACAAGACGCATACAGGGGCGGTGTATGACGCATGTGGGGGGGTTACACAATTGACAGGGATGGATGTTTGGATATCTTGAGCCCATGAGCCCACAGATGGCAACAGTGGAACTGAGATCCCCACCCATGGGCAGTTGCCACTGTGCCTTCACTGCCCAGGACGGGGCTGTGCTGGGGGCTGTATAGGCCGGGCAGCAGGCACGCCCGTGAGTTGTGCCACCCGTGTCTCAAGCTGGCGTAGGGTCCCAAGCACAGCGTCCCGGATCTCCCTACGCACCACAGTCCGGACACTACGGAGGGTGAGTGGATGTTCTCCTCCGGCCACACTTGCAGAGGGGGGACGAGCCCCATCCCCTGCAGCGCTTCCACCCGCAGGTGGCACAGGGTCACCGGAGGAGGGTCCGGCCTGGGCACTACTGCCAGGTGCACTCGCCAGCTGAGGTGGGAGAGGTGGGTCCGCTGGAACCCGCCTTCCCTGTCGTCCTATGTTTTGCATTATGTTATGACAGTTTGGGTTAGTAACGTACAATACCATTCACAATTAGTTGTAACAGCATGCATTAGTATTCCCATTAACCAAACACCCATATATTCAAGCCATTGAACAGCAAGCATAACACATGCATAATTTGAACAGCAGTACACAATCCAACAACATGCAGGGTTGATTGATGGCAACAGGCCATCAGGTTTGGATGTATGAACAGGGCAGATGCATCAACGTACATGCAAATATGTATGAACCAACAGAACAAATGTCCAGGGGTGTTAATTGTGATTGCACATACCAATTTCACGTGGAATGGATTATATGTGGTTATAGGGTAGGGTGAAGAAAATTTAATTAACAACTTCAAATACCAATACATATGCTGTACATTTCTACTAGCTGCAGATATATACACACTACAGTTCTGCCTACAGTTTCCTATGTGATAACTACTTCAGGTTGGTGATAGGAATGTTACTGCTACATCAATATACATTTCATTTTTATTCATACACATTCATATCTGGCTCTGTTCAGCTACATCATCCTGCTACATTTGCTTTATATTGCTATAGACAACTGTGGATGTTTGGTATTTCAGACAACCATACTATCTGCATATTGCAGACTGAGAGCAACATATCCAGATTTTGGGACACACATTCCAGCTGCAGTACCGTTTTCAACACATGTTACTGTTTGGTTCTGCCTGTCACATTCATTTCATTCTGTACTGACTGCAGTATATTTTATTCAGGAGTTATTACTACTTTATTGGTGGATTCATACCTCTTTCTCACACTCTCTCACTTGTTTTATTTTTACAATTCAGGATGGTACTTAATTCTAGGCTTTATTGACATGTTTTACCTGTAGTTATAACAGTCCTTTCCAACAGTCTCACTTCTGTCATGTTTCTGTATTTCAACAGGGATATATTTCACACATGTGTTTTACTCAGCTTCTGCAGCTGTACTTTTCAGCCTGATGCAGGTTATGTACTATTATATTACAAGTGGGACATCTTTATTTCAGACTTGTTTCATTTTTATGTTTGGATTACAGGCTGCATCACACTTTTGTAATCAAGCAATACTTGCAAGCCCTCTTACACTGTTACTTGCACATTTTATTAATTAGTGACTACACTGCACTCTTTTGCTAACTGTCATACTTATATATTTATTTACAGTTACAGGGAAAGAATTACTGACCTGCCTGGTGGCGCAACCGCGCCAGCCTATCACCATAGGCTCGACGGTTCGCAGAACGGACACCTGCATCTGTAATATAAATAAAGTAATATTGGAATACACATCTCCATAATATCAGCTAGGTTAATTTCTTACATAAATAATTACATGTGACTTACTCAGTGGTGGGGCGTTGGGTATTTGCCGGGCCTTCTGGATCCAACGGTTCAGTTGGTACTGCTTCCGTCTCTTCAGATCCGCATGGTGGTGACGGACCTGCTCACCAGTCCTTGGTATTCCTGTGGCACTGGTGAGATCATGAGCCAACCGGTCCCACGCCTCAGCCCTATATGCTCCCCACAGGACCTGGCCCTGCATGAGTTGGACCTCATGATTATGGACGAGGAGCCAAACCATATATTTGGACTCCTCAATGCCCCACCTCTGTGCTCGGAAGCAACTACCCTCACCTACACCTGACATCCTGGCAGCAAGTCGGTTCTACAATTGGTTATGCTGTGTATTCTCGCCTATGGGGCTTATATATGCCGTTTTTCCCGCACTTATCTGTGATTGGCCATTTTGGAATTGTATCAGCTTCACAAAACCTGCTTTGTCATGCTCCTCTTTCTATTCATTCCTATATATATGCTATTACTGCATTTCTAAGTGCACCTGTCATGGCTTAGTGGTTCAGTACTTTGACTATGGTGCATGGTATCCTGGGTTCGAGCCTGGCCATTGTTTTTTATATTTTATGACTGTCTACACAGGCTAGGAGGTGTGTCTGTGTAAAGGCAGTTTTGATACAACTTGCTCAACATTGCCCGTCAGTTAGCTTGTTGGCGCGGTGTGCAGCTCCGCGCAAATGGGTCACACTGGCTTACGCGTGGTTTGGCTGTCAGCACGCATATTACGCTCAACTCAGCTACAGGCACACAGTTTCAGCATGTTAAAACGCTGCTCAAGCCCGGGCACTCATTTTACACCTGTTAAACCACTGCTCACCTACGGGCACTCATTCTACACCTGTTAAAACGCTCAACTACGGGCACTCATTTTACAACTGTTAAACCACTGCTCACCTACAGGCAGATATCCTCAACTTGTTAGACTGTAGCTCAGCTATGGGCACATCTCACATTTTTTTTTTATTTTTTTATCTCACATTTCTTCAAAATACATGGCCCATTTCATTACATTTTACATAAAATATAATTTTATATATGTACATATATGTCAGGGACTTGTTTTGTGCTTATTTCACTAAATATAAAAATTGATGTTGTGGGGGCTCGAACCATGACTGCCTCCTCTTCAGCCAACATCTCTACCGCTATGCTATTGCTTCTTGGCTTACTTTGCATATTTAGTTCTTATATGCTTTTCCACTGACTGCTAACTGTGGCTAAGCGACGGGCACGCCCGCGCAAACGAGCGCACTCACGGGCAAACATCTTTACAACTTAAAAAAAATATATAAGATGTTCATTTATACATTTTATGTTCATAGTCTGTGGGGGCATGTGTTGTGTTGTGTTTATTCACATTTACACGGACTCTGTCGTGGGAGTTTACTTTCGGGACTTTTACTCTTCTGGGGGCGTCTCCGTTTGCAGGGCTTGCCCTACGGACACGCCCCCTACTGTCTTCCATGGACCGTGTTAGCCTTAGGTGTGATTCAGCATGCCCTCATGCATATGCATGACATGCTGACGTCACACAGTTTAACTGCAGCCTCTGTGCAAGCCTTGTAACTCTTACACGGAGGCTTTGTGAATCCTGCCCTTGATCAAACATATATTTTCAAAGTTTTGTAATGTCGATTTATTTTATGTCAAATCTACAATGTCAAAATGCCCTTCCTGTTCTACATCCTGGGCGGCAAATGGGTTTTCATGCTCAACTCCCAGAAATATCGAATGTCAAGAAACAGTTTTACCATGTTCGACATTTGGGAGGAAAATTGTTTTAAATTTTGACATTTTAGTTCAGTGTGTTATGATCTCTTGCACAAATGTATTTCATTCATTTGATCGTAAACCAATATTCAAATTATTACCTACTTAGGAGAAATAATTAATAGACAGACAAACAAACAAACACAAATTGTGTCTACTGCACTGACTTTAGACTTTGTTTTTGAGTGCATTGACTAGTCTTCTCTTTCCTAAAATGGTATGGCTCCCATAAGGGACATGGAGGATAAAAGACAACCATTCTCCATTGCTGTTCATGAAATCATAACTGCCGTGCACACTTACAAGTAAGCCCTGGAAGGAGTACTATAACATGGAAGCATCTCAATACCTCAATCTGAGCAAACAGCTCCAAAATAAAAGCAAGTCTTAATGACCACAGTGTGAAAAGTTATTTCCAAACTCAACAATCTATGTACAAGAATAATCCAAGCAATAGTTTGTACTTTATCAATAATTACTAAAGCCTGGAAACTTGTTAGCCCAAACCCTTCCCCAAGAACTTTTCTACTGATGTTGCAGTTAAAAGAAATCAATCCTTTCTCAGTGCTGCACTGTTGCTAAGTAAGGACTGCAATGGATGTAGTCAGTTTCATTGTCAGTTTTCAATTAAACCTCATTATTTGAGTCTGATGAAGTGAAAGGGTTCAAAGACAGATATTTATTTTATGTGCTTAATCTCCCTGCAGCCCCCATAGAGGATTATTTCCCCTTATACTCCCTTACTTAATATAATCAACTCCAAAGTTGTATAACACTGGAGTAAATAATATAACTTGGATTTTGAGCCTGTTCACTGAACTGGTCTTAAATAATTGAGTTTTGCTGAAGACAGATCTAATGAAAACAACCACCAACCATATTACTTACTCTTCTTCCATGGCAAGCCCAGCACATTTACAACCAGTTTCAATTAGTTTTAGCTGGAGACTTTTGAAGAAGCATAAACCATCTTTGCATGGAATACCTATGCCTAACAGCTGATGCTATAACCTACCTTTCTTAATAAGATCCTCCTGAAACTTTCTATACTGGAAAGGATGTTGTCATTGCTGTTCTTAAAGAGATCCCCTAAGTTAAATTCCTATGACATGTATTTATTTATCTATTTTTATTTAATTGACATTTGTTTACTGGGAAAGTCCGACTGGGCCAGAAAGTGCCCATTTTTCAGCAGAGGCTCGTGGAGAAAAGCTCCACAATTACAGTCTTCCAAAATCAAATACAGATATTCTAAATCACAAAGTATCATGTTACACTACAAACATCAAGGACATATTTTCTAAATCACAAAGTATCATGTTGCACTACAAAACATGAAAAAAATGTAATGAGAAAAAAAAAAAACATAGAACATATGTTTCATAGTAGAGTGCAATGAAAAACAATAACATGAGATGAAAAAAAATATGTGAGGAAAAACTCAATAGTCATTATTATTTATTAGATAGATTAATATGTGATACATGAGAACTGAGACAATTCTAATAAGAAATTTAAAGCTATATTAGAGATTACATGATTAGAGACAGTCAGGGAAACTGAGTGATGTCTTAGTATGAGAGAAGTGTTCATAGAAGGAAGAAGGAGCTTATAAGAAGAGTGCATGGTAGGTTATCTTCAGTAGCTTATGTGAGTAGGGAGGAAAGAGCAAGAGGTAGAGGAAAGGTCTGCAGAGATTAATTAAATAAGGTAAGGTAGTAGGGAAAACAAAAGAAAGGAATGGAATAGGAAGCTGGAAGAGGGTTGTGAAGTATGATTTAGGCTGAAAGGGGTGAATAAGTTCAGCCGGGACTGGCACAGGAACAGGTCCATCATTTTGTAAAGTATTCTTTTAGGGAAGATTTTAAAGGTAGGTAGGTTAGAAATAGTTCTGGTAGTTAGAGGTAAGGCGTTCCATTTTTTTTGCTACTGAGTACAAGTATAGGCTTTGTCCAGGGGAATTATTTTGGCTAATTTATGGTGAGAAGTTGTTTGTCTTCTGCTCTAAGAGTTATTTTAAGGAAATATATTTTGATTAAAGGGGTAATAGTGGGACAGGCTAATGTTTTGTGCATGATTTTATGTATTGTTATAAGTAGAATATAGAAGAGGTGGAGGGGGAGTTCCAGCCAGCTAAGGGTATGCAGAGCTTTACAGTGATGGGTAAAGGAGGATGAACTGTAGCAATTTATTTGTAGCAGCTTTCAAGTTTGCTTTTATGGAGGATTGTAAATTGGTTAAAACTGGTTCTCCATAGAGTAGGAAGGGCAGAAAGTAGGTTTTGGCTAGAGTAATTTTTGTGGTTGTGCTTAGAAAGTGTTTGTTTCTGTATAGTATGCATAGTTTGTCATGGGTTTTCTTGATATCGCTTTGGATGTGGAAGCCAAATTTAAGCCTGTCATTTATTATGACTTCTAATAGTTTGGTATGGTGGACTAATTCAATTTCAGTGCCCTTTGCTGAAAAGATTTTGAAATATACTTTGTTAGGGGTATGAATTTTTGGGTACCTGTCAAATCTTCGAACGCTCAAAATTTAGAACATTACATGGTCGAGACCAAACGTTCGAAATTTTGAGTGCTTGAAGATGGACTTTCAATGGCACCGTATGGTGCAGATAGGGAAAATTTCCCTTTTCTGTACTGAAGTGCGGTCTCGGTCTTGGTATATTTAAGTGGGGGGGGGGTGCAGAGGGGGCTTGCCCCCTTGCCTACACTGTTAAAGTGTTTTTTTCTGTGTTTTCTTTTTTTTTTTATGTTAGAACATCCAAATGTCGAACATTTGGTCTCGACCATGTAATTTTCGACATTTTGGATGTTCAAACATTTAACATAGACCCGAATTTTTGAGGTAAAGTGAAGTTTTTTTGGGGGGGGGCTGAGTAGGAGTTGTGCTCTTGTAAGCCAGGTTTCAATGGAGATGATAACCTGTTGAGTGATTTCTTGGAGGTGAGGTAAAGTGTTTGAAGAGCAGATGAAGATGAATGTAGGTTATTAATAAAATATTGAATAGTAGAGGTCCAAGGATGGATCCTTGTGTGATTCATGTGGCAGTTGGAAGGTATGCATAGATGGATCCTTTCCATTTTCAGCTTGTTACCTGTTGGCAAGATAGCTTGAGAACCATTGAATAGATAGAGATGATAGCCCCAGGTGGAAAATTGATTGAGGAGTTTACTGTGAGAGGCCATGTCAAAGGTGTTTGTTTCTGAAGTATTTCTAGATCTAAGTTTATTATAATTGCAAGCTTTATTGACAGCATCATGCTTTCCATCTCACCACTATTCTGACCTGAGTACCCAAATTAAGAAAAATGTAATCACCTGCAGCTCACTCATCACTTACGTAAACATGGTACTGTCTCTCCATAACTAGATGACACTCAATCCGTCCTCCTTCTGTTCTTTCAACTAATAATAACTGAGTTTATACAAGGATTCTCAACTGGTGCTAAATTATTTTTTGATGTACTTAAATACTTTGACACTTGAAGCATCACCTCCTACTGCATCACTTAGCCTACTATGGCCTGAGCTTGTTATCAGTTTCTTGGTTCCATGTCTACTTGCTGGATCTGTTTGGGTCTGGGAATGTGCTGTTGTGTTATCAACTTTTTCAAATCAAGCTAGAATTCCACAAAGATCTGCTCTCAAGCCAGTTCTGTAGTTGTAGCTTTATCATTGATATAAACTCCCACTGTAAACCTTCCAGCTTAATTTAATATATAAACAACACTGCACTGTTTTGTGCAGACCTGGGAAACAATGTTTCTCTCAGTAACAAATTAGATTTTCCAAAACTGAAAACTAACTTATAAAATCTGCTTTCCACCTCACATGAGATAAAAGCAAAACTGTGCTCTTTTCACCAAATACAAGTACAACTACCAGACTAGCACACCGTTAAATCTCTTCCAGGAATAACTTCTTACTTAAAGTTAATAATTTCAAAAAAATTGGTTGGTGAAGTAAAATTCAGTCATTGGATGAAATCATATGAAATATGTTGCACTGAAAACAAGTAAAAAATTAGCACAGCCCTGTTGTGCAAAATAATTCATGATAAAAATCAAACTTCACAGTAAATCATAACCTGCTCATCTACAAAAATAACAAACTCAGTCTTGCCCTAAATACAATAAGATGGTTTCAAAGTTGCCCTCATAACATTCTAAGTATTTATTGGAACCTGAGTTTTGATTGAGGGTACTATTAATGCAGGAATTTCAAAAGGATCCATCCTTGGTCCCCTGTCATTTTTCTCTGTTCATCAATGCTATATCCACTGACATGCCCAACTTTAATTTAGTCCTTCATTCAGATGATGTTTTGCTACTTGAGTCATGTAATAACATCTTGCTCCTTCAGCAGAAACTATAATCTAACTTTACAGATTTATGCCAATAGACAAACTCATTCTCCTAATCAATCCCCCGAAGTCCAATATCATGACATTTGTCAGGCACCCCCACAAAAATTCATTGAATCCACATGTTTAATTATTACTGATATAGAGCATAACCCAGTACCATTAATAAAAGAACAGAAATATGTAGGGTTTACCTTAAAAACTACTCTTTCATTGGTCAAGCATACTGACAATATTGTTATCAAACACTCCACCAACTGAAACGATGCAGAATAGAATAAAATCTCACACCTCCAGCTTGCAATGCCTTAGCTAAAATGTGTTTATTTGCAAAACTCAATATGGGCTTCCTCTTGTAACTTAACATTCCATCTCAAACACATGCAACATACAAAGTACTATAAACAAATCCTGCAGATGTGTTTTTCTTCCAGAAACAGCAGTGTAACTGGCTATCTGTAAATGAAAGAACCACGTTTCTATTTAGATATCAAATCTACACGTTGATAAAAAAGGGACACTGCCCCACTTTAAAGCAAAACTATGAATCATGTAGCCTAACTACACACTTAGAGACAGCCAAGAATATAGAATCACCCTAATTAGACGTCATTTTAAAACCTCCACAGGAGACAGATCTATCTGTAGGCTAAGCTCAGCTATTTGGAATCTGCTACCTGTAGAAGTGAGGCAGCAAGTTATGTAGAAATAAACTAAATGAGCTTCTTTTGCCTGAAGGGACTTCCCATCCTCTTCACCCAATCATTCTGGTACTCACTTTATGGTACATCTTCCAAAGTCCCTTTCAGGTATATCTCCGTAGCAATAATAGTGTCTTGGCCCTCTGCCCTTCACCAGCCTGATCACCTGTATATTCTTTATTCTGTTTCAGCCCTTACAGTCCTCACGTTTTGCAGTCAGTGCATCAATAGTTTATTTCAGCTCCTTCATTTCAACTTCTAACTGATGTACACTAGATTCCAACACCTCCATTCTTCCACCAGCCACCATTACCACCACTGCCTCTTGGCTCATCACCAGCTCTTCCCTATGAATGTCTCCCAGCTCTGCTCACAAATTTCACAGTCAAGCCTAGACATTTGCTTCAATATTTCCTTTTTTTTTTTTGCTTCCTTTCTTCTACCACTCATTCCTTCCACCATTCATTAATGCCACAGCACCCTTGTTCAAACCTAGCTTCTGTTTTCACTTTAGACTAATAGTTCTGCCTACCGTAACATAGTTTTCTGCAAAGTCAATGACAGAGCTTACCTTCTGTACTGCTATCTTGCTTCATGTCTCAGCAATGTCTTCCCCACATACGTTTTGTAGCCTTTGAGCAAGCCACCTGAAACAACTTGAAATTATCAACAATTTCCTACTAGAAAAATCACAAGGTTAAAAAAACTGAACAATTCAGAAACACTTCTGGAGTTCTTACTATATTATTTTTCTTGTAAATCTATAAAACAATGTCTGAACCTATTTCCAGGTCTATGTCTGGAATGGAGTACTAGAGTTGCTAACTACACATTTGGGAATCTTAAACTGAAACATGCATATTGAAAGCAGAAGAAAATGTGGCAGGTATCTTACAAAACACCTTCCAAGATCATGGAATGCAAACAGAAGTCAGTCTTGATGTTATATATATGGAAAATAAAACTGTATCAATATGGCATTATGGCATTCATCCCTCTTGGTAGACAGCACATCAGGTAAGGTTGACAAATGGACTTATGAACCTATGCATTAACTCCCATCCACTCTTGATTCACCTCATCTGGATACAGAACAAATACACAGCTAATTAAGTATTTTTCCCCAAGGAAATACAATTCCAGCTCTACGTCTGACTGTCTAAAACAGAATTGCTTCTGCCTGTACCACACGTGCGATAAGCCTCATATAATTAACCCTCCAGATGTATTTCTCTACATAGTAATTGCTTTAATAAACTGATACTGCACGCTGTTATACTGACAATGTACTTTCTGCATGTTTAATATCCTCAGAATGGATTACTAATTGTTATTTGTGGCATTCGGATGAACTAGATGCCTTACGCACTGCTTTACTGTATAACACAATCATTTTGTTAGAAGTATCAATGTACTTTACCAGCATGTTGAATTGCATTGTTTCCCTCAGGGCTCTGCAGAAAATGTGTTATGCCCAGTCAAACTGTCCTTGTTATAAAATGAAAATAAGAAAGAAAATAAATAACATAAATTACATTTCTGAATGTCTCAGGTCTCTTTACTGCAAAGTGGATGAAGTTCCTTGCAACTGAGTTTTACTCTTTGATTTTGCTGTTTTCCAGGGTTATGCATAGCTGGTGCAGTTGCCAAGTCTGCACCAGTAGTGACTGAAAGTGTGTGTGACCTTTTATCTTTTCTCCATACTTGACTATGGCGTAGGTATATATAAGATAGGGGGCATATGTGATGTAGAACAGCTTGCAAAAAACACAGACTTTAACATTTTCATGAGGTTGAGCTCCTGAAGAGTTGAATTTGGCAAGTTAAAACTTCATGAAATTGACTATCAGAGACTTAGGGGAGGGGCAAATCTCACTATTTAGGCTGCAACAAAACAGAACAGAACCTGAGTGCATATAGGCACACACACACACACACACACACACACACACACATATATATATATATATATATATATATATATATATATATATATATATATGGTGTATGTCTTGTTTTCGAAAAGCCAGGGTGCAGTAAACAAATAAACAGAGATAATTACTTTCTTCACAATGCAAGTGCTGATTTCAGAGAATCTGAAAATAAGATTTTCTCATTCCAGAGATGCCAAGGAAAGGAGACTGGAGAAAGGCAGATACTTAATTTTTTTGTGTGAAAAAACAAGTATTTGCCTTTAGTTTCCCAGTAAAGGCATTTTGATGATGGTAATAATACTATTACTAATAACAACAATAATGATGATGATGGTGATGCTTATGATGATAATAATAATAATAATAATTAATAATAATAATAATAATAATAATAATAATAATAATAATAATAATAGTGTCTCATTTAAAGTATATCATCCCCGTATTGCTGAGCAGTTTCAGTATTTGAGCACAGATTCAAACATCTTGCAATAAGTAACAGGAGCTTAGGATGGTGTGCAAAAGACTGAGGAGGGTGGCCTAATGGTTAAGGTGTTTGCCTTCCAAACACAAAGTGCAGGGTTTGAATCTCACAAGGGATAATTGGCTAGGCTTGAAATGGCTCACAAAGGGCAGTTAGCTTAGTACTAACCTATGAACACTTATTTTGTGGACAAACGGCCATTCAAAGTCTTGTGATTCACTGTGAAATGTTTGCACTTTCAAAGGTAACTCTAGTCAACAGCAGAAGCATTTGAAAAACTCTTTAGCCATGCTTGATTCATAGAGCAGCAAAATCATCAAAGCCAAAAAAAAACAATTAATGTAAGATGAAGCTTTCAAAATCTTATCCAACTGCAGAACAGACAGAGCTACAGAAGTAAGATATTATGAGTAGATATTACAAGTGTTAGCTTTTAATACCAATTAAAGTGACAGTATGTTACTGAATATGAATCCTTCATATTAAAATATTAAACCAGATAGTAGAGTTTTATTTTTTTGTACTGCAAAGCATTAAAGTAGTTTTTTTCCATTATAAGTAATGGCTTCTGTTTTTGTTTAGGTTAAAAGAATTTGCCTATCAAGCTTTGCAGTCGAGATATATTCCTTGCGAAAGACGCAGTCGTGGTTATCATTAAAGGACTGACCATAATACTCTGTAGCAGATTCTGAAGCTTGTTGTTTGTACTGCAGGGTAACAAAATATGCTTTCATCAAAGAGTAAAGCAAAACAAAAATGATCAGTGGAAGCAGTAACGGTTGGCAGCTCTTTGCATGACTCACTCTGTCACATTTAATCAAACTGAATGGCTGCCTCAAGCTTCATGCTTAGTACTTTGTTTGCCTAGCTGTTTGATCATCAGCTGACACATAATCTCATCATGTCATTGTTTCAAGTGATGTGTCAGCTTCCATCCCATATTCATATATCTGTTAGTCATTTCCTGCTGATATCTGGAAGCAGAACTATACAGGCTGTTCAAGTCTACATTTCTGTCCTGTAGTAATGAACAAATACCATTCCGTTCAGTGCTTCACCCAGTTTCTTCTCTCTCTCTTTTTTTTTAATGTCACTGAAAACAAATCATTAAGCATTTATTTAACACATGCAGTACTGAATTTTCAGTGTAGCAATGCAGCAAAGAGAGCGTGTAGTTTGATGCTTTACCAAATGAATGAAAACAATACTTACGACTACAGCTTTATAAGCTAAAGTTGGTATAAAACGAGAATAGCTAAGTTCAGCACACCTGCCTTTGTGGTCATGCATTCATTTATTCATCTTTGTTAAGAACAGCTGTGGGCAAAATAGAGGGGGGGTTGGACATTTGTTCTGCCCCAAAATAACATGCTGGGAAGAGCTAATACATTTATTTTACTCAAAGTTTTATAATTATATTTATATACTGCTTCACAACGTATTGTTTTGTCCTTCATTTTCCTTGAGTGTCCTGTCATTGTTGATTTGGCCTTCATTAAGATGAATCCAGGTTTTTTTTGCATAGCTCTCAAGAAATTTGCCAGCTAGTGGATGTTTCTTTTTTTTAAATGATGCTTAAATGATGCTAGTATTTTTGGAAAGGGCAAGCTCCTAAACAGATCTGGTTTTAAGCATCAGCAGCTAAAGACATTGCTTAGTGTAACAGAAAATTCAGGATAGAGTATCAGCTATACAAAAGCAACAAAGTTTGCTACTGTTACTTGTTAAAACATGAAGAATATCATAAATCTCCCTATGGTGCTGCAAGAAATTCAAAGGGTATAATATAAATTATCTTACTAATATACTAACAGTTGCTTCAAGAGCTATGTGGAAGAAATCCATGATTCAAGACAATGCAGTTCTAAGTCAGTGGTGTCAGAACACCCAGGGAAAAGAAAGAGAAAAAATAATATTACAAGGCATTGTAAGAAGATGGCTATTGCACTACCATTACATGATGTAGAGAAACAGATGATAGAATATCATTCCCTTACAAGGATGCAGGGCTTTGATATGACAAAGATCAATGTGGGGTCAAACACCTTTTTTTTAACAGTTTCTACCCATAGTTGCCCTTTATGCAGTCAGAAGCTTTAAATCCATGGCTTCTTTTCTTAAGCATAAAATCTGTCAGGGATCAAAGCACTTGACTAGAGCTCTCTAGCATGCAGTGACAAATGCACAGTACACAAAACAAAACACAATCTAAAAGTGGTGCTACTTGAGACACATTTAAGTTTAATGCAGATGGTTACTTATGACCTATATGATGACAGTAACTTCAAGATGGATCTCACTTCTGTAACAAAAGGCCTGTGCTGTGGTTTGGCAATGTCCCCATCACTCTAGATAGTGGGGTAGTGTCTTGGTCACAAACTTTAGCTTTGTTTTTCTACTGCAGCATCTTGTGCAAGACACGGGCTCTGCACTTTAAACTAAGGTATTCCTTCATTTAATTCTGTTAGACAGCACACAAATCAATCAGAGTGGTTCTAGCAACACCGATTTTTCAGAGAGAGATCACGAAGAAGCACAAATCAAGTAAGTTGCCTGTTCAGGATCCCACACCATACAGTAGGGAATTGATTAGGTTCAACCTTAGGTCTATAGCTTTATAGTCCAGCATATTTATTACAGCATTCTACTGTTTATTCATTAAGTTGATCTGTGTATGTTGGGGGCAGTCTGTCACATAGGGGCAGGGCCAGACTTTGGTCAACTGGTGCCCTAGGCAAAAAGGCTCCACAGCACCCTCCACACCACCTGGTGCCCCCATCCTGGTCTACCTACACCATCCAGATTACTGAAAAAGCATCCCTGTTACAGCAGTGCCCCAGGCTGTCGCCTAGGTGGCCTATGCCTAAGGCTGGCTATGGGAGGGAGAGGCATATAATGGAATAAAATTTTGGACGATATACATAAGGCAATAACATACAGTCAGAAGGAAGTAAAGAAGATTGGCGGTTGAGATAATGGTTAAGATGTGTACCTCACAGACAGGAGGTACAATGCTTGATTGTCACCTTTAAAGGGAAACTGGACAGGCTTAAAATGGCCTGCAAGGGCAGCTAGCCTAGTACTTAGCTATAAATATATAAATCTATAAGAAATCAGAGGAACCTGCACTGTAAATTAGTTATGTGTTATTTTGGAATACCTAAGTTAGCCCAATGTGTCATATTTTGTATTTCTGGGTTTACATAACAGCAGAACTACATATTTGAGATTATGGAACTACTGCAATGCCTGTTCAATGTAGTATAAATTGTATCTAATTATCTTAATTACTCTGCTGGATAGATATACTGTTAAAAGAACTGTTGAACAATTAATTGATTACAGTGGATATCTTCAAATTTCTGGTGGTTCTATGTCCCAGGCTGTCAATTTTGTTTAGTATTCCTAAGGTCCATAAAGACCTTAGCAACCACCATTTAGACTGACTGTTGCACTTAGGGAATAAAAATAGAACCCCTGGCAGCCTCTGTAGATCATTTTCTGGAAACAGTGGTTAAATGTAAACCTAATATTATTATTATTGATTCACATGATTTTAACAATAAAGATACTTAGGTGCTGTTGAATACCATAATGGTGACAATGGTGCATCCATTCCATATAAAGAAGGGATACAGATGTATTTGAATATCTGTTCAAGTTCATAGATTCATAGGTGTATACTAGAATAATAACCACCAGGACTCTTATAAGCCTAGCCTTGCAACCTAGATTTGACCCCAAAATTTTATTTATATATGGGGTGATTTACTGACTGCTTCTGTCTATCAGAGACACAGGTGCCAGACCAGGGGTGACTTTCCGATTACCCATCCATTGGTTCAAGTTGTGCCTGAATAGGGATAGGGAGGAACTCTGCTTCACAAGTATGTGGAGCCAGTTCCAGAGAATGGGAATTCTCTGAGAAACATATCCATCTCTCCATCATCTCTTTTATTCAAGTAGTTCTGATATTGTTTGTTTTGCAGATCTGCAAAAGGTTCATCAAAACAATATATTGAATAAAGTCTTATTAAAATTATCTGCATGCATTTGGATGTTATTTTCAGGAGCAACATTTTATATCTAGTGAAATTTGCCAGCAGATTAGTGGGGCAGACTTGGGTTCAATGGTGGCATTCATTTTGGCCAATATATTAATGGCTTCTTGAGAAGCCCAACACATTTTGGACTGAGAATACAAGCCCTTTATTAAAATCTATTGTATTACGGGCAATATCTTTTTGTGGGTAGAGGACAATCAAAGTCTTAAAATAAAGGGCAGTCAAAGTCTTAAATCCATTGTATAAGCACTAAATGAATCAACCTTTTTTGAAACTCATAATTAACTACAGTTCTAATCATATAAAATTATTGAAATATAACTGTTTACAAGTATTTAAAAAGTAATACATTCATAATAAAATTATACACAAAAGAGTTAAGAGCAATAATTATTTGCAATACATTATGTGTCTTCACTGCATTAAAATCTAAGTAGTGAAAGGATAAATAGCTAGATGCACTGGATATACTTTGGATGATCACATTTTCAAGAAAAAATGAAATAAATGGAAGCATACCTTTTAGAAAGTTGTTATTCTAGACATTTATATAGTGATTGTTTCAGGAAGTCCAATTCAAAACATAAGGCAGGTTCAGTCCTTCCACTAGTATGCTGGATATGTTATGTACGAGATTATTATGGATTTAAAAATCATTGTAAGTGGCCCACAAATCAAACAGATAAATAATATTCTGGCAATGCACCTTTGACCAAAATAATTGGTTTCACAAAAGTTTTTGTCAACAAAAGGCAGAGCTATTAAAAGAGTATTCAAATGGGGATGTTTATGAGGTTCTCACAGATGTACAAGGGAATATATGGCTGTCGTACATAGAGATATTAACTTATTTAGCATTTGTTTACTGAGGAAGTCCGACTGGGCAAATTTGCCCATTTTCAGCAGAGGCCCAGGGAGAAAAGCTTCACATAATAACAACATAACAGTCAGTATTTTAAACAATAGTGAAATGATAAGAGAAATGATAGTAATAAATCACATCATAACACATTATCACAGTTCAAGTTAGTAATAAAGCTAGCAGGATCATTCAGTAACACATATTTTAACAGTCACACTAAGTATCAGGAAAACATTCAGGGGAGTAGTGTCTCAGAGATACAACAGCTTAATATAGAATGGAGTAGTGTCTCAGATATACCTGTTTGATACTGTAAAGTGTTACACTTAATGTTGTTATACTTATAAACACATGGGATCAGTAAGCAAATAGAGATATATTGAAAGTGGTGAATAGGAAGAGAGAGGGTGAGGAGGGGGAGAAATGGGTTCAGACTGGTGAGGAGCAGAAGCATAACCAGTTATCATTTGGGTGGGACTTTAGCAGTTTTTTGAAGTGCGTTAGGTTTGCTATGTTTAGTATGTTCTGGGGGGGTGGGGGGTGGAGTTCCATGACTTAGTTACATAGTTAGAATATAGTGAGTCTCCAAAGCTGTTGCTGGATTTTGTAACTTTGAGTAGTAATTGTTTTGATCGTGGACTCCTGCTGTTGAGGTGGGTTTGTACTAGGTTCTGTAGGGATGGACATTTTTCAGGTAGGTAAACTATAGAATGGACTATGGTAGTCATTTAAGATTAGTAGGTTGGGAAGTTATAGCCATTTGAGTTGTTTTTGAGCAAGACAATAATGGGTTCTATGGGGCAGCTTAGCAGCAAATCTGGCTATCTTATGGTAGCATGATTCAAGTTTGCTTAAGTCTGATTTTTTTGAGGTTGTAACATTTCTCACAGACCCCATTGTTCAGACCTTGTTACATGTAATTCATTGGGAATGGGTGGGAAATAAGGGTCTATATTACTGCGTCAAAAGACATGTTCGCCGAAAGCATCTTAGTTGACATGGAAATATAGATCTGTTAAAATCCCTAACAGCTGAGTCAGTGAATTTTTTCCCAGGGGAAAAAAATTGCTCAGCCCTCATCAGGGATGTGCCCTTTTCCCCACTGTAGTGTGATTTTGGAGCTGGTATATTTAGTTGGGGGGGGTGGCGGGCAACCCCCCCACGTTCTAGGGTTTGAAGGTGTGGGGTTTTTTGTGTACAGCCGAGTGATTTTTTTTTTCCTCCTGGGAAAAAATTAATTGACTCAGCCATTCAAGATTTTAGCAAGTCAATATTTCTGTGTCAGTTAAGATGTGTTCGGTGAACATGTCTTTCGACATGGTAATATACACCCGGAAATACACATATTCCACATCCAGTGTGGTATATTTAGCCAGTTGTGCAACATTCTAGAATTTTTGGCATGGAAAAAAGTTTATGAATGTTAAAAGTTGAATATATGAACTTTTAAGTGCAATTCAAATAAAGCCACTCACAACCCATCACACAGGCACAACACTGTAGGAATTTTAAGTATTTTGAATTTCATGTTTTAAAAAAGAGATTCTTTAGATAACATGGGTGGCAGCTTTGATACATTACTGGAAAACATGGGAGCTGTCTTGGAAGACTAGGTTTAAGGCCTATGACTTCCCTTAACTTAATGAAAAAATGAATTTCAGATGAGAATTCATGTGATGTCCACTGGAATATTATTTAGTTGTACCTTTAAGTTACACCCGGATGACTGTATATATGACATTTCTCATTCATAATGCTTTTTACTATGAATGAATGATTGGTTTTCTGTTTGTATACTTTTTTAGTTTTTTACTAGTTATATCATTGCTTTTAGCACAATAGTTTTCTTAGCATTTTTTGTTTGTCAGTCACATGAGCTTACAGTTGTATACATGAAAGAGTCTTCTATCGACCTCTGTAGCACAAAGGGGTAAAAGACCTGATTATGCATCTGATTCTGTACCACCCAACTTTCCCTGGGGAACAGGGATTATTGGGTTCCCAGGCAGAAACAAATGGACTTGTAGTGTTCTGCCTATCCTAGGAAAATCTGACTTTCATCCTGATACTGAGGAAGGCAAATTTAGTGCCAAAACTGGTCTATTTGTTAGACCATTAACCTGCAATAAAGAACGTTTTCAGTGTAAATTACAAGATTACAAGGCAGGATGTTCTAGAATGTTTGAGAGTTTCCTTTCTGCCAGAACAAATGGGCCAACTGTATGAAGGTAGAGGAGGCATCGTGCCAGGTCCTGGGGGAAAGGAAGCAAACAAAGATAGATGGAATGGAAGAAAGATTGATTTTTCTAGGGAAGTTCCTATTCTCATTAGGAATGAAAGTGCTTACCACATTGTGTGTGTTATTGTTTTCATAGAATTAATTAAGAATATGGTTCAACATCTGTGCTCTAGGTGGTTTTTCAAGAACTTGAAATAATTTGGGACTACATTATTACTTATTTGTGATCATACTACATTAAAAGGGGACAAAGAGGAGAACCAAGGGGCATTTGATTGCTTGAAAGGAGGATGAATATTTTTTTCTATTTCAAAGCTTGTGAGTGGTTTGAGTATAGCTCTGAAGTATTTTACAATGTCATATGCTGAAAGCTTAAACAATAGGAGGAAACAATGTCTTGTGTCAATTATTTTGATAGATCAAGGTAAATCTAGCAGTAAGAAGTCCTTTGCTGAGATCTTGCATTACATACCTTACATATTCTTTCCCACCTTCAAATTGTTACCTTGTAGAGTAGAGGATGGGTTTATATGCCCACATGATCCTTTGATATATGTTATTCAGAGGTTTATACTTCTGCTGGGGGTCATCTTTTGTAAATTTGATGGAGATCAGGACGAGCAATTATACAAAAAGTGATCCAAAATGAGCCCACAAAGTTTTTCAATTAAAGAATTAGGGAACCTCACCTAGGGCAGAAATAGCAGCATTGACCTCTGCAGCCAGGCATGACAGTTAATTCACACAACCAGCACAGGCTAAGCCTGAGAAAGATGTTTTGGAGCCACTATGCAGGCTCACAACTCACAGGATACCAGATGCATGTGCTGGTCACCTGGTAAGCAGGAGATAGGCAGAATAAGATGGACTAAGCTTTAACTATAGAAACAGACTCATGGGAGATGGAATGCAATCTCAGTGCTGAGAAAGGAATGAAAGGTTGTGCAGAAGGTTGAAGAATGCCAGCTAGATTTAGCTGATGTTAATTCAACACACACAATGCTAGCTTTAGAAGAGTCAATACACAAAACACTAGCTCTAGATGATTCAACACACACAACACTAGTTCTAGAAGCATAACACACAAACACTAGCTCTAGACTCTTCAATGCACACAACAGTATCTCTAGAAGCATCAACACACACACAACACTAGCTCTAAATGCTTTAACACACACAACACTAGTTCTAGAAGCATCAACATACATAACACTAGTTGTAGAAGTATATTTCTCAAGAGGAGGAAGTAGGTCTCTACTGTGAAGTTAGCACTTGGGTAATGCACCAGGTAGGTGTAAGAATATTCATCTCATCTTAATTGCAAATTGCAGAATGGGAACGTTTTTTGTTTGTGCATATATGCCAACAGCTATTCCAAGTGTTCGACTAACAGAGACAATGGGTATAATGCTTAACAGGGTTCCAACTACCTATTCTTTACTGCTATGGGGAAATTTCAATGATGATGTAAGGAATGATGGACTACTTGGAGGGCCATGGGTGTGAGGGCAGCTTGCTTGATCTGAGCTCAAGAGTTGAAGTATTTTCAGATTTCTGTGCTAGTTTTGGATTGTCTAGTGCAAGCACCATATTAAAGCCCAGGGATTCTCATAACTGTGCTTGGCACCAGAGATCCTGAGTCCAAGTTTGATAGACGTTATAGTTGTGCTATCTGACCAGAAACCATATGTTCTGGATACTGAAGTCAAGGGAGATGATGAGATGCCAGCTGATTACTATTTAGAAGTGAGGTGAGTCAGATGGATGTGGAATCAACTTGCTTAGACAAAGAAATGTAGTAAAAGTGTTTTATGAATGCCTAAACAATGCTTCTATTCTGGATAAGTTTAACTCCCACCTCAGAGATAGGTTCTCTGGTATGCTTCAAGATATCAGGGGCATGGAATCTTTAATGATCCTCTTCAAGATCTAAATTGTTGAGGTGGCAGCAATGAATCAAAACTTGGTCAGTGCTTATCATGGTAGCGTGAGGCTGCCAGCCCAGCTATCTGGAATTTTGTAAATAACCATATGTCATTTGTGAATATTAATGTGATCCATAGGCTTGTCTTACAAATGTAAGAGAGCTATATGTTATGTGGATATTAAACTACTGGTGCAGAAGTGTGTGTTGAACTGCATGCTGTGTACTGAGCTTCAAGAATGTAACCACAGTGTACCCTATTGGAAAATAACAGAAATGTATAGAATCTATATTAATAGCAAAAGTTGGAACATACAGAGTTAACTTGCAAAACTACAGGAAAATAAGTTAAAAGTGTTTTATGATGTGCTATAAAAAAGTTAGTTTCAGTGCAGCAAGCAGACACAATGTCTAAAGCTAGAGGTTTTCTTATTGTCTGGAAACAGAAATAATTACTAGGTTCCAAATGCAAAAATGTTAATTGTTTTACGACTTCCAGTTCTAGGCAAACTTCTGAGAGATAAGTATTTTCACAGAGAAATGTTAAATTCTGTTGGTAGCTCTTCAGCCTGGGAACTGGAGGCAGGTGACAAATAGTGATGTCATCCAGATGACCCAGCAGTAATGTTTTGATATTAATTTGTGAACTCTCTCAGAGATTTTGTATTTTGTATTTGTCTTGGGACATAGAAACATCCATTCAGCACTTCTCATCTGTATTTGCCTTGCTCTGTAAGAATGATTTAGGTATAGTATTCATCCTAGAGATAGATAGGAATGTAGTAAGATTAGTTTAGATGTTTTCTGTATTTATTTGAGACTGTCCTGCAATGTTGTTTTAAAATATTTCCTATGATTCTGAACTCTCCAGTCACTGTGCTGAGTTATTGAGTATTGTCTTGTTCTTTTATTATTTATTATTAAATATATTTAAACCTTTTAATTGTGGCTTGTTTGTTTAGAGATATTTAAGCTCTTAAAGTACTTGCATATGTATTTGGTGACCCTGTGGGCCACTCTTAAATAGCCTTGCAAGTCTTGGTCATACTTACCATTTGGATAATAGTAACATTGCACAGTAAGATTGGTCACCCTTTGGGAATGGTCTTAAAGTAGCTGTTAAGGGGTTCTGGTGGCATTGCTAACTACCTTATGGGCTGGGCAGAAGGAGACATAACTACTAAACCTTTGCCAGCCTTTCCCAGGTGTGTGTTTGTGTATAAATCAAATATCAAAGTGTGTGTGTGTGTGTGTGTGTGTGTGTGTGTGTGTGTGTGTGTGTGTGTGTGTGTGTGTGTGTGTGTGTGTGTGTCAGCTACTTGGGCAGGGACATGAAGTACTGGTTGGACAGAGAGAGTGCTGGGAGTACTTGGCTTGGAACCCTGGCTAAGGACTTAACTTTATAGCTGTGCAAGTGGGGAATCCTATTGGGGATCTGGATAAAGAGGGAGAAACCAGCCCCAGACTGACTGTGATCTCTGTGTGCTCTTAAGGGAAATTGTACTTTACTGTGTGTGTACTTGTCATCCTTTCAATGTGCACATCCCTCACTGGTGCTAGTGGTTAGGATTGAGCTCCTTGATTACTGAGCCAGTGTAGGGATGTCACAGGTAGTAACACTAGGACCTGCTGATAGACACCAATGGTGACAGACGTTACTAGTTTTAAGGAACAGACCTTTTATGCAGTGCTTGTAGGAAGAATTTTTGGATTTCAATGGTAGGTACCAACAAGTAAGAAAGGCACAGCTATGGCAGTTACTGAAGTGAAGGCCTGGTTACGAAAGCACTTGGGGTAACATTTAAAATGTCAGGAATCATAATGATCAGTCCTGAAATGTGGAGACTGAATGACTGAAAACACTGACTTAAATATATTAAGTCTGAGATTGCCATTTCTTAGAATATTTCCTTTTCTTTGAGGTATGGCAATCTTGGATTCAGTACACCTAAGCTTGGGTGGTACTGGGGCTTCAGGAGGCTTGCCGTCCTGCAGAAGGAGAAGAGGCAATGTTCAATATTCAGTCTTCTCTTGTATTTTCTGTCTTTCTGTCAGTGTCTTTGGACACAGCATAGCATATCGCGGTATCTCAATAGACAGGTTTGGATAAGCTATGGAGAGTAACCTTTTAATGGTTTCAAAGGACTTCTGACAAGACGTGTGTTGACTCAGAAGGGTTATGTGAGATATTGCTTTGGCTGTTCTTAGCAAGAAATGTTGATATCTACTGGGAACCTCACTGAGAGAGAAAAGGAACACTTTGATGAACTTCTGATTCTTGTGTGTATGGCCACCTCTAAGAAAAGGCAGTGCCAGAAGCAGCTGTTGGGACTGTATCTGAAGATAATATCGTGATTTAACAGTTATGCTGTGCCAACACTGTAAGAATGGATGAGCCCTAAATGGAAATGCCAAAAGAGTTGGATATTGTTTAGGTCTCATATTAAATATGTCCTTGTAATGTGTGTTGAAGACTGGGATAGTGCCCGTGGAAAGGCAAAACATGATACTGGGATATTTGAAAAAAACAAAAAAGGAGGGAGGAGAGTGTGTCCAAATTATGGCAACTCTCACTCCTTACCTTCCCTGAGAAAGAGTTTACGAAGGTACTGGAAGATGTTTTAATCTGTTTAGTCAAATCTGTGATTCAGGAGGAGCAGAGAGTTGTGGGATTCCATCACTGCAGTGAAACAGTACATAGACAAACTAAACTACAAAAGCAAGGCCTGCCCCCTCTTCTCTTCCCCTTGTACCTTCCACTCTGAATTTCTGCTAATGTGGTATTAAGCTGGGATGGAAACTTGAGAAATATGTTATCTCTGCAGGTTACAAAGCAGAATGGTTACATTTCTTGTTTGCTGCAAGCTGTCCTTGAGCTTATAGCCAGGTCTGATTAGAAATACTTTTGATTTTGTGTCAGTTCAGGGTGATGTTGATGGGTGCATGTATATTTATAAACTGGAACACTGTTGGATTTACTATCAGCTGTTCTGTTTGCAAATGTCAGCCATCTTTAGTTAGACATTCCAACATTTCAGTGCTTTTGGTTTTAGTTGTGGTTGCACTTGTGGTACATTCATTAGGTTCTGCATGATTGTACTTTACAGTGAAGCAGTCGTATCTCAGACTTCAGTCTCCCAAGTGAAAAAGTGCTGTTACAGAAGAGCAAACTAAAATACTCGCAGAATAATCAAAGTAATTGCTTAAAAAAGTTTAAAATTTTCTCCACATTCATTAGTATTACATGGCACTGCTGTCTGACTTGCTTACTTTATGTTTGAAGATTGGGATACTTTTTCCTTAGCCCTTTACATTTCTGGCTTGTTTAGTTTGGGGTATTATAGCATACTTCTTCCCCATGGAGTTGTGAAGCTTCTGAGCTTATATCATCCAGTCATTCTATGCCTGTTTTATTGCAGCTTTACAGAAAAAAATGACATCTGCTGAAATTCTCACACTGAAGATTGTTTATCAGTGGAATATGTTTTCTTTTCCATTGCTGAGTGCTGCACATGACATTGATACAGTTAACATAGAGAATATGTGTGCCTGTTTGATATTTGTGTGTGTGTGTGTGTGTGTGTGTGTGTGTGTGTGTCACATGAACATCAGTGACACAGCATGATTTCAGTTTCAGACTCATATTCCATGATTAATTCTGTTATTCGGGTACTAGACTGACATCTAGTGTCCATTTTATTATTTTCTCAGCCACCTGAGGTACTTGGCTAACTCACTGAACTCCATGTTTTAATTTCCATTTTTGTTTCAATGGTCTTCCCCTTTTTCATAAATGACAGTGATCTCATTCAGTCAGGTTTTCTATTGTGTGCGTAAATTTTTGTAATTTACTTTTTTAGAATTTTGCAAGTCTGGATCTATATTCCATACTGTAAACTGCATTGCATATAATTTCATCCTACTTTTGGCTCCAGTTAACAAAAAATCCTGCAATACTCTTGTGCATTCCCAGGAACCCCCCCCCCCAACATTTTTCCCAGGTAAGGAAACCAGTTGGCCAGCACAGCAACTGACACACAAACGCATTAAATTAAACCCAACAAACTGGCTGTGCCCCCCACACCCCCTACTTATAAATACCAATTCCAAGATCACACTACAGTGGAGAAAAGGGCACATTTCAGCATGTTGGCCAACTAGTTCCCTTACCTGGTAAAAATATTCACTGATTTGAACGTTCGATGAAGGGAAATTTGATGATATTGGTTCGATGAATAGCAGTTCGATGTAAGTAGATTTCGACAAACTGATATAGACCCGATAATTACTATTAGCATCACCATCTCCTTGTAAACATTTAATTTTCTAAGGTAATGAGTGTTTAGATTCGTTACTGCATTCATAAAGTTGGTGTGCAGTAACATAACTCTGTGATGTGCACTGAGTAGAAACCACTGTCTATTCAGGAGTATGATTCAACAAAGGGAGTATGTGCTGTAGTTTGCTACATCAGACATCAATCATCCATGGATTGTGCTCCTACAACTATTATAAAACAGTAATGGTGTGGTTATATCCTAAAGCAATACAGCACTGTAAAGAATACAGTCAGTGTGAAAAACTTGACATAGTAATGGCAGCCTAAGGGTTAGAGTACACAAGTACATAGATTCTCTGCCCCCCACCAATGAACTGAAACATTAAAATACACAAAACTGTAGCAGCACACACATGTATTTGTATATCCGGTAGTTCTGATACAGATCTACACCCATTCTCTCATGCGGAAACATCTGCTATCTTCCCAGTCCATATGCCATAGGCAATAACCTGGTCGCACACACAGCATGCAGTTCTAGAGTCAGATGGGAATGTCAGTGGTGTAGCCATAGGTTTGCTTTGGGACATGTTGCCTTCCCTTGGAAATGTACATAAGAACTGTGATCTTTGATAGTGTATCACCTTCACTGTTCCATATTAAGGTAACCACTTCTTTTAGCCCATTAATAGTGCCTGATGTCTCTGGCAGTCATAGTGCTGTGTTGTATGATAGTGCTATATTGGCTTGGAACAGGCCATATGGCATGAGTGCAGTTGTAGCCCTAGTTTCTATAGCACTATGCAGCCTTGTTCAGGTTGGACTCAAACTGTTGCACTCCAGACATGACTGTGGGTATAGGTAGTTTTAATATATGTTGATTAGAGAATTCAGTTGTGCATCTTCTCTCACTGGAGGAAGAATCATGTTGTTATTGGTGCAGGAGTGGGGTAACTGTTTGATTACCGTTTAGTTCTTGTGTATACAAAGATGCTATGCTATATTCTGCACTGTTCACTTTTATTTTTTATCCCAGCTTCCTACTTATCATGAGATTTCTCCCAACCTATCAGCCTATTTGTTTCCTATCACCATGGCAGGGATCAGATGAGAGAGGTCATCATTTAGCCACCCTATTCTCCTGCATGCACTTAACAAAACTCAGGGGACAGGTGTGCAATGGGCTGATCATGGATGCTGACCATTACTTCTGAAATGGGCATTCTCTCCATGTAATTCTGCATCTTTCTTGGAAGCATGGGCAGTGATTTTCCCAAGTCTCAGACAAGTGTGCCCTTCAGTGCATACAAATCCCCATCCCCTGACAGAGTCAAGCTGGCTACAACCCCTCAGTCTTGCCCCTGGCTATCAGGCTCCTCCAGTGACAGAGCCACTAACCAAACTCAATTTGCCTGGTTGCAGTCCTGGTTCCATCCTTCTGCACCACAGAGCAAGGCAATGTTTATTTAATTTCAAATGAGACAATTCATTAGTGAACATGGCAGAAGGCAGATGTTGTTGCTCTGCATCGATCTGCTGTGTCTAATGTCACTGTCTGGGATATAGTGCTGATATTTTGTCTTTCCTAGGACTTCTGGAACTTTTTGCCTTCTTTACACATTATTCACTATGGTTCATACCTTTCTGAATTGCAGATGTTGACAGGGCACATCATTTGCATGCTTACTGCATGCCTAGAAGAGTTCAGCTATGCAGTTGTGTATATTGATAGTTATAAGTTGTAGTTTGTACTGCATATCATCCTTATGCATTTGCACACCATCATTATGAATAGCACCTCTAGACTGTAAACTGTATGTGTGAGAATGACAGACTGAGTGATTGCCATTTTGGCTGAGTCTCTGTTTTGTCAAAAATGTGAGTGGCTGTATAGTAGGAGTGTGTGCAGGTTATGGTTATATTAGGGCTAGTCAAGGGAATACATTTAATGCAAGTGCGAGAATGTTTGTGTTAAGGTTAGGTAAGGGGATCGTCTTAGTGTATGTGCAAATGTTTCCAGGTAAGGATTAGAGTAAGTTTTAGAACATTATCATCATTGCCCCCTTTTTCCCCATTTTATACATGGGGTAGAGTGTTGTGTCACTTGTCACCATCTATCCCTATTCAATGCCATTTCTCTACCTTCTTTGACACTCATGCTTGAATGTTGCAGGTCTTCTCTCACACAATCCCTCCACACCTGTTTGCTTGATGCCCTTGTTTCTTCTTGCCTTCTTGTCAGTCCCAAATCCTATTCACCAGATTGTCTTCTACTTTCTTGCACATGTGCCTAAACCACCATAGTTTGTTGTCTTTGGCCTTTTCAACAATTGGGGCTATTTTGAGTTCTGCCCTTATGCCCTCATTTCTTCGTTTCTCCCACAGTGTGCATCTTACTACCTATCTCAGGCACTTCATCTCCATCACCTCTAGCTTCCTCCATTGCTCTACCATTACTGCCCAGGTTTCTGTAGTATACAGCAGTACTGGTCACACCACTGTTTTATACACCTTACTTTTCTCCTTGTTTAGCATTCTTCTGTCATACACTACCCCTGACACTCAGTGCCAGGTGGCTGCAGCCCCTGTGATTCTAGCTTTGACCTCCTCACTTAGACTTCACTTCTCCTCAACCACCCCTCCAAAATACTTGAAGCTGTTAACCTGTTCCACTATTTTCCCTTTTATCTCAGTTTTCAGCTTCTTCTGATTTTCCCCATTTGCTGTCATTACGACTGCCTTATCTGTTCTCAGTTTCATCCCATGTGCCTTCAGTTTTGCATTCCATTCCCCTACCCTTTGCTGAAGTCCTTGCTCACTTGTGTAAATACGACAAACTAAAATCGAAAAACATGCCTCTAAACCATGACTGGAATCACATACACACTTTTAATTCAATTCCAGAATAAAAAATAAAATGCAACAATAAAAGCCGATAAGCGCTTTTGTCCATTTAAATAATTAACTTCTTCAGATTGGAAAAAAGTTCATTATTTAAATGGGCAAAATTGCTTATTGAATTTTATTGTTGTGTTTTATTTTTTATTCTGGAATTGAATTAAAACCATGCATAAGATTCCCTCCAAATTGTTTGCTAATGACGTCTTTCACCAATATGAACAGTTGTGGGCACAGAGCTTAACCCTGATGTAAACTCACTGTTACTGGAAACACCTGTGTAAGAGTGAACACTGTTTGTACTTGAATCACTTGATCCTTGTACATGCAATAATTCTATTAATATTTCTAGAACTTCAAACTACAGCATGACTGCCCAAATTAGCTTTCTTGGGACCTTGTCATATGCTTTCTCCGTGGCTAGGAATGCCCAGTTGGACTCCTTCCTCATTTCTAGCTTTTTCTCAAGTATCTGTCTCTCTGCAAACATCAGGGCAGTTGTGCTGCATCCTGATCTGAATCCAAACTGCTCATTTCCCATCTTACTTTCTAATAATCTGCATATTTATTTATCTAATCTGCATATTCATTTATCAATCACCCTCTCTGGAGCTTTCATGCACTGTGATAGGAGTCTGATACCTCTGTACTGCCCACAGTTGTGAATGTCCCATTTATTCTTGAGCACTGGAAATAGTGTGCTTATTGCCCAGCCATCGGGGATACATCTTTCTCTCCACACTGCTACAAGTACCCTCAGGAGCCATTTTTCTTCTATTTCACTCAACATCTTGATCATATCTGCTGTGACCTCATCTAAGCCTGGTGCTTTCCCTAACTTCATTTTCCTTAGTGGTGTTCTTATTTCTTCAACAGTGGGCTCTTCCTTTTCTCTCACTATAGGCTGTGTCTCAGGCAGTACAATTTCTCCGGGGTTTTCTTCATTCAGAAGTTTCTGGAAGTACTCTTTCCATCTGCCTTTGATGTCCTGTGGAATGGTGAGTAGGTTGTTGCTGTCATCCCTTATGAAGGGTGTCTAACTTTCTTCTTTGTCTTTCTGTCTTTACCTTGCAACCTGATAGAGTTTATTTCTGATAGAGTTTATTTATGCTATCCACTGAGTCAAGACTACCTGTGATAGCTTGTTCTTTGCTATTGTAACTCTACTGTTAGCTTGTTTGTTAACCAACCAGTATTCCTTCCTAGCCTGGTCTGTCTTTTCTATCTCCCACTTTTTCCTGTGCTTCTGCTTTCTTTTGATGACTTCCTGGAGTTCTGCATTCCACCACCAGCTTGCCTTATGTACCTTATATCCATACCTGGCCTGATCATATGTCTGTTCTGTAGCCCTTACACCTGCTGTATTGAGGCACTGTCATTTTTCTTCAACTGTTTGAGGTGAAGGGAAGTCTAAATGAGGAGGTTAGAGGGGCTGTAGCCAACTGGCACAGAGTGTTAGTGGTAGTGTGTGACAGAAGAAAGCAAAAATGTACCAAAGATAAAATAACGTGCTGTTCAAGAAATTACTTCAAATCTCTAAAACCAGCTCAGCCATAAGTTTAGTTTAAATATGACATCAGTCACAACTCCTAATTGTAGTATGAATTCCTTATAGGTTCATATGTGTGCATTAAGCTAATGACCAGTGGGGAATTTTTAAGCCTAGATCTTTGACAAGTTCTTTTACCCTTGGTAGTATAAGCAGGGACTTAGGAGATGAAACATTTGCAAGCAGGGGCTTTTGAGAAGAACAATTTATAGGCCGCATGCATCCATTAGAGATATGGGTGTCAAACCATGGGTGAATTTCTAGGTCCCCATCCAGTTTTTTAAGTTACACTTGAATTGGGTTAGGGAGGAACTCTGCTTCACATTGATGGAGAGCCTGTTCCAGAGAAGGGATAGTCTCTTGGATACATGCCTGTCTCTCCAGTAGGTCCTATTTATATCAAAGGCAAGTTTTAAGTGTTTATTATGAATAAATCTGGTGCTTTTTGTTTTGTAGATATGTTCAAATATGTCTTGTATGCCAGGCATAGATCTCCCCTCAACAGCCTGTAAGAGACAGAATACTGGAATAGGGCTCTGAGGTGGTCTTCATAGGACATGTTATTTATGCCCTGCATTCTTTTAATGAGGAACCTCTGTGGACATTCCAGTTGTTGGATGTCCCTGGTTAGGTACATACCAAAAAGATCTTGTACTCAGTGACAGGTCAGATGAGTGCCAAATACAGTGAAAAAAATGACCTCATAGAACCCAGGTTCCATAACTTTGTTTATAAGTTGCTCAACAAGGAAAGATTTCCTCACAACCTTAGACAAGTATGGTCAAAGGCTAGATTACAGTCTGTGTGTGTAACCAAAGTCCCTGACTACTGGGTCAACATTTAGGAGTGTGTTTTCAATATGGTAACTACCAAGGGTGGCTAAATTCCCAAAGTATACTATTTTGTATTTTTTGGCATTTATTTTAGCTCATGGCTCTGACTCTAGTTATTTGTCTGTGTCAGCTCTTCTTGTAGAACATTAGTGTCGGTTGGGGATTCTATGACTGCTCTTAATTTGCAATCATCTGCAAATGTATTTATTTATTTAAGTTTGATGACCAGGGAAGTCCACTGAGCCAAGAAGGGCCTGGGGAGAAAAGCTCCACAATAATTGCAAGTTGCATTTCACAATCACATATTACAAAAGGACATAGTTCATACAGCTAATTAAACATTTACAGATAAGCTGCATGATATTTGCAATTGGCTTGTCACAATGTTACAACAATGAAAGACATAATTCAATACAGAAATTTCAACATTTACATAAAGTGAATATTTTTGTTATAAACACAATTGTAGGTTTAACATTTCAGAATATATAGCTACTAGCCATTAGTAGGTTAGGAGAATATTATGCATGGAGAGGATAATAGTATATTTGAGATTGAAGAGTATAGTACAATAGATATTAGAGAGAAAATTAGATTTTTGGTAAGGGAGGGATTGTTTTGGGTGGGATGAAGTAATATTAGAGGTAGCTGGATGAGTCAGTGCAAGGGCAAATCTGGTCAGTCAACGGCCGTTGACATGGGTCTTGACTTCAGAGAAATAGATGCCAAAAAGAAAAGGTCCCAGAACCAATCCCTGAGGGGTTCAACTGGTGACTGGCCTCTTTGTAGAGGTGGACTCACCAATTCTAACTTCCTGGGTCCTGTCTGTGAGCCAGCTGGATATCCACATAAGGTTTTATACCTAACCTCTCGAGTTTTCAACAATGCCTGAGTGAGGCATTGTATCAAATGCTTTGACCAGGTCCAAGTAGGCAGTGTGAACTGTTTTGCTCTCATACATTGCTTTGGTGGCCTTCTTAAGGAAGTCCACCGGATTTAGTAGGCATGACCTTCCCTTGACCAAACCAAACTGGATTGGGTACAGTGTCTGGAGGTTTCCTATATCATTATTGATCGTTTCTATAATAATTATTTCCATGTCTTTGCATATGAGATTAGTGAGACTTATGGGTCTTTAGTTTCCAGGGTCCATCTGTGCAGAGGGATGACAGTTGCTGTTCTCCATTTGTGAGGAATAAAACCTGTTTGGAGGTTATATATTTATATAGTGATTCCAGAGGTCCTGATAGGTTGTGTTTCATGCCATTTTGAAGACAGCTTGAGATATTGTTGGAGGCTATTGGAGCATTGAGAACCTGTTCTCTAGTGATAGTTGGGGGGGGGGGGTTATACTTGATGGTATTTTCTGTGGGAAGGTGGGGAGGAGAAAGCGGTAAAATTAAAGCTGAATTTGTCTGCCAGTAGGTTTGCTATATCTTCTGGCTTCTCTCTTTTTCAAATTTCTCCAAGTCTTTTGGCTTTCTAATACCAAGATGGGAATGGAGCCTATTCCTAAGTTAGGGTACAGTTAAAGTTTAGGAACTTAGTATTGTTTCAATCTCTGTTAGCTAAAAGTGCTCTCCTCAGCACCCAGTACCCACAATGTGCCAAGAATCGACTCCTCCTGTATTTCATACAGCATTATCTGTATTGGTAACATATCTAAGAACAACTGTCATTTTTATTAGACCTGTTGCTCCTACTATTATTGGGAATGTTTGGGTAGCTTTCTTCTTCTCATTTCTGCCTCCAAATCCTGGTATTTTATTACTTTGTGTCTCCCTGTACATATACTGTAATCATTGGGTGTAACAACTTCAATAATCAATGCTACTTGTCTTTTTTTCATGGAGCATTATAAGTTGTTTTCTCGCATCCATTTTTGAACTATTGGTAATGGGGATCCCATGTGATATAAACTTCATCATTCTACATTATGCTTCATGGTTCATGTTTCCAGTGCTCCTCAGTAACTTCTATACTGTAGTGTTTGCACAATCCCCAATGCAACAGTCTTTCCACATTATTGTGCCCTTCAGTATAGAGGCCCCCTGCCATGAGCATTTCACATTCAGCAACAAGATATGTGACTGTTTCCTGCATTTTTCTGTTTTTTCCATATGTTCATTGGACTTTGTAAACCCAGGTGTATGTAGTCCACTAGCCTGGGCTACCATTATTAGCTTTTTGTCTTTTGGTTTCAATTCACCACTCCTTAAGCATTTCTGTGTCAAATCTTGATTGACGTGAGGTTGTTCTATGAGATTTCTATACCTGCCAGTATATTTATGGATTATCTTTCTTTCCATTTGATCCTTTTCCTTATATTCTTTCTTTTGTTTTTATGGCACATTGAGTTGCTGTCTGATTTTTGTCTGATTCTAGTTTAATTTCCATTCCCACTTCACACTGAAATGCTTCTGCTATACTAAATAAGGATGGCATCTTAGAATTCTTTTCCTCATGTTTTAAAATTTTAACTATGTTTGGATCTGGTGAAGTCAGCACATATGTATGCAGTGTCATGGCTGCAGATCTATACATGTAATCAATGTCAAGAAGGCACATACCTCGTTCAGAATGAGGGATATATTATCTGTATACATTTTTATATATCATTTGATGAGCATGAAACACTTTTCTTTTTTTACTGTCCAAACGATTCAGTAATTTTTGGGATCAGTCATTCACCCAAAACTTTAAGTTAGAAATGGAAGAACAAATTAGTTTATAACTTGGACTTTATTCCTAGTTGTCAAGGCAGTTTTCAGTATTAGGCTTAGTCTTCTGAAGTATTCCTTGCTGAGTTTTATTCTCATTTGTTCATGTTTTATTGCAGATTATTCACATATTCCTCAAAATGTATGTACTCCCTTCTGCTCAAGTTCTTTTATATCACATTTCTGCTGCAGATTAATATTTTTCGTGATGGGTGGCCATGGTGGTGCAGCGGTTAGCATTGCTACCTCACAGCAAGAGGTTTTCTGGTTCGATTCTCAGCTGGGGTGCCTTCTGTACGGAGTCTGTTGTCGTGTGGTTTCCTCTGGGTGCTCCAGTTTCCTCCCAAAGGCATGCAGTAGGTGGATTGGACACTCTAAATTGGCCCTAGGTGTGAGTGTGTGCCTTCTGTGGAAAGTTGGGTACTGGGCTGGCAACTTGACACCGTAAAACTCCACTGCCAATCATGAGCAGACAGATGATCCACTGTGGTGACCCCTAACCGGGAAAAGACGAAAGAAGAAGAAAAATTTATATTTTTTTTGATGATGCAATTTCCTGTTTTGAATGTTGCTTTTGTGCATTTATAAAGACCAAATGACATTCTTCTTCTTCTTATTACTTCTTTCAGCTTTTCCCAGTGAGGGGTCGCCACAGCGGAACTCTGGTCCACTAATGATTGGCAGTGAATTTTTACAGT
The DNA here is from genome assembly GCF_019279795.1 of Protopterus annectens. Lineage (NCBI taxonomy): Eukaryota > Metazoa > Chordata > Ceratodontiformes > Protopteridae > Protopterus > Protopterus annectens. The sequence goes on from NC_056741.1 coordinate 1,195,112,360, forward strand.
GTCGAGTTACTAGCCCGGTGCCCAACCTTCAAAGAAGGCACACCTACACATGCTCGCTATCATCTGAAAAAGTTTTAACCAGTTGTAGTTGTGCTTTCAGCTTGTTATCTAATGAACTATACAATTTTAAGGCATCCACTAAAAATATATGAGATGTCTTTAAACGAAATTGGTTTCAGGGAGACAAATTGTAACCATAACCTAATCATTTAGCAAGTAGATCAATGGACTAAGGGCAAGACAAAACAACAGTGGTGACAGAGAATAACTGTGGAGCATCCCCCTTTGAATTTTTATTCCTGGGATAATAATTTGCCCTTTGTCAGGGCTTAACTGCAAAGTGTTTTGGCACTGTTTCATGGTCATTGCAATGTAACTGATCAATATAGACTGTATCTTAGACAGATATAAGCATTCCTTTATCCATGAATATGGAATGTTGTCAAATGCTTTTTTGTAACCTATCCATGCCATACTTAGATTCTTCACCCCTTTTACAATTAACTATTATGGCTTTATTTATAAAAAATATCCTTTGTTCCATATGACTTCCTTTAGTTACCCTTTTGTTCTATTGCTATAAATGATTTTTTTCTAAATGGCTATAAACCCTGTCTGCATCAGTTCCAGTATATAGCTTGCATATTGTCAGAAAGCAAGTTATTGGTCTATAGTTTTTAGTATGGCTTGCAGGTTCACTCTTAAGGAGATGTATTTTTTCTGTTGTGAACAAGTTTGATCTCTGTTCAGAATGCACATATAATTAATTCTTACTCAACGCTAAATTTTTGTATAATGATGGTAACGCTTTTAGCCAGAAGTTTGAAAATACCCAGGTCCAGATGCAATACCTGTTAGGAGATTTTCATCTCAGTTTCACTGGGCATTAATTCATCCAATTTCATATACTCTGGATAATAGCTCCTTAATGTTTCTTTTAATTCTTCTATTCATTCATCATTTTTGTTATGTTCAAAAGGGTCTTCATAAATACTTCTCCAAAATGTGCCCTTCTCTTCTTTTTTGGAGGTGTTTCTATTCCTTTAGTTTTGTTTACCATTTTTTTAATAACATTTTTGATCATCCATAGATTGCTTATTTTGTATACTTCTCCTTTATATTTATTTGCATAAGTCTAACAGCTACAGTAAGTGTACACCATTTTGAGTGAACAGATAACACAGACATAACACTTAATTTTAGTTTTCCTACTAATATTCTTGCAGCTTTAAATACTGACAGGGATTCATAAAGGTTACCACAAAGTGTAGACTATGTGTACACCTAGTGTAATCTTTCTTTCTTTTTCAATAATATTTCTTTATTGTTTATTTTTCAGTATACATCATTTCACAAGAGTAAACACAGGTGATATACAGCTGGTACAACAACAATATATTTAAAGTATATTTACACTATTTACATGAATGCTTTCATATTTTAATAGTATGGAAAGATATGAGAGTTGTTTTCTCCAGGGTTACTACCATCAAGTTAGTATACTACTATATGATTTTTATTGTGTTTGTTGTAAATGTCTTCCAGAATCAATGTTTTATGCAAGTATAACATTGAAAATTTTTTTCCAACATTTCAAAATATTGGGATTTTTGTTTTGTTTGTTTATTATGTATTTGTGGGCTAATATATGTTTTATCGCTAAGTTCCTAAAGTTATTCCATGAGATTTTAGATGGGGTTAGCCAGCTGGTAGCTATGTAAAGTTTCATTAATAGGAAGATATTAATGAGAATGATTGTTTGGCTTTTAGACAGGTTAATTGGGAGAGTATGTAATATCGTAAATTCCCAAGTGAGCGTTGATGATTGATATCCCAGCTTTTGTAGCTGTACTTTCAGGGAGTTCCAAAGTTTGTATACACATTTACAGCTCCAGAATTAGTGTAATCTTTCTGAGTGACTAGAAAGCACAACAACTTTATAAGAATGTTCTTGAATACATATCATGTACACTTAGTGTACACTTTATTGAATATGGCCCCTTGTCTGTATTGCTTTATTGTTTTTTTTTCTACTTCCATAGTGGCATTTAACTTGGTCCCTTCTTTTCCTTAGTTACTTTATGTTTCTGTGGTAACACTTTATCCATTATTAGTTTAGCTGTGCAGTAATATATTCTATTTATTTCTGTTACATAATGTGAATTTCTCATAATAGTTCTGATTACTGTGTTCATCAGTTTTATCAGTCTTTGAACATTTTGGGTTTTATTTACTTTCTGCAATCTTAATACATCTATCCATCTCTATTAAAGGAGAAGTGCACCCACAGACTGAAAAAAAAAACATTTATTTCATCAAGTATTGATGTTTCCTACATTTTAACACTAGTTTTGGACTCTGTACTGATTGTATTGAAAAGTACGTATTGTAATTCCTACCTTTATTACAATAGTGCACACCCCACACACTACAAAAGGAATATTGTAAAAGGGCAATACATCAGATCAAGTAGGATGACATCAAATGACAAAGATTTTAAGAGAGAGATTAATGTATTGAATGGTATGTTTAGAAATAGAAACTACCCTGAGAAACTACTTGATTCTGTGGAGAAAGTGGTAATAGAAGGAAGGAGAGAAAAATGTTGTCCCATTCTAGGAGAAGAGAGTGTTCCATCAACTCCGTTCATTGCTTCTAGTGGTAAAAATTTTGACAGAGCTTTAATTTTGGAGTATAATGCCAGCTCAGGAGTTGTTAGAGATATCCTAGAAAAGGAATGGATGAGATTTTTAGCCCTTACAAACTTAGATATGATACCTAAGGAGAAGTTAAAAGTGGTGTATAAGAATGCTAGTTCTTTGAAAAATCAGTTAGAGTACAATTACATAGGAAAAACAGGTTGCAGCAACAAAAGAAATAAAACTTATAAGTGCTGTAGCTGTGGCCAATGTCCTTACATTGTGAATAGTGATAGTTTTTCTTTACCATGTAGAAACACAGTACTAAAAAGTATAGAGTTTAGTAACTGTGAAACTTTTGGTGTGGTATACCTGGCTACATGCCAGGTATGCCAAGCATTCTACATAGGTAAAACAGAACGTAAACTTTAGAGAAGGATATATGAACACATCTACAATGTGCAACATGAAAATGAAACAAATGCACTTTACAAACATAAACAACAATGTCTTAATGCTAATTTTTTATTTTATGTTATTGAAAAAGTTAACATTGATGGAAGGGGTGGTTTATGGGAGGAAAAGAGCGAATACAGAGAGCTTTGGTGGCAATTAACACTGCAGACAAACAAATGGCCAAGTTTAAATGAATATATTTCTATTGCCCCAGTTCTCAAAATGAGAGCAGCAAAATTATAGACTTTCTCCTTCCACCCCTTTAATATTTAGCTGAAAACCTCTTCAGTACTTGATATTATATTTGATATTTTTACCTGACTTCCAGATATTAAGGTTTTAACATTTTAACATCCTATGAGGTCCTTTTAATTCAACAAATAGTCACATTGTTTTTAATATTTTAACAATTATTCATTTAATGTATTTCATATTTATATTTTTATTTCATTTTTTTAAATGCAATTAGCATCAATTTCCAACAGATGGAGCTATTTGCTATAGAATGATTTCAACACAATATTTTTAAAAGTAATTCATGTTTGTTTTTTAATGAGAAGTTTTTATATATGATGTTCTATGTTGTTTAGTCTTTGTTTTTAGTTATTTATGACATTTATTATGTGTTTATTAAATTAAAAAAGGTCCTGATGTTTTTTATTGGATAATTAATGGAATGAGGTTAACAGGGTCTCATAAATTCTCTTTGTGTACTATGTGCCCGCATCTGATGAATTAATTCTAAACGAAAATGTATTGGGTCAACGTTAATGTCTTTAGCAGATTAAACCTATTCACTGGAATCCTGTGGCTTCATTGTTTCACCTTACACTGCACTTTTTGGGTTTACTGGTTTCATTGTGTTTTGGTGACTTTTTATTGTTTTTTTGGCTTCTTGTATAATAGCAACAATACATAATATCTTTCTTATCTTCAATAGTCCACTCTGTCATCTTTATGGCTCTTTTTTTGGCCTGTCAGGTTTTGTGTTTTTTTTTTGTAGACCACTACTTCTAAAACTGCTTCACTGGTTTAGTGTATGTATCTCCATTAACAATGAGCACTGCACACAACTATATATTGCCTTTGAGGATGCAGCTATAGCTAAATAATGCATTGTGGTTGTCCTTGGCATGGGAGACCAGCTTTGCCTCATATTTGGCTTTGGATGACTTTATTTGTCTTCTGAACTGTTTGCTTAATTTGATGAGATCACTTTTATCCTGCTGGGTGCTATGCCTCCTAATTTTTGCCATGATTTCCTTCCTTCTGTTATGCAGCCTATTGATATTGGGATTCCACTAAGGTGGCTTGTTTTTTGAGTTAGTTCTGTACTTATCCTAGGTGGGTACAGCTGCCTGTATGCAGCTGATAACATGGGTTTATGTGAACAGTACCACATAGGCAGCAGTGTTCTCGGGATTTAATGGTGTTTGAAATTTTACCAGGTTATCACTTAATAGCAGCAAGCTAGCCCTGGCATATTTCCTGAACATTAAAGGGTTAGTTGTGGTTCTGGGCTTTGTTTTTATTTCAAAAGAGACAGTTTTGTGGTCTGACCTTACCAGAGATGACATTACCTAATGTTTACTTGTGTTCCTAAAGAAATTACTGTAACTTCAAGTCAAGTTTTACCACCATTGGTGTGCAGTGATCATGGGGTCATAAAGGTTAATTTTTTGCAAGATAATTCTGCCAAACTGAAATCTAAGCCAATGCACAGAAGGTTAATTACAGATTATAGGGAAGCAAAAAAGTTGCTATATAAAACTAACTGGGGTGAGGTCTTCAGTGGAAAAACTGCAGATAGAATGTGGAAAGTTTTGTAAGAGAAATTGTTTGAGTGCAAAAAGTCAAAAAAATGTTTAACATCAGGATCTAGGCACATAACATCAGGGGGGTATATTTCCATAAGAACAAGATACCCGATTAAGGTGAGAGACAAAAAATATAAGAAATGGAAGAGAGGTCGAACTACAACTTTGAAAACTGAAATAAACGAGCTGGACAAACAGATTAAGCACAGTATTAGACAAGATCAAAAAAAATTTGAAGAAAATTTATATAAAGATATTCAGCATAATAGGAAACCTTTTTATAGATACATAAGATGTGGAAGGAGTAAAGATGCACAAATTGATAAACTGTGTGCAGATTCTAAAATTCATTCTCAGACACAACAGATTATAGATATATTTACAAAATCTTATGCAAAACAGTTTGGCTCCACAAAAGGGGTGGTAATTTCTCCTAGTGACATCCAGGTATCCCCAGATACTGGAATCAAATTATATTATATTAAAAAAGAACTGTGCAAACTGGATCCAAACAAAGCACAGGGAGGAGACGGAATAAGTAACAATGATTTGAGAACACTTAAGCAAGAACTTACACTGCCATTACATCTATTATTCACTAGGTCATATAAATATGGGGAGATTCCTCAAGATTGGAGACATGCACTTATTAAACCTGTCTTTAAGGGAAAGGGGAGTAGGACAAACCCATAATCATATAGACCCTTAAGTCTACTTTCATGTTGTGGTAAAATAATGGAGAAGGTAATACTGGATAAGTTATTGTCAGAACTGAATAGGTTGGGACTTGAAACCATATATCAGCATGCATATGTTGAAAATAGATCTATTACCACCTGTAACATGATGTTCTTTAGCAATAGAATAACAGCTATGAATGAAAAATTGTGCTGTGATGTGATTTATATAGATTTAACTTCAGCATTTGATAGGGTCATGCACAAAACACTGCTCAATAAATTAGTACAACTAGGTATTGATGTACTGTTAATAAGATGGATAGCTGCATGGCTTACAAATAGGACATGGCAAGTATCACACACCAACTGGACAGGTGAAATCCTTGGTTACAGTCAAGGTGTCCCACAGGGCTCTGTACTAGGCCCTTACTTGTTTAGATTGTATCTTTCAGACCTTTTTCATCTGAGGTGTTCTACAGTCTATATACTGGCAACCTGAAATTGGGTAAACTGATTACAAGTATTACAGATAAGGCATGTCTGCAAAATAATTTGACTAAATTGACCATTTGGGCACAGGAGAATAACATGTTGATAAATACATCAAAAACTAAGCATATGAGATTTGGGAGACATAAACTGAAAGGTGAATATTTAATACAGCACACAGTGATTGAAACTGTAGACTCATATAAGGACCTGGGTATATGGGTAGATTCAGCTATGAGATTTTCTAATCATATCAACCAATTGGCTAATGATAGTTATAGAACTATAGGTTGTATAAAAGGAATTATAAAGTCTAGGAAATCAAACATAATGAAGTCATTATTTGTTAGTTACATTAGACCCAAACTTGAGTATGGAATAACAATATGGAAACCCTACAGGAAATCAAGCATGAATAAACTGGAAAGAGTACAGCAGAAATATACTAAGGGCATCCATGGTTCTGAACTAGTACAGTGTGTCTTACAGATATTTAAGAGATCTTATTCAGGTGTATAAGGCATTTAGGGACAACTACCTCTAGGAATGTTTGGGTTATCAACAGATAACCTATGTAGAAGATTCTATAGGAATGAGAAGTGTACTAACTGGTACTCTGACAGAGTAGCTGATGCTTGGACCAGAGTACCAAATTACATTAAAGCAAGTACTAGTTGAGATATTTTTAAGAACATATATCGAGAAAAAACAAAAGCAGAATATGGAGCAGTGCAGAGAAAAAACAAAACTGAAAAATAAATGCACTGAGCCTACAAGGCTGAAGTCATAGTATAAAAAGCATGAATATATACTTGTTGAACAATTACCTAACAATCATCTTAGTCATCAATATTCATGCTTTTTATAGAAGTGTTTGTCTGATGAAGCGACTTTGTGGTCGTGAAAGCGCTTACCAGTTCTATTTTATCCTAGATTAAACTACGTTTTTATACTATGACTTCAGCCTTGTAGGCTCAGTGCATTTATTTTTCAGTTTTGTCTTTTCTCTGTACTGCTCCATATTCTACTTTCGTCTTTTCTCGATATATTTCTGCTTTGTGTTTGGAAGCAGAGGCATTGCTGAAACCATTGACTCTAGTCCACTACAGAACTTTGGAATTGAGAGGAACACCAGTGATCAACTCGCTCGGATTTTGAATGTAAGCGAAAATCCATTATTGGATCTTGACAGAGTGAATGCTACTGCTAACAATTTAGGAAGAAATAGACAAACACCAGAGTTTTTTCAGCATTATAAAGAACTTGAAAACAAACTTTATAAATATAAACGATTGCAATGGCAACATTTACACCTACAGGCATCACTTGAACATCAAATTATTCCCAGAGGGCTTTGAGTCCTAAATATGCCTAGCTACGGTGACTCATATCTCGAGTTGTTAAGGAGATGGTAACAACTTAATCTCAAATTTAGTGCAGAATACATTCATTTACTTGTTTTTTTTCACTTATAGAAAAAGATTTAATGAAAGATATTATAAGTACACAGAATTATATATTGGATAATTTCTCACCGGATGTAATTGATGACAAAATAGATGTGCTATAAGATAACATTTTGTCATATGAGAAAAGACTGCAATTTACTAAAATTAAAAAACTGCAGAGAGATCTAAATGATTTCCGTAATAAAACTGTATTTTCTTGGCCGAAGGAACAAACCAGGGCTGTGGTTAGTGATGACGTCGGTCAGCATTCGAACTAACCAATTGAACAGCCAGGACAAACCAACACCACTTTTGGAGGTGTTTCTACAATAGCGTCTACTATGCTCAATCCCACAACGTCATCAGTAAACGTCCCTTTACTGAAAGAGAACACTTCAATATCATCTAAGGCTAATGTTCTAGCCAGAGTGCCTACTGTCGAAGCAGGTACGAGTGGAAACATTAATGTAAATGCCTCACTAAATGAATCATTAAGCACTACAACTGGCCAGATTATGGCACCTAAAGATTTTTTAGTGAATTCTTCAAGAAGTTACAAAGCGAAAAAAAAACCACTTTGTAACTATTTTTTTTTTTTTTTTTTTTTTTTATATGCTGTTGTTTTTTTTTTCCCAAGGATAACTACAGGCTTTCAACTATTGACAGCTCTACCCACAACTCACAGGTCAAGAAGTTTGGTGAGGAAAGGGAGACTGGAGCGACAAGACATCATGGAAAGAACACAACAAACAGTGAAAAAGAGACGGTTTTAGACACAGGTTTGGTTCATAACATTTCCTCTATGTTGTTAACATCTGAACAGTACATGTTGTTGAACAACGGACTTTCTTTTATCCCAGAGAGAAGGGCCAACCATGCAGAAATGCTTAAAGATTTGAAACTGTTAGCAAGAAATTTGACTTTAAAAATCATGTTTAATGAGAGAAATATACAAGACGTTAACATTTTTTAAGAAGCCAAGTACATTTGTGCCTCAGGTGCATCCTGTTGTACAAGCCTTTGTTAATGTGTGTGAGCAAGATTTTAGGAGGTTATTTACTGAAGGGACCAGGACGAAGTTTAGGAATATGTCTAGTCAGGAATTGACTGCTCTTAATGAACTTAAAAACATGCATTTTACAGAAAGTAAGTCAGTTGATAAAGGAGGAGGAATTGTCATTTTGGATAAGGAGCTATATCTGAATCAGATGAGACTACTCATTAATGATGAGAATACATATGCACCCATTTCTATGTTGATTGTTAATAGCATTATTGAAAAGGCTTCTTTTTTAGTTTTTGATCTGCTAATGACTAACTTGATCGATGAAACACTGTTTAAATATTTTAACGCTGTGCATCCACTGGTTCGCAGAATCTATGGTCTACCTAAAATCCATAAAAATAGAGAGTTTCCGCCAATGAGACCAATTGTGTCTGGCACAGGATGGTGTATGGAACCACTATCAATTTTTGTTGAGAACAACTTACACACATTATTAGATCAATGTCCAACAATTTTGAAAGATACTAAGGTATTTTTAGAGAAACTTTATGACCAGTTACAAAACATAACTGATGATTACTTGTTTGTCACACTAGACATTGAATCCCTCTTTACCACTATTCCTAATGATTGGGGGGGGTCAATGCTATTAGAGAATTTTTAAAGATAAACAATTGTTTTTGTAATGATAAAGTTAAACTAATTTGTGCATTGCTTGAAATTATTCTGGAAAACAATGTCTGTGTTTTCGAACAAAATTTCTATCTTCAGAAGGTTGGCGTGGCCATGGGCACTGCTTGTGTGAACAGCTACGCCAACCTGGTCTTGGCACACTGGGAGCAATCGACTATTTTATCAATCACAAATCCATATAAGAAGGATGTTCTATGGTATGTTCGTTTTGTGGACAATATTTTTATGCTATGGAAAGGAAGCATAGATGATTTGAAAGTTTTTGTCGATTATATGCACAGCACCACAAGTTCCCTTAAATTTACATATAAATATTTTATGCATGAAATCAAATTCTTGGATGTTCTGCTGAAGAAATCTGAGTTAAATAAAGTTCTCAGCAGCATCTATAAGAAACCTACCAGGAGGAATGCTATTCTTCATAAAAATAGCATGCACCCAAGACATGTCCCTCGTAATGTGTTAAAAGGTCAAATATTCAGAGTGCTAAGGTTACATAATGAAGATGCAGAAGCACGAGTAGCCTTCTCACAGCTAAAACGTGAATTTTTAGATAGGAACTATACAGAGAAAGAAATAGACAATGCCATAGAAGAAGCATGGCAGCTTAGAATGAGTAGGTGTAAACCCTATTTTGGAGATTCAAATGCTATAGAGAATACAAATGAGTTGGCAACTGCCAACAATGACAATTTTAGAATTACTTTTCAATATTCTAATGATATTAATGAGTTCTGTGATATTATTAGAAACAATTGGAGAATTGTACATGATGTTCCAGAATTGTCGAATATAGCTGGGACTGCACCCTTATTTTCTTTTAGAAATAATAACTCTATTAAACGACACCTATGCCATAGATATACTTCAAATAAGAAATCTTATGAATCTAATAGGGTTGGTACATTTCCATGCAGGAATTGCACTGCATGCAAATTCATCTACACTAGCTCCCTATATAGACATCCTCTCCTAGATTTTACTGTTAGATTGCATCACTATGCTGACTGTAAGACAGCAAATATAGTGTATTTTTCTTTCTGTCAGACATATCACGCCTACTATGTAGGAAAGACAAACAGTTTAAAGATAGAGTGCGTGAACATATAAGGGACATTAAAAACAAGAAAGAAAATAACACCCTGGCCACACATGTTTTACAAAACAATGCTACACACTTTTAAATTTTTTGTATTGCAAGTCTTAGATATAGACATTAGAGGTGGAGACCTAGAGAATCGCACAGAAGAAGCTGAGGAGAAGTGGATTATTTTGCTTAATGCTGAGAAGTTTCCAAGTTTAAATGGTGCCTCTTCTGTTAAACCTTTCTTAAAAGCACGTCCACTAAGACATTGAATCTTATTTAACTCTTAAACAGATTGTATTTTATGCATATATAGTTGCTATATGTTTTTTACATGTTTTTATAGTTTGGTCAATGGTTTTATTATGAAATACTACTTGTTTTTTTTTCCACACCTGAAATGCATTTAATTTAGCCAGGTTAATTGATATATATTATATGAGATGTATATATACCATATTTGGTGATTCCACTCAACTAAGATGATTGTCAGGTGATTGTTCAACAAGTATATATTCATGCTTTTTATAGAAGTGTTTGTCAGATGAAGCGACTTTGTGGTCGTGGAAGCGCTTACCAGTTCTATTTTATCCTACATTAAACTAAGTTTTTATACTATGACTTCAGCCTTGTAGGCTCAGTGCATTTATTTTTCATATTTTTAAGAACAGCCTGGACATTTATTATGGGGACAAGTTTTTTGGCATATTGGGAAGCTAGAAGGGCTTTAATCTCCGTGCTTGAAACATTTGTATGTATGTATGTATGTATTACACTACGTGGTGTGCTGCACGCCCATATTAGTGAGGACCAGATTCAGTATATTTGCAACCCTGGTCAGTGTATTGACACTTTGGTCCACAAAGCTTGTGTTTACAAAGTCCAGGAATCTCTGCCTGCACTTTTTGTGACATATATGATCCCCAGTTAACAGTGGAGTAATTAAAGTCATCCACAAACATGGTATTGGATTGGATGGTGAGCGTCTCCAGTAAGTTCAAATAAATGTTATGGGTTTCCTGGGTCATAAAGGTGGACCTATAGCTTGCAAGAAAGTGGTATGGGATTTTGCCTATGGTGATTTGAATGTGGAGAAGCTTAAGTGCATCATTCTGTTTGACCACACTTGATGTATATTTACTTTTGATGTAAATTGAGACACCTCCACTTGCCTGTGTAGTAGCTGGTCTACTTGTGTGGAATGTAATACAGCCTTGGATTGACAGGGTGGTCTCTGTGGCTTTAAACCATGTCTCAGCGACTGCACAGATGTCAGCATTCTCTAGGGTTAGGAGAACTAATGGGGAGTGGAGTTTCTTGTTCACATTCCTGGCATTGTATAACACCTTTAGATTTTCTTGGTTTTGATTTGCTATGTTGGAAAGATTCTCAGTTTGGCATTGTCTGAAAATAGGCACTGTGGGAGAGGACATTATTTTACCTAATATTTAAAAACCCAGCAGGAGAGAGGAGCAGACCATCCTTGGCAAAGTAGTATGGTTTGTTGACCATTTCTTTCCATTCTAACAAATATTTCACCCCTTTAAAATGACATTAGAAACTAAGTCGTCTTCTCTTCATACTGTGGCACCATCCTTGGACAAGCTAGAATGCTGCTCAATACTATGCTCATACCAATCTGGGACACATATTCTGAGAGCTTCATGATGTCTCTCTTCATGTAGTTTAGGGAGGTACTTCTCAGGTCATTTACACCCATATAAACTATGTCTGAGTCACACTGGTACTTGTGGTCCAATGACCTGAGTGCATGTATAATTTGGTAGATCCTGGCCCCTGATAAACAACTGACCATGACTTTTGTCTTACTTAGCTAGGTGAGGGGGACATCAGTGTTCCTCAAAATGGAGTCTCCAATGAGCAGAAAGTTAGGTTGTTTGGTGGTTTGACATAGAGGTATAGGCTCCATGAGATGTGCTGTATGTGTTGATGTGGACATTGTTTTGAAAGAGTGCATTTGGGGCTGCTGAGGGTATTTGTTGTGTGTCATTCATAGAGGAGGTCTTTGGAGTTTAGGAAGGTTACATTTAAGTGCCTCAGGATATATGGGTCGATATGCCTGGTTCATGCTGCGTGTGATGAGTACAGTGTGTGCATTAATGACAACCTGATTTAAGTTAATCCAGTCTTCATTTCACAACTACCAAGTGGCATCAAGTATTACTCTGCATTCAACTATGATCCTAACTCTGATTGGTTACTGCAGCTCTATGATCCTAACTCTGATTGGTTAGTACAGCACTGTGAGCTAACCAGAAAAGTCCACTACCACAGGCACAGATGGTGGGATGGTTGCAACTTTGACTGGCATGTAAGCAGCAGTTATTCATTGTGTTTCCGGCTGCTATGCCTTGCAGTCTATGTGACTAAAATAACTGTTAAATTAAAATGTAAATAGAACAAAATGTAGAAGTAAAACTAGAAGCAGTAGCCTGACTGCAAAAGTGGGATCATTATATTTTCTGTGCTGTTTGACACAATCCAGCCAGGAAGAACAAATGGATGCTACTTTTTTTTTTACGCCAAAATAATTAAAAATGATAACTTCATGATCTACGAGACAGCAGTTTGTGTATGCATCATGACTTATAAATAAACAAATTGGTGTGGCTTGAAGGCTACTATCAGGGCAAAACAAAATAACTTTTTGGTGGCATGGGCACCCAGCTGGATAGGTTTCAGTCCATTAGCCCAAGAGAACCACCTTTTCTGGATACTAATTAATAGAATGCCAGGAGGGCACTTACACCACAGAGAGAATGAGATAAAAAAATAAGATGCAGTTAACTGCATATAACGAGATGGAAAGGTGAAATACACGGAACTAAGAGATGTTTATAAGATGCAGTAAGTCCGGTAAGTGAGATGAAAACTATCATGGAATTATCATGTTGCAGATTTCTGCTACAGAATACATCCACCCTGCAAAAGTAGGAGAAGCTTTTCAACACAGTGCAGCAACGCAGAGTTTACTTTTATTGCCTGAAAGGTGCTAAATGGACCTTTAAAGAAGTTTTATTGCTTTACCAGAAATAGCTGATGAAATAATGTGTGAATGTCAAACCTTCCGCTCACTCTGAAGAAACTACTGACCTATCTCTTTGTACGTCTGCTAATTAACTGGGATGAAAAACTCACACTTAAAACTGACCTGGATGAGTTCACAGGAAGTGTCTTGCTTAGTTGCAGAGTGACCTAACTAGTTTATTTTTAGGTTGGCAATGCCTTGAAAGTGCTTACTTTCTTCCTTCCCTCGCCTATTCATTAAGTGAATCCTTATGAAGTAGCAAATGCTGGGTTAAATGCCTAACAAAACAGTGTAAGAATTCACAAACAACCAAAATGAGGTAGGAGGAACAGACAGAAAACTGAGACACATGTTTACATCACTGAATTGTGTTAAAGGGATTAAAATGTCTATTGTTAAAAAAAAAAAACTTGATATTTGGGAGGAAGTTTGCTTTAAAAGGCACCGATCAATAATGAATTCAGCTTTTACAATTAAAATAACAGCTCCACATTGCACAATCTCTTGTTAATGACAAATCGATTTTTTTAACATTTAAGGCAGCATTTTTAGCAGAGTAACATGAATAGGAAGAATCACAGCTATTGGCATTTGTTCAGGACAGGTGGCTGGGAATTTAATACCACTACGTTGATGTTTTTATATAGGTAATTCTTTTATGGATGATGCTGCAGAATTACGTGGCCGCCTGAAATAGTAAAGTGGCAGAAATCAAGTTTAGCTAGGTTAACAGCATCATAAAGAGCTGTTTCAGCTCACAGATCTTTTAAATGTGACAGAGGAACTAAATGAGGAGCCAATGAAAGGCTCACAATTTCTTTTTGCATATCTGCTGCATGCAGTAAGACAGTAAAGTTATCCACAGTGGCGTTAGAAGGTCACAGTTTATTTATATAGACAATCACTTATTTCAGCCAATCAGGGAAGCTGCTGATTTTCAAAATTAGGTACTAATATAACAGAATTAGAGCTCTAGGTAGTACCACTCAGGAACATAAATTGCAAAGCATACGCAGCCTAAAATAGTGTTAGAAATAACAAGCACAACCTGCCCTGTTTTACTGATAAATCATCACTTCATGGAAAAGGAGAGAGAGAGGGAGAGACAGAGAGAGAACTCATTCAAGGACATGAAAAGACCAGTTCAGACAGCTCTTGTGATACTTTTGCACTTTCAGGCTAAGTAAGTAGGTTGAAAAAGTCCCAGTTCCTTTATTAGAATATTGGCCTAAAGTCAATGAATGTTAATGGCAGTGTCAGCTGTTGTATATGTGATGGAGAAAATATTACTGGCTACCTGTTTTTAAACTCTTTGAATTTAACATTTGTCTCTAAGTAAGAACAACATCAAGGTTCCACCTCTGAAAAAGATGTATCACCATACTATGCAACCTACATGTTGGGCATTGGAATATTTTTCTTCTGATGGATTTAGTTCACTTATAGGATGGTAAAGAAAAAAAAGACAGAAAATGCTAATTTGCTCACTAAAGGACATGAAATGACCAGTACAGAGTTGATGTGGTACTTTTGGACCTTTAGATTACATGAAGCATTTTGAAGAACTATTAAGCTACTAACAAAGCTAAAAAAAAAAAAAAAAAAAAAAAGATAGGAAGTGACTTTCCATGAAGACCTTTATATGCCAAAATTGTTGATGTCAAATTCTGAAAATGATCCAATGACTGGAAACCAGTGAAGTTTCATTAAGAGCAGTATATATTCTATTTTCCTGTAACACAAACTGTCATTCAATTCTAAACCCATTATAACTCAAGGAAACATTGAATGATGTAAGCTATGACATTACTAGACATAGAAAGGACATGTATGAGTCAGTCCAAGTCCTACAAAAGATGATGACACATGCAAAAACTATTCCTTTGATGATAAGAGCTAGAGTTATGTTCAAGTGAATGTTATGCTTTAAATGGATACACTTCCTTCTTAATGATATAACAGTTATTTGTGTAGCTGGAGTAGCTGCAATGGCTTCATATTTGGAATCTTTAATTTGGTGAAAAAAAAGTGCAATTTCTGTTTTCCAAGAGTTTATCTAAGCCTGCTCATATGCAAACTTTTTTTGATATCTTGGATACAGACTTTGACGCACTTAACATATTAAGTGAATATTAAGAGGATCAAAGGGACAGAAGAAATAAATCTGGGTGTCACTAGCTTACTGAAAAGTAATTAGACTGGGTACACTAATAATGTTACCCATCAGTATAAAATGACATGTAAAACAAATGATAAATGCATGGACTTTGGAATATACTATAATGAAGGTGCAGAAATTTACTTATTTATGGTTTGCCTATTTAAATTATGTTTTGTTAGGAACATGTGCTTCTCTTCTGCAGATAACCCCAGGGCTTCTATTTTTATTTATTTATTTTTTTTTACTGATTTGTTCCAAGTGTATATGTTTGCAATTTCATGTAACTTTATTACATCACAGGTCAGGTTGGAAATAATTTACTAGACCCATTTTTACTCTTTCAGATTCAGAGATGGAGACAGTTTATTGAAAGTACATTATTCACAATATTAATGTTGCTAGATGATAAAAGATGTACTTTTTCTAGCTCCTAGTCTTAAAAAATATATCGAAGAACTTCCAAAGGTGTTGTTTTGCTGAAACTTACATTTGTATGATTCAGTTCACTAACAGAGAGACAGCTGGATGCTGTACAAGTTGAAGGGTAGCTGTTTTTACTCTGACTTTGCAAGATTTGGGAGATTAAACATGGGCATGTAATTAATTACACAGCATGGCTTAAAGCATTTTTTAAACCTGAAGTCATAACAGAAGCTTTCATCAAGGGTCAAATGTGAGGTCACAAGTTTCTTACTCCATCTACAGACACTGCACCTGTAGTATCCAAACATAAACATTTAAACAGATTACCTGACACTTGAAGATAATACCCATAAGATCTGTGTTTTCAGCTTAGAGACGCTCATACAATTCTGGCAGAATATAATAAACTGGGTGCCTGATTTCCATCTAACAATTTTTGATATGCTACAACAAATACTAACCTTTGGTAGAGTATGGATTATGCTAAAATTTATCCACAGATGATACAGTTTTCTTTTGAGACATCTCCAAGTGAATAAATATGAACAAGCTGTGAATGAATCCTAACCCTTTTGTGAGCTACTTTTATTACAGTATCTTTACTTTTCACCTTAATCGTTAGTCAAATTTATTTATAAATTAAATTATTCATTACATTGTTTTTTAAAGCTAAAGCGACTGATATTGGTCCTTTTGCACCAGAGATGTGGGCAAAAAAGAAAAAAAAATACAAATAAGCAGATTACATATACATATATATAAATTATTTAACACATTTGGCAGGGAATGACAATCTACACAACTCATCTACATGTACTGAATAACAGTGTAAAAATGATAATTTTCACATGATTACAATATAGCATACTCGGTCAGCATCACTTTCTAAAGAAACACTCTAATAATCAAAGTGGGTTTATGTATAATACATTGTTAGATTACAGAGTAATAGCTCGTGTTAAGGCTGGTTGCTAAGGGAATGCTAATAAGTAGAAAAAGAAGTGGCATTTCATTTTGAGCCACTGGTAATTTGTGATCAGGAAATCAGGTTTTGATGGGTTTCATAAAACTATTGTATATATTCAAAAGAGATGGTCCCCATACTCTTGAGACACAAAAGCCCTTATTTTAAAACGCTGTTATTGCTGAAAATATGCTTGCCTCATAGATAAGGATGCGCTTCAGTATGTAGTCTCCAAATTGTATAAACACTGTCTGAAGTTGCAGTTTATTTATACATTTATTTATTGACATTTGTTTACTGGGAAAGTCCAACAGTCAGTTGAAGCTCTTCATATGTTCTGTGTATCTGTAGACAATCAGCAGAAAGTAATGTTCCAAACTCTTATATACTTATAAGACATCCTTTTAGAGACTCACAGTATTGTAAACTGACATGGAAAGAGAGTGCTTACATATTTGTACTATAATTTTCATCATGATGGAGGCTTCTGTCACAGGTAGCCTGCTGACATTTAATGCTTGCATACAGTTAGCTGAAATGCACTTCACTAAGAGTATTTGGTTTCCAAAGAAATGATCAAACCTGTATCGACAAAAGTTAGAACAGTTCTTTGAGCACCCTGATCAATGGTCATAATAACAGAAATTAAGTAAAATGAATACTTGTCTGTTAAAACTTTTAAAGGGACAATATACAAACCAGATGATTTACAAAATCACAATCGGAGACATAATATTAGCATTTATGATATGACAGAGTAATGAGAGGAGGGGGACTTTTTGAACTTCGGCTGAGCACATTATTGTCTAACTGCTTATTGTAAAACACTAACGCCTTATGACACTAGTTGTGAAAACTTTTATTTTAATACACAGGGGTGAAAACTTGTATCTCAGAATATGGGAGATTCTGTAGAAACCTGAACCCCAACTTAATTTTAATGTGTTTCATCAAATCACTAATTACATTAAAACATTAATTAAAATAATATAAAATAAAATAAGAAAAAAGATCACATTAAAAACAAACAAGCTACATCAGCAACATAACTAAAGTTAAGAATACAGTCCTGAGTGAACTCAGAAGCCCTAAATGTTGCATTCTGGTAAAAAATACAAGTCATAACAAAGACAGATAAAAGATTTTGCCAAACTACCAAACACAAATTCAGTTTAGAAATTTTAAAGTGACCACAAAAAAATCACATAGACAAACCCAACACTCTAAAAAAGGAACAGGAACAGAACGAAGATTACAGTTTTAGTTTTTATGTCTGCACAAGTTTTATTTTAAATCCTTCTTCTGTTCCAGTTCCTTTTCTGAATTTTTTAAGTGACCAGTGGATGCTAGCTAAGGTAGTCAATAAGGAAGCCAGCAAGGCATTAAGTTTAACAGAAGTGAAACCTGAAAGGCAAAAAAAAATAAATAAATCTGAGATATTTCTAGGCACATCTATGGAAACCCTAACAGCCTCCTGGAAGCTGAGCACAAAGTCTGAAATGGGTACTGTGGTACCTCCAGTCCATCTCCTTCACATAATAGGGATCCATGGCTTAAATGGACAAACAGGCTAACATCAAGACATTAATAACTCTTGGTATAGAAGGAAGAATTAAGTAGATTGGCAAATCTGTTACATTTATGCCATGAGTTTTTAATAATGACAGCAGTAGGATGAAAGAAGTGTTCCTGACAAAAACACTATGGTGGGCTAAACAAATAAGGCTATCACAAAACTTAATGCACATTTGGGCAGTAACACAATGATTTGCAATTCTGCTGAGGAAGAACCGAATTTGTTAAAAGAAATAAGTAAAATGAAATGGACATAGAAACTGTCAGAAAGGAGAAGTCATAACCAAACTGATGGGGATTTTAACAAAGCATCTGTTTTCAAGAGGCTTTTTACATTCCTAACTTTGGATAAACTGTAGTCAATCTTGCAGAAATATGCATTCATCCCAATACAGTTGGAATCTAGTTCTGCCCAAGACTGATATTTCTTTATCTCTCTGCATTTTTCTGGTAATCTTGTTTAAGCCTGTCTTGAAGCTGATGCTTCTCAAATACGCCAGTGCCACCTTACTTCAGGGTCCTACACACATTACTCTTGCCTCTAGACACACCCCTTACTTCTTCTGCCCAACCATACTTCCCATAGCCACCTCTTCCTATCTCCCCTTCCTTAGCCACCTTCTTACCTCTCCAGCCCCCACCTCACCCCACTCTTCACCACACCACACCTACTTACAAACCCTACCTCTTGCACACCACTCCCAACTTCTTTTCACCATTTATCAATTGCGCCACATTCCCTCTTACCACAACTTTATCTGCTTCCTACCTGCAACTATAACCTCCCATTCACTTTTCATTCCTTTTCCCTTCTTCCTATTATTCCCCAATCTATTTCTTCCTTTCCTATTGCCTCCTGAACATACCATAACTCTCAAACATGCCTCCCTTCCTTCATACCCTCACCTACAGCATCTATCCTCCATCCTCTTCCTTCACCTCTATACAATCCATCTAACTACACTTCCAAATGCAACCACAGGCTATTACACTGCAAACTACTACCTAGAAAACAAAATACCCTAGGCTATTAAAACAAATTAAAAACACAAATACAATCCAACCCAGACACCTTACTAAAACACATACACCCAACCCAGGCCTCAGCTAAACACCTCTCTCATTCATCCACCATCAAACCCCTCTCTATTATCATCCCTACCCAATACATTGTAATCATATCATCTCTCGTATCATGGCATCTGTGACAAATTAGTTAAAACCTTTATTTGATTAGTACACAAATTTTATATTCTCTAAAATTTATCAAACTTGGCTAAAATTAGACCCATTAAAGACGTTGAAATTACCCACCTGGATTCAACAGAAGGAGACTTGATCATTCTAAGACAAGGAAGGTGGAGTATAATCTATATAAAACAAACCTAGGCTTACTCTTCTTGACCTTACTGGTACCCAAAACAATAAAAAATAAATAATCACACAAAAAATTCAACATAACACTACTAAAGCAAAAAACCTCATCATTAATACCCACTTCTGAACATACTTCCAATTTAAAATCTAAGAAACAACTCTCTAATAACTTCCTTGGGGAAACACTATTCCTTGAGGACCTTAACAACTGCTGGAGTATATAAACTCCCACCTAACCCTACCCACTCTGCTACCTATGGCAATAAACAACTTGGAAATCAATACACTATAATAAATAATAAGACTTGGAAAGAAACCTGGTTTTGACCTTCACAGTACAAATCCCACTCCTAAAAAACTGTTATTTGTCCCTACTTCCCTTGGACCTACTTCTTCCTCCTCATCATTGTCACTAGACTAAAAGCAGCTACAACAATCTCAACACTCACTATAGAAAACTCTAATTGGAAAAAAAAAATTTAATAACGACACCTTAATAAAACACCAAGGCCAAAACAAAAACCTCAAAACACTTTCAACTTAAAACATCTCCTGAACATTTTCAACTCAGCATTCCTTGCAATCTTAGTATATGTTGCCCCAAGACCAATTTACGTCGATAAAAAGGCTAACTGGCTAATACTAAATCTATTACAAAACAAAAAATTATAAATAAAAATAAATCTCCTAAAAAATGAACTTCCTCTATCATCCAACAGAGAGAGCTTAAAGAACAATATTCAAAAGCCATCCTTCAGATAAAAAGATTATAAAAAGGATTCAACAATCCAACTCCAGCCATCCACCAAAAAGTTCTAATCCACTTACTCCCCTCCTACCCAAAGTCCACCCACCCCAACCCCAGAATTGATAATCCCCTCTTCCTCTTTAACCAATAACTAATACCTTTCTTTACTTACTTCCATACAAAATTCTAGCTAACCACTATCTCTGTGCTTCCCAACTGCTCTACTCCCTCACTTCCACCCCACCTCCACCCCCACATACAATCTCTTTAACAAAACTTAAACCCACCCCCCTCAGCAGATAAGCTTCCTGCTGAATTTTTCCTCATAGCAGCTAAAGCTATTGCCTACCCTGTTTCTATCCTAATCTTCAACAAATGTAAAATAAAATAAATAATAAATAAATGATAGTTGCATTAATGCTTTCTAGTAACTGTGTGTACACTTTCAAGTATACCCTTGGCATTAACACTTTGGAATATTACTGACTGAAAATCCAGTGCAGACTACAAGCATATTATAATTGTGGGACGTAATGTTATACATGGATGGAAAAGTGAAAATTAATGTGATAAAACTAGTCTAGAATACATGGCTCATTGAGCTCATGAGCAGCTGTGAGAAGGGTCACATGGTGTTAAATTTAGCCATCCTTTTTAATTTATTGATACTAGGGACTGTGTAAGTCTGACCAGAAGCATTGTGGGAATTCTTTCCTTCTTTTCCTTGGTCTGCTCACTCTCTTTGGACTTTGTTGTCACCTAGTCAGCCACATAATTTCATTTATACTATTACAGTGGCTTCTGTATACTTGTTTCAAAGTGCAGACTATTCCTTCTTTCCATCATCAACTTATTTTTGCTCATTGCATTCTGTTTAGGACAAACTGTTATTTGATACGCTACCGAAGGATATTGGTTGTGTGCTATAGGTTGATTGTTTTCATTTTTTTGCACATTTGCTCACTCAACTGAGTGCAGTGAGATCATATTCTGATTTCAGGCACTCCTACTGTGTACAAAGAGAGCATCTAGGAAAGAAAAAAAAAGTTTTTTAAGCTTGTTTCCTGCCTTTCCTGTAAGTGGTCTAGACTGTTTGTAGGCTTCTGAGCCCCCAAGCATTTCTGTGTTAGAGGGAAGCCTTCTAGCTTAATTTTGTTTCTTAGAATTAGCCAGTTTTCAGCACTCAAATCTGTTTCTTTGAACTCAGCACTTGTTCAGAACTCGTTGTAAGCACTAAATAAGCTGTAAATTACTACAGCACTCAACTTTCCTCACTTGTCTACAGGAAAGCAGTTTTTAGTACTTAATAAATAAGCACCTATTCAGGCATGTCTAAGGGTCAGCTCCCGGTGATTTCTCCTGTCTACCTGATGAATCTGGGCATCTTGGGGCAATACAGCAATTGACTCGTACACAGACAACCCTCTCCTCCTACCACCCAACACTACAACCTGTGAGAGATGCACTTATATAGCCAAACTGGAAGCAAAGCTCTCTTCACCCAAGACTGGACAAGTCAGTCAAGAGGAGAAGGTAAACACTTGCACCACATCACACTCATCACATAGTCTCTCAAAACCTACACCATCAAAACACACACATAGAAACACAAAACACACACCTACATTCACGGAGGCTCTCAATAAAAACCTGCCCAAGTATCAGGGACCTCCAAAACAGAAACGCAAGCAAACTCCACCCCCCCAACACAACCCAAATGACACATAGCCCACAAACTCAGTGTGCTACACATCCGCAGCTAATAAGGCATAACAATGTACCCAACACTCTAGTCATAGGTGACTCTATAGTCAGGCACACTGATGTTCCACTCACCAGGCTAAACAAGGAGAAAGTTACTGTCAGCTGCCTGTCAGGTGCCAGGATCCGCCACATAATGCATGCATTCAGGTTAATCCACAACAAGTACAAATATGACACTGTCATTATCCATGTTGGTGTGAATGACCTGAGACGTACCTCTCTGGACTACATGAAAAGAGACATGGAGGAGCTCTTCGATCTTGTAGCCCAGGCAGGTATGACCCTAGCCCTGAGTAGCATCCTGCCATCACCCAGAATGATACCACAGTACAAGGACAAAATGACTGACTTCAACAATTGGCTAAGCTTCTGGTGTCATTCTAAGGGGATACAGTATTTGCCTGCCTTGGACGAAATGATCGACAGACCACGATGCTTTGCCAGAGATGGCCTGCACCTGTCGCCCTTGGGATTCTAGATACAGGCTAAGGCTCTTGCCACACCTATAGTGCCTTTTTTAGGCAAGGTTCAAATGACAAATTCACCACAGTAACAGGTACAAGCAAGCAAAACCTGAGGGTAAGGCTACTCAGTGCTAGAAGTCTAAACCTCAAAATGCACTCACTTGAGGCACTCCTTAAAATTGAGAACATCGACATCTGTGCAGTGACAGACCTGGTTCAAAGCTCCAGAGAGCACCCCTGCATTACCAGGCTATAATTCATACCACACCTTTTGGCCACCTAACCCGGAACGAAACACTAAAGGTGGAGGCGTGTCCATATTCATTAAGAATATCCACACCTCCAGGCAAGTTGCACAGCATAATGCATCCGAGATTATCCAAGTGCAACTAACTCTAGGCAAGACCACAATCCAAATTGTAGCTTGCTACAGACCCCCCCACCATGCCCCAGGATTCCCACTCCTCATTTCTTGATACACTGGAAAGTATTAGGGTACAACCCAACACCCTAATTATGGGCAATCTCAACTACCCCACCATAAACTGAGAAAACTACTCATGTACCAACTCTTTTGCTCAACGTTTTTTGGAATTCATAAATTCCAATGCCTTGGATCAACTTATTCACATCTCCACCAGGGACAGCAATATCCTAGACCTGGTCATTACCAACATGGGCAACCAGTGTTCCACACCAGAGGTCAATTCCTCGTTGGTCAGATCTGACCACAAGCTCATCACCCTAGACATCCACATCCAACCCAACCCCCAATTAGGGAAACCACTGTAAAAAACGTCTCCAAAGCCAACTTCACACTTCTTAAGATAGAAGTGGCAAACTTCACGACACCCATGCAGACAGATAATAGAGGTACGACTGCTGAATCCTACACAAATGCACTTTATAAGCACTTACACAACTGCATGGATCATGCTATCCCTAATAGAACCAAGATGCTATCCTCCAAAAAAAGGAAGCCAATCTGGTGAACCTCTGCCATAAACAAACTGTACAACAGAAGAAAGAAACTGTTGCAAAAAAGAGTAAAATCCCATGACTGGAGGAACTCCCTGGTCAACCTCAGTAAGAAGCTGAGATCCCTCATAAAATCCTCCAAAGCTAGTTACAAAAACAAAATTGCCACTGACTCTAAAGACAACCACAAAGCATTTTATAGCTATGTCAAGAATCTCAATGGCAACACTCAGATCTGCTCTGAGTTACAGCACAATGGCAATAAATATACAGAACCAACTGATATTGCCAACATCTTGGCAGATAGGTTCAGTACTAACTTTACCCCCCTCTCACCCCCTAGAGGGCCCATCTCTATACCAGAAGAATGCAAAGTTCCTGTAATCACGGCTGCACAGGTAAAAAACACACTCTCCAAAGCCAAGAACACAGCATCCAAGGGACCTGACAATATCCCAGGCTGCTTTTTACATGAACTACAGAATGAACTGGCACCCTACCTAAGTACCATGTTCAATCATAGCCTCACTTCAGGCTTTGTGCCCACTGAATGGTGCACCATGACAGTTATTCCACTCCACAAAGGGGGAGCCATGACGGACCCTGGGAACTACCGCCCCATTAGCCTGACGAGCCTGGTCTGCAAGGCCATGGAACGTATCATCATGAAATTCATAAACAAAGACATTGGTAATCTCCAGACTCTGGAACCTACCCAGTTCAGATTTGTAAAAGGCAGAGTATGTCTCCTAAACCTGACTGACTTCATTGAAGCAGTCACCAAAGCCATAGATGACGGTAAGGTGGTTCACACAGCTTATCTAGATCTCGCCAAGGCTTTCAACACCATCCCCCACTCTGGAATTATAGATGAGCTCACTAAACTAGGTATAAATCCCTATGTCACAAGATGGGTTGCCAACTGGCTCATGGACAGAACCCACACTGTGAAAGTAGCAGTCTCCAAATCCGACTTCAGACCAGTGACAAGTGGAGTACCACAGGGTTCAGTCCTGGGTCCTCTCCTGTTTGATATCTACTTCTCTGAAGTACAGGCTAAGACAGAAGGTCTTTGGCTAACAAAGTTTGCAGATAACTGCAAACTAGGAGCCATAATCAAAACTCCTAATGATGTGGACATACTACAAAAGGGCCTCACTGAGACAGATGCCTGGTGTCATAGCCATGGCCAGAAGCTCAATGCCGAAAAGTGTATTGTCATCCCCTTTGGTAAAAACTCTGTACCCATGAACTACCACATAGCTGGTAGTGTACTTAATGCCAAAAATGTGATGAGACCTTGGGACACAGGTGGACAGTAGTCTTTCCTTTGATAATCACATTGCCACAGTGGTCAGAAAATCCTTCTACGTGGCTCACCTCATCACAAAAGGTTTCTCATCCAGAAAAAAAGAGGTCATTGTTCCCCTCTACTCATCACTCATTAGACCCATTATAGAGTACAATCCCCCTTTTGGTATGTACCTCACAAGACATCTACAACAACTGGAAAGGCCACAGAAATATCTCACAAAGAGGATTACTGGCCTCAAACAGATGCCCTACGCAGACTGTCTCAAAAAACTCCATCTTTACTCCATCGCATATCGCCTACTCAGAGGCGATCTCTGCCTAACATACAAAGCTATGTCAAACCCAGAACTACTGGACATGCTCCACTTAAAGAAATCCCAATCCCTCTGAGCTGCACGCTCTAGGGACCTAAACTTTGTCACCAC